>NC_135662.1:82500199-82801808 GCF_964188315.1 Podarcis muralis
GTACACAGAACTAATGTTCGCAAAAATGTGCTGACAAGTAATTGATATTAAATTAATAGCAATTAATAGCATTTATTAGAATAATACAGTAGTACCTCGAGTTAAGTACTTAATTTGTTCCGGGGATCCGTTCTTAACCTGAAACTATTCTTAACCTGAAGCACCACTTTAGTTAATGGGGCCTCCTGCCGCCGCCGCACCGCAGGAGCCCAATTTCTGTTCTCATCCTGAAGCAAAGTTCTTAACCTGAAGCACTATTTCTGGTATCTGAAGAAGTGTGCATGCACACGAAAGCTCATACCAAGAACTAACTTAGTTGGTCTTTAAGGTGCTACTGGAAGGAATTTTTTTTGTTTTCACTATTTCTGGGTTAGTGGAGTGTGTAACTTGAAGCATATGTAACCTGAAGCGTATGTAACCTGAGGTACCACTGTACTTAACACTTTCATGTGTTTGAAATGCATCCTTTATAGTGGAGCAGTAATCATGATAACAACCCTCTAAGATAGGCAACTGTTATTATTCCTGTCTTTCCAAGGGGTGGAGGATCTGAGGTAGTGGCTTGCAGTTAGCCACCTAGTGAGCTTAGTGGCTGAGAAATGATTTGAATGAAGGTTTTCTCAGCTAATGAACAAGCATGGATGTGTTGATGGCAGGGCTGGTCTACCTACATAGGGAGAAAGGCAGTCCTTGAGCTCTTTAAAGTTTTATTGGTCAAAACCGGCACTTTGGTTAATTGGCAGCCAACATACAGTGGTGCCTCGCAAGACGAAATTAATTTGTTCCGCGAGTTTTGTCGTCTTGCGATTTTTTTCGTCTTGCGAAGCACGGTGTCGGGGAAGTTTTGGAAAAGCTTCAAAAATCACCAAAGTCTTTAAAAACCTCAAAAAAGGCTACCACACCGCGTTCTATGAGTTGCTCCTCGAAGTCAAGTCGCAACTGTATTAACGGTGTTAAGAAAAAGGAAACAAACTTGCAAGACGTTTCCGTCTTGCAAAGCAAGCCCATAGGGAAAATCGTCTTGCGAAGCAGCTCAAAAAACAAAAAACCCTTTCGTCTAGCGAGTTTTTTGTCTTGCGAGGCATTCGTCTTGCGAGGTACCACTGTAGTTGGGTGAGGATTGGTGAGCAACCTGGCCACTGAATTCTGCACCAGCTGAAGTTTCTGAAATGTCGTCAGAGGCAGCTCTACGTATAACACATTTCAGTAATCTAACCTAGAGGTTATCAGAGCATAAACAGCAGGAGTTAGGCTGTTCCTGTCCAGATAGGGGCAACCAGCCACTCAGGCCACCTGAGCCTCAGGCAACAGCAAAGAATCCTGAAGTACCCCCAAGCTGTAAAACAACAACAAGTTATTATTTATACCCCACCCATCTGGCTGGGTTTCCCCAACCACTCTGGGCAGCTCCCAACAGAATATTAAAAACACAATAAAACATCAAACATTAAAAGCTTCCCTAAACAGGGCTGCCTTCAGATGTCTTCCAAAAAGTCACATAGTTGTTTATTTCCTTGACATCTGATGGGAGGGCGTCCCACAGGGCGGATGCCACTACCGAGAAGGGCCTCTGCCTGGTTCCCTGTAACCTCACTCCTCGCAGTGAGGGGACCACCAGAAGGCCCTCGGCACTGGACCTCAGTGTCGGGGCAGAATGATGGGGGTGGAGAAGCTCCTTCAGGTATACTGGGCAGAGGCAGTTTAGGGCTTTAAAGGTCAGCACCAGCACTTTGAATTGTGCTTACTGGGAAACTTACTGGGAGCCAATGTAGGTCTTTCAGGACCAGTGTTATGGTCTTGGCGGACACTCCCATTCACCAGTCTAGTTGCCACATTCTGAATTAGTTGTAGTTTATGGGTCACCTTCAAAGGTAGCCCCACACAGAGCGCATTGCAGTAGTCCAAGAGGGAGATACAGAGAGACTGTTACCCCACCGATAATAATAATAATAATTTATTATTTGTACCCTGCCCATCTGGCTGGGTTTCCCCAGCCACTCTGGCCCGCTTCCATAGAAACCAAAAATACAGTAAAATATCACAGATTAAAAACTTCCCTGAACAGGGCTGCCCTAAGATGTCTTCTCTTGTCAGGTAGTTACTTATCGCTTTGACATCTGATGGGAGGGCGTTCCACAGGGCGGGCGCCACTACCGAGAAGGCCCTCTGCCTGGTTCCCTGTAGCTTTGCTTCTTGCAATGAGGGAACCGCCAGAAGGCCCTCGGCGCTGGACCTCAGCGTCCGGGCAGAACGATGGGGGTGGAGACGCTCCTTCAGGTATGCTGGGCCGAGGCCGTTTAGGGCTTTAAAGGTCAACACCAGCACTTTGAATTGTGCTTGGAAATGTACTGGGAGCCAATGTAGGTTTTTCAAGACCGTTGTTATGTGGTCTCGGCGGCCGCCCCCAGTCACCAGTCTAGCTGCCGCATTCTGGATTAGTTGTAGTTTCCGAGTCACCTTCAAAGGTAGCCCCACATAGAGCGCGTTGCAATAGTCCAAGCGGGAGATAACTAGAGCATGCACCACTCTGGTGAGACAGTCCGCGGGCAGGTAGGGTCTCAGCCTGCGTACCAGGTGGAGTTGGTAGACAGCTGCCCTGGATACAGAATTGACCTACTCCTCCATGGACAGCTGTGAGTCCAAAATGACTCCCAGGCTGCGCACCTGGTCCTTCAGGGGTACAGTTACCCTATTCAGGACCAGGGAGTCCTCCACACCAGCCCACCCCCTGTCCCCCAAAAACAGTACTTCTGTCTTGTCAGGATTCAACTTCAATCCATTAGCCGCCATCCATCCTCCAACCGCCTCCAGGCACTCACACAGGACCTTCACCACCGATGGTATCAAAAACCCCTGTTGAACTTTCCCATGTCTCCCTTGAAGGAGGTCATTTGTCAGGTGACCAGGGCTGATTCCATGCCAAACCCAGGTCTGAACCTAGACTAGAATGGGTCCAGATAATTTGTTTCCTTCAATACTTGCTTGCAGCTGAAACACTGTTATTCTATCGAGCCCCTAAAAGGGGGTGTTAGAGATTGATGGTAATTGACAAACACCTTCAAGGCAGTTGGAACAATTACCTCATGAAAGACATGTCAACCACCCTTTCTGGACCCAACCGGTCAGCCTATCCCCCCACCCCCGACTTGCACAAACAAGCCAGCATGGGCAAGGGTCAAGAGGGCATTGCCCATCCCAGCCAATACTCTATGCCACCTCTCCCAGGCAGCTGTCCTAGACAACAAATTATTCACGGAAATGGTTTAATTTGTGCCAGAAGCATTTGCATGTTGAGGTCCCCAAGCCACCCCCTAAATAAATCACAATTCACACAGAATTTTTGTTTAAGGTTTTATTCTGGCCACAACTTTATTAAAATACATAATGTGAGTGGTTGCGTAGGCATTGGTTGCAACTATCTGTCCCCACGGGTGGCGCTGTGGGTAAAAGCCTCAGCGCCTAGGGCTTGCCGATCGAAAGGTCGGCGGTTCGAATCCCCGCGGCGGGGTGCGCTCCCGTTGCTCGGTCCCAGCGCCTGCCAACCTAGCAGTTCGAAAGCACCCTCGGGTGCAAGTAGATAAATAGGGACCGCTTACCAGTGGGAAGGTAAACGGTGTTTCCGTGTGCTGCGCTGGCTCGCCAGATGCAGCTTTGTCAAGCTGGCCACGTGACCCGGAAGTGTCTCCGGACAGCGCTGGCCCTCGGCCTCTTAAGTGAGATGGGCGCACAACCCTAGAGTCTGTCAAAACTGGCCCGTACGGGCAGGGGTACCTTTACCTTTACCTTTATCTGTCCCCACCCAGGGAGAGAACTGACATCCGCAAACCTGCGAAGTCAGTAAGGGAAAACATTTTTGGGGAGAGAATAGAGCTGGGTGCCAGACCCTCACCTCTCCCCAGATGCTCCCAGGGGCTCTTGTGTGGCCCTAGCCCCTTGACAGGAGTTCAGACAAGAGCATGGCAAACCCCCTGGATTCCTTTAACGGAATACCCTTGCAGCAGCAGCATTGGAGGGGCAGACACAGCCAACCCTTACCCCTCCACCAACCAAATTTTAACCGATGCTTAACCGCAACCTTACAAGTTGTGACGATTTGCTACGCAGTAGGCAAAAACCAAATGACACCAGCTAATCAGCCAAATGGACAAAAATCCTACCAGGCCCCTGCCCCCAAAGCAGGAGACCCCATGACAGGCATAGAATGTCAAACGCAACAGCCCTAAAATTAGGGAGGGTGGGCAGGCGATCCGATGAGCGCAGCAAAAGAGGCTGAAAAAAACTGCGTGCCAAGTTTATATAACCCTTGGGCCAACCCTCTAAATGGTAACATCAAAATCTCCCCAACAACCCAACTTGGCCCAATCACAGTCATGGCCATCCAAACAGTTTCACCCAGTAACCTAGAGACCTTGTTAGACCCCAACCCAACACGTGCTGTCTATGAAGGAGAACACGCTTTCTGGAAAATGCACACCCTGATAAGACTGAAACAGGGAGCAGTGTGAGGAGATAGGACAGAATACTGCCAGGTGGTCTTGTATGTTTTCATAACTTGCAGGTTTTCACATCTGGGAACTGGAGGTGGGTCGAGTGCTGTTGCCCTTTGGTGCAGCTTGCAGGATGCTGAACGAAGTGTTCTGATTCAGGGAATTATCTGAATCAAACATGGTATGATTCAACAGCATCTGGATGAGACACTGCCTGGGAACGACATACAAAATCCTCCGAACTCTTTCAGTGCAGAATAGGATGTAAGCAACTATATTTAGAAAGGAAGAATTCAATCATAAGTTGGGGGAGTTCAGGCAGACCAGGGTTGCGTTGCTCGTCTTTGACATCATGAATGCGCTTAAGCTATAGGTACATCTAACGAAGTTGATTGAAAGAAGAGTGAAGACTGGGGGAAGAAGGCAGGAGTGAGAAACAATTTGCATCCAAGATGGCTGACCTTATTAAATTGCAAATTAGTGCCATGTCCACAAGACCACACCTTTGCTCTCCATGTAAATTAAACTGGAATAATGGGCGTTTGTTAGTTCTGAGCACAGATCAAACAATGTGGCTAGGAATCCTTACTTCACCCATAAGTAGACATTGCAAACCTGTGGGGTGTGGGGGAGGGAATCTATTATTTTACCCCCCTTTTTTTTGTATCACTCAGATACTCTGAATGACAGGATGGCTAAAAGATGATGAGGAACAGGGCCGGCAGATTTTAAATCAAGACGATGTAAATCACCAAGGAAAAATAAAGTTTCCCACTCTGCAGTACAGTAATTTCCTAAATTAAAGTGGTTGACATGTATTTAAAGTAGGGTTGTAATTTTGTCTTGATTTTACTGTTTTAGCTGTTGTAAACCGCTTTGAGGTTTGTTTGTTATTACAATCAAGCAGTGTATAAATATTATGAAAAATAAAGAAATTAATGAATAAGAAAGACTTAAAACTTGTAGGGTGGGGGTGGCATTCCCCCTCCCCCTTTGGCCTGTAAACTGCATCCATCCTTGGCTAACTGTCTTGGAGTGTCTGCTAGTGGTGGGTTTCAAAAGTAAGATGGCGAAATGGACATGTTTAATAAGAGAAAAGTCATGGTCAATGTTTACTAAAGATTGGAACCCTCTCATAGACTCCCCCCTTCTTTTCGTCTTTGTACAGTGATACCTCTGGTTATGGGACGTGGGTGGCGCTGTGGGTTAAACCACAGAGCCTAGGACTTGCCGATCAGAAGGTTGGCGGTTCGAATCCCCGCGACGAGGTGCGCTCCCGTAGCTCGGTCCCTGCTCCTGCCAACCTAGCAGTTTGAAAGCATGTCAAAGTGCAAGTAGATAAATAGGTACCGCTCCAGCGGGAAGGTAAACAGTGTTTCCGTGCACTGCTCTGGTTCACCAGAAGCGGCTTAGTCATGCTGGCCACATGACCCGGAAGCTGTACGCCGGCTCCCTCGGCCAATAAAGCGAGATGAGCGCCGCAACCCCAGAGTCGGTCACGACTGGACCTAATGGTCAGGGGTCCCTTTACCTTTACCTCTGGTTATGAACTTAATCCGTTCCAGAGGTCCATTCTTAAGCTGAAACCGTTCATTATCCTGAGGCGCGCTTTCGCTAATGAGGCCTCTGGCGTGCGATTTCCGTTTGCTTCCTGGGGCAAAGTTTGCAACCAGGAGACCTACTTCCGGGTTAGCGGAGCTCGTAACCTGAAGCGTTCGTAACCAGAGGTACCACTGCATCTCTCTTTATAAAATCTAATAAAATTTGTTTTTATAAAAAGTGAGTGTGGGCACCCTACCCTCCTGTTATGCCCACACACGACACACACAGATCAGCTGAAGAGGTTCTGTTCCCACCCTCCATCCACCCTCTGCTCATCAAATAATTGATCTGATCAGCTAGGAGAGGGCAATTTGCATCCCTATCAGGTTGCTTGTGCTGGTGGATTTGTCCACAAGCAAAAAAAAAAAAAAAAGTGTTGGAAAGAAATAAAAACTGTAATGGGAAAAATATTATTTGATATAATATGCAGCTAGACTGAGTTAGGGAATACAGTGGTACCTGAGGTTAAGTACTTAATTTGTTCCGGAGGTCCCTTCTTAACCTGAAACTGTTCTTAACCTGAAGCACCACTTTAGCTAATGGGGCCTCCTGCTCCTGCTGCTGCTGCGCCACCAGAGCATGATTTCTGTTCTCATCCTGAAGCAAAGTTCTTAACCTGAAGCACTATTTCTGGGTTAGTGGAGTGTGTAACTTGAAGCATATGTAACCTGAAGCGTATGTAACCCGAGGTACCACTGTATGCTTGGGGTAAAACACCATGGACACCTCATCTTAGAAATATTTCCTCTTATAGCCATGTTCACAGAAAAAACAAAATTCCCATCTATACATGCCTATTTTATCTCCCATATCTTGAGCCCACTTTGCCATCGTATTCTATTCCTTCACTTGTTCGCATTCATATTTGTATTCTGAAAGGAGATTAAAAACTGCCCTGATCCAGCTCTGGTGTCACGTAGTCATGCGCAACTAATCGGGCCAGAATATGGATAGGGACGCACATTATAATGCATATCTGAATGACGATCCAATTGAAAGTAATCTAGTATGGATCAATGACTTTGGATGCACAGCAGAATGTGCGTATGATTGATGCCTCCAACTCCTGATCCCAGCAGCTGATATGCACATGGAAGCCCTGCTTGTACATCGGCCTCTTTATATATGGATCAGAGTGAGATTGTTTTCGCTTTCACCGATGGTTAATTTCTCAGAAAACAGAAAATGAAGTTCAGGCTAAGTAAGCATAAAGCGATGCACACTGGGGCAAAATAACCCCAGCTGCACATGTACATAATGGCGGGGTCTGAACTGGCAGCAACTAATCAGGAAAGAGATATTCATGCTGCGGTACATAACTCAGTTTAAAAAAAAGAAAAGGAAGACTTGGATTGCAGTCCTGCATCCAGTTACACGAGAGTAATCCCCAGGGAACTTTATGGGACTTCCTTCTGAATAGACACACGTAAGATTGCTCTGTTAGTGTGCATCAGTGGGGAAAGTGGAAGATTTCGTACTAGGGGTTACTGAAAATAAGTGTTTTGAAATTCAGATTTCATTTTTAAAGTTTAAAATTTAAACCGTGTTATTTGTTTATTTGTAATATTAAAGTGACATTTAATATATTGGTGAGTGGGTGCTGATTTAAATATAAATACTTTGGATTTATTATTATTATTATTCATTCTCTTAGGGGGTAACTTGGCCCAGTATACCTGAAGGGGCATCTCCACCGCCACCATTCAACCTGGACACTGAGGTCCACTTTCAAGGGTCTTTTGGCGGTTCCCTCACTGTGAGAAGTAAAGTTACAGGGAACCAAGCAGAGGGCCTTCTCAGCAGTGGCACCCTCTCTGTGGAATGCCTTCCCATCAGATGTCAGGGCGATAAAGAATTACAAAACCTTTAGAAAACACCTGAAGGGAAGTTTTTAATGTCTGACATTTTATTATTTTTTATATTTTTCTGGAAGCTGCCCAATGATAATGATAATGATAATGATGGAGTGGACATTTCAAAAGATCAGAAAAAATTGTTTATGTATGCTACGATGGCCACTCAAATGCTGTTAGCCCAAAGATGGAAATAAGAAGCAGTCCTGACTAAAGAAGAGTGGCAAACCAAGTTAATGGACTATGCTGAAATGGCGAAACTAACGGGAAAGCTCAGAAATCAAGATTACAAGAAATTTAATAAAGAATGGGAAATGTTGATTATGTGTTTGCAGAAGTATTGTAAACAGAAAAATACATTGGCAGGATTAACCCAGAAATAGTACCTCAGGTTAAGAACTTTGCTTCAGGATGAGAACAGAAGGGAGGCCCCATTAGCTAAAGTAGTGCTTCAGGTTAAGAACAGTTTCAGGTTAAGAACGGACCTCTGGAATGAATTTAGTACTGGATGAGTCAGTGTATGTTGCTGATTTTTTTTTTTTTTGTATTTATCAAACATGGAATGGTAGAACTATAGAAGAAGAAGAAGAAGAAGAAGAAGAAGAAGAAGAAGAAGAAGAAGAAGAAGAAGAAGAAGAAGAAGAAGAAGTTTGGATTTGATATCCTGCTTTATCACTACCCAAAGGAGTCTCAAAGCGGCTAACAATCTCCTTTCCCTTCCTCCCTCACAACAAACACTGTGAGGTGAGTGAGGCTGAGAGACTTCAGAGAAGTGTGACTGGCCCAAGGTCACCCAGCAGCTGCATGTGGAGGAGCGGGGAATCGAACACGGTTCCCCAGATTACGAGTCTACCACTCTTAACCACTACACCACACTGGCTCCACACTGTAGAGCTGGAAGGCTCATCTAGTCCAACCTCCTGCAATGCAGGGATCTTTTGCCCAATGTGGGTCTCAAACCCATGACCTTGGGATTAAGAGTCTTATGCTCTACCAAGTGAGCTATTGCTATTTTCATATTTGGAAGCTTCCTCCAGCTTTAGAAAGATGGGGTATAATCAAAGCTTTTTTCAGCTGTAACTTGCTGGAGCTGAGTTCCATCGCCTCTTAAGTGGTTGTGTGCTGGTCCCGGGGGGTTACCGTGCGGCGTGGTCCGAGTCCAGTCCGAGGTAGAGGGTGTGGTTATGGGGGCTGTCCGTCAAGGCTGAAGCCGGGTCCAAGGCAGGGCGTCGGGTGTGGTCAGGAACTCTGGCAGAAGAGCAGGACAGGGTGCCAGCAGGAACAGGTTACCAACAATGTTGCTCCCACAACCTGGGACTGGGCTGGCTGGCTTTTATCTCCTCTGAGGCATAGGGTGGTCCCGGTCCACAGGTGACTCGCCTCTCCTGGCCTGGAGGTGAGCACTCCTCCTGCGAGAACTTAGTTCCCTCCGTCTATCTGCCCTGAGCCTCTGCAGCTCAGGAGAGGCTGGAGGGTTACTGGATCCAGAGGCAACCTCCTCTTCCCCTGACGGGGCTGAGAGTGGGGCACCTGCAGGCAATGGGTCCTCAATCACCTCTGGAGCCAGAGCAGATTCAGCTGGTGTCTGCTCCTGAGGATCCGGCACAGGTGAGGGCCCTTCAGGTTCAAGCCCCAGCCCCGGCTCAGCTGGTTCTGGAGGCAGGGACTCCTGTGCAGGCTGGGATTCCTCAGGTTCAGCCTCTGAATCCGATTCCCAGGCCATCACAGGTCACCATTGCCATTATAAGAGAACAAGGGAGGCGTTCATGATGAGTTTTGGCACCTCTTTTTCTAGAAAAATAGCACTGGGTATAATATCTTGAAGTGAATAACTAATACAGAAATATGGTTGATTTGAAGAAATATATATTCATTTTGGAGAAATGAAATATGTGACAGAGGCAATGCCAGTTGTTAAATTTACTCATCTCGGCTCCTTCTGGTGATATATCATGGAAAGGTTGTCTGAACTGTCAACACAACATCACTTTAGAGGATGTACACAACATCCTCCATTCAAATTACCTTTCAGATCAATCACCCTCATCAGACCACTATCTTCATCTGGTTGCTGTAGAACAAATATTTTGGTTCATATGGAGGAAATGTTAGCATTTGAAAGAGTCCTGACTGGGAAGCCTTCAGCGACTTAAGTCTGATAAATTGTGTTTCCTGAAGAACTCTGTCCTCCACTCCAAGTAATTGTGTATCTTGGGGCAATTTCAACGAAGTTCCCCCCTGGAAATAAATAACAATTCTAAATGACTTTAAAAGTATGTAAGCACCCAGCCAAAGTCAAGCACTTTTGCAGGCCCATTGATTTCAATGGAATAGATCATTAGATTTACACCATACCATCTATGGGTTGTCCAGTAGTGATGTATGGAAGTGAGAGCTGGACCATAAAGAAGGCTGATCGCCGAAGAATTGATGCTTTTAAATTATGGTGCTGAAGGAGACTCTTGAAAGTCCCATGGACTGCAAGAAGATCAAACCGATCCATTCTGAAGGAAATCAGCCCTGAGTGCTCACTGGAAGGACAGATCGTGAAGCTGAGACTCCAATACTTTGGCCACCTCATGAGAAGAGAAGACTCCCTGCAAAAGACCCTGATGTTGGGAAAGATGGAGGGCACAAGGAGAAGGGGATGGCAGAGGACGAGATGGTTGGACAGTGTTCTCGAAGCTACCAGCATGAGTTTGACCAAACTGCGGGAGGCGGTGGAAGACAGAAGTGCCTGGCGTGCTCTGGTCCATGGGGTCACGAAGAGTCGGACACGACTAAACGACTAAACAACAACAACATCTATGGGTTGTATCCAGTGGTGTATTTGCACTAACAAAGAGCACTTTTGTTTTGGCAAGACAGAGGACCCGATTTTGCTCATTCCCTCAACCACTGTAGACCCCAGGCCACTAGAAAAGCTGAGAGCAGGGGACTGTCTGGAACAATATGGGTTATGACACACAGGGTGGCACTAGGTAGAAGGGAACTGGGTGAAAATTGGGTGTGTTGCTTTGCGTGGGCAGAAATGCAATCTTTTTTATAATAATTTTATTGAATTTTTCATTTTTCAATATTGCATCATAACAAATAACATAATTCACAATTCCACAATTTCGTCATTCCTCCTGGACTTCCTTCAACGTCCTTCTCTGGTTTATTTCAAAATAATATCACTCCCTGCATATTTGCTCCCCCCCCCCACTTTTTATATTTTAACTTATAAATTATATAATTTTTGCTAATTGTAAATGATTATTCAAAACCTGCTAATAAGTCCAATTCTTTGCAGTGATTCTGTATATAAGATGAAAATGGTTCCCAGTCTTTCTTGAATGACATTTTGTCCTTATTTCTCAGTCTTTCAGTTAATTTCGCCATTTCAGCATATTCCTTAAGTTTTGGTTGCCATTTTTCTTTGGTTGGTATTTTATCGCTTTTCCATCTTTGTGCCAATAGCATCCTTGCTGCAGTTGTAGCATACATAAAAAGAAGTTTTTGTTTACTTTTTGGAAAATCTTGACCTAAAATTCCTAACAGAAAAACTTCTGGGCTTTTTATGTGTGGGCAGAAATGCTTCCATTAGCACAAAATGGTGCTTTGCCAGACTTATCTGGGAAGTAGCTGGAAAGTAGTAGCTGGGAAGGGATTTTTTTTTTTTTTTTAACTCCATAAGTTTTCCCCCTTTGTTTCTCAATTTGATATTTTTACATGGTTTTGTATGGATTGTGGTATTTTTTGCTTCCACCCAGTGGGAGGTGCAATGCTTACATGTGTCACGTCGCGATGTTGCCCCCCCCCCCCCGTCCTCGCAAGCTGGTGCCTCTGGCCCCAACTTTTCCCCTATGAAAAATTTCACTGTGCACCACTGTGGCAGAACATTAGCACAAGCACCAGTGGAGAAACAGAAGTGCGGAGAGAGTGGACCACCCCCAGCACCACTATTCTGGTAGGGTGCCATCGCGGCAGCCCTCCTGACAGGCGCCACGGACCCCCCCCCCTGCACGTTGGGTGCCACGCCCCTACAGGCGGTGCATCATGCCCCCAGAACGTGTGCCACGCCCCTGCGGCGGTGTGCCACACCCTCACAGGTAGCGTGCCACGCCTCCGGGATGCGCGTCACACCCCCGGGGGCACCAGTCATGCCCCCAGGGTGCCAGCCACACCCCGCCTGCTCTCCGCCCCCGGTAGCGGAGCATGAAGATTCGCCACTGTGCACAAGACCATAACTAGGGCTGACTCCAGACATTTTGGCAGCTGAGGTGAACCACCGAACTGTGCCTCCCTTCTTGCCAAGAAAGAAGCGGTGAGTGAAGATCTACATCAGGAACAAGGGGGGTAGGAATCTGCATTGGGATTTGCTGCCCCATTGATCCTGCCACCTGAGGCAGTTGCCTCGCCATTATTATTATTACTACATTATCACATATTTATTTATACCCCGCCTTTTCCCCTCTGATGGAACTCAAGGCAGCTTACAGATAAAAATTAAAACCACTAAAACATAGAGAAAACAATAATTGAAAAACTACAGTGGTACCTCAGGTTACATACGCTTCAGGTTACAGACTCCGCTAACCCAGAAATAGTGCTTCAGGTTAAGAACTTTGCTTCAGGGTGAGAACAGAAATCGTGCTCCGGTTGCACGGCAGCAGCAGGAGGCCCCATTAGCTAAAGTGGTGCTTCAGGTTAAGTACAGTTTCAGGTTAAGTACGGACCTCCGGAACGAATTAAGTACTTAACCTGAGGTACCACTGTATTAAACATTGACAGAATTAAAACTATATACATATATAAAATCTGTTTAAATGACACCAATAATTACAATAAAAACAGCACGGCACCAGCCCTTTCATTAAAAGCCAGTCTACACAGGCCGGATAAAGGACAACAAGGAGGGAGCCAGTCTTGCTTCTCTAGGGAAGGTTTTCCAAAGTCTGGGAACAGCCATTGAGAAAGCGAAATAATGATTACTTAATAAACCACTGGTTCCATTTTGAGTGACTGACTTGACAGAGGTTTATATAAGTGACATCCCTGATTACTAGGAAAGAGAAACTAGACAGCTAGCCCCAGCCACAACTGTATACAACCCAGTATGAGTTTTGCAGAGTAACATAAGAACACAGAGAATTCCCTGCCTTGCAGTGATTGTGTTCTAAATTTGGCCATGAAAGAGACAATGATGGAAAGGAAAGGAAAAGGAGAAGCAAGGAAGAATGTGTATGAATGCTCTTGAAGGTACTTTAAGTTAGAGACTGTAAGGTAAAGTAAAGGTACCCCTGCCCGTACGGGCCAGTCTTGACAGACTCTAGGGTTGTGCACCCATCTCACTTAAGAGGCCAGGGGCCAGCGCTGTTCGGAGACACTTCCGGGTCACGTGGCCAGCATGACAAAGCTGCATCCGGCGAGCCAGCGCCGCACACGGAACGCCGTTTACCTTCCCGTCAGTAAGCGGTCCCTATTTATCTACTTGCATCCGGGGGTGCTTTCGAACTGCTAGTTTGGCAGGCGCTGGGACCGAGCAATGGGAGCGCACCCCGCCGCGGGGATTCGAACTGCCGACCTTTCGATCGGCAAGCCCTAGGCACTGAGGCTTTTACCCACAGCGCCACCCGCGTCCCTAGAGAGACTACAGTCCCTAGAGACTGTAGCGGGCAGAAAATTAAAGGGTTGAATCAAAGACTTTGCGGGAAAGGTGGGATGTGCTTAACACCACAACTGAAAACAAAGGAAGTTAAAGGTGCTTGACTTTAGCTGGATCACCAGTTGTAGAGTTTGTATCATTATAAATGAAGAGCAAAAGGGGGGGGGGGTCTTTTGCCAAACACATCAGCATTTTTACTGGCAGCTCTTAAAACATTTTATTCAAACTCACACAGAGCATATCTGCCAAACTGGACACTGCGCCGATCGACTGAGTTCTGAGTCATTTGCTTTACTGGAACCTCTGTGTAGAATTCCTAGCAGATTTGGAGAGAGAAAACACCGTTAAAAGAAAAACAAAATAAAAACACATCCTACTTTGTGCGCTATGATCATATTAAGTTGAAAATACCAAACTTGGTTCTTTTAATGGTATATCAACCGTATCAAAGTACCTCATAATCTGTAACAAGTTTTCTTGATTTTATTGTTTTATCTTTTTCGTAAAATGCTTTGAGGTCCCGCCCCCCCCCAAATCAAGCAGTGTATACTGTATTTTTTGCTCTATAAGACTCACTTTTTCCCTCCTAAAAAGTAAGGGGAAATGTGTGTGCGCCTTATGGAGCGAATGCAGGCTGCGCAGCTATCCCAGAAGCCAGAACAGCAAAAGGGATTGCTGCTTTCACTGCGCAGCGATCCCTCTTGCTGTTCTGGCTTCTGAGATTCAGAATATATTTTTTCTTGTTTTCCTCCTCCAAAAACTAGGTGCGTCTTGTGGTCTGGTGCATCTCATAAAGCGAAAAATACGATAAATCTCAGATCACAGGCACTGGGTGCAAAAAAAGGCAGGTTTAAAATCTAGTTATAGTACTGTAGTTCACTCTGTCTCTTTATGTGACAAATTGTTTTCGGATCCTATAAGTAGCTGATTCTAGAGACCTGCGGCAGCAAAGGCCTTCAGGTGAACATAGGAATTTCAGCCGTTCTCCTTTGCTTGTGAAGACCCCCAAACCCCCTCCAAAATAAATCACACAGGACACAGAATATTTGTTTAAGATTTTTGGCATTAATTTTGGCCACAACTTTATTGATTACAGCATGTGAGTGGTTGCTTACGCATTGGTTTGGACTACCTGAACCTTCACCGGCAGGAACAGGACTGAAAACTGGAACCTCCAGAGGCCAGTAAGGGGAAACATACCGGAGGAGTGCAGACTTCGGGCCTCTTAGTTCACCCCAGATGCTCCCAGGAACTCTGGCATGGCCCTGCCCCTGAGAGGGGATCGGACAGAGCAAATCGAGCCCCTGGATTCCTTTAACGGAATTCCCTAGCAGCAGCAACAAAAATGAGGGGCAGGCACAGCCAATCCATAACCTCCACCACCAAACAATGAACCAATGCCTAACCGCCAACCTTACAAAGTTGTGACGATTTGCTACACGGTAGGCAAAAACCAAAGGGACGTGGGTGGCTCTGTGGGTTCAACCACAGAGCCTAGGACTTGCCGATCAGAAGGTTGGCGGTTCGAATCCCCGCGACGGGGTGAGCTCCCATTGCTCGGTCCCTGCTCCTGCCAACCTAGCAGTTCGAAAGCATGTCAAGTGCAAGCAGATAAGTAAGTACAGTTCCGGCGGGAGGGTAAATGGCGTTTCCGTGCGCTGCTCTGGTTCGCCAGAAGTGGCTTAGTCATGCTGGCCACATGACCCGGACGGAAGCTGTACGCCGGCTCCCTCGGCCAGTAAAGCGAGATGAGCACCGCAACCCCAGAGTCAGCCACAACTGGACTTAATGGTCAGGGGTCCCTTTACCTTACCTTACCTAGACAAAAAACAAATGGCACCAGCCAATCAGCCAAGTGGCAAAATTTCTACTGGATCCCTGCTCCAAAAACAGACGGCCGCTAGGCAGGCATAGAATCATAGAGTTGGAATAGACCACAAGGGCCATCGAGTCCAACCCCCTGCCAAGCAGGAAACACCATCAGAGCACTCCTGACATATGGTTGTCAAGCCTCTGCTTAAAGACCTCCAAAGAAGGAGACTCCACCACACTCCTTGGCAGCAAATTCCACTGTCGAACAGCTCTTACTGTCAGGAAGTTCTTCCTAATGTTTAGGTGGAATCTTCTTTCTTGTAGTTTGGATCCATTGCTCCGTGTGCGCTTCTCTGGAGCAGCAGAAAACAACCTTTCTCCCTCCTCTATATGACATCCTTTTATATATTTGAACATGGCTATCATATCACCCCTTAACCTCCTCTTCTCCAGGCTAAACATGCCCAGCTCCCTTAGCCGTTCCTCATAAGGCATCGTTTCCAGGCCTTTGACCATTTTGGTTGCCCTCCTCTGGACACGTTCCAGTTTGTCAGTGTCCTTCTTGAACTGTGGTGCCCAGAACTGGACACAGTACTCCAGGTGAGGTCTGACCAGAGCAGAATACAGTGGCACTATTACTTCCCTTGATCTAGATGCTATACCCTATTGATGCAGCCCAGAATTGCATTGGCCTTTTTAGCCGCTGCATCACACTGTTGGCTCATGTCAAGTTTGTGGTCAACCAAGACTCCTAGATCCTTTTCACATGTACTGCTCTCAAGCCGGGTGTCCCCCATCTTGTATTTGTGCATAGCAAGGTTAAAACACAACCTTAAATTATAGGGAGGGAGGGAGATCCGCTGCATGATGTGAAAGAGAAAGTACTTCTCTTCATGCAGCCCCTTAAATAGCCCCTTAGTTGCCAATCAAACCCCAACCGACAGAAAATTTTCCCCAGCAACAAAGGGACAACCAATGAGGTGCGGAGGTTATCCAAATGGGCCCGCCCCAGCAAGAAGAAGGCAGTTGGGTGATCTCACCGCAACACATGGCTCTCCATGATTTGGAGGACATGCTTTCTCAGCTAATAATAATAATAATAATAATAATAATAATAATAATAATAATTTTTTATTTATACCCTGCCCTTCCCAGTTCAAAAACTGGGCTCAGGGCGGCTAACAACAAATTTAAAAGATTTAATTATAAAAGCATCATAAAATACAGTATAAAAACATGAATAACAATAAAATTCAAAATTCAAAAATCAGTTTAGGGGAAATAAGCATTAGATAATCCCCAGAGCTAGCTGGCTGAATTTGTCCTACTTGGGCCAGCGAGGAGACCAGGGGAGAATTAGCTGTGGGTCTAAGAGCGGGTGATCTTCATAAAAGGGGAGGGGGAGGCAAGAGAAGGGAAATAAAAGATCAGGCTGAATTCAAATTAAAGGCCAGGCAGAATAGCTCTGTCTAAGAGGTTAAATCCTGCAGGGCCCTAGTCTCATGGGACAGAGCATTCCACCAGGTCGGAGCCATCACTGAAAAGGCCCTGGCCCTGGTGGAGGATAGTCTGGCTTCCTTAGGGCCCGGGACCTCTAAACTATGGTTATTCATGGCATGGACCTTAAGGTCCTCTGTGGGGCATACCAGGAGAGGCAGTCCCGTAATGGAGCAGCATATCCCTTTCTATTTGTTCCCTCTTCCAGTTTTCAGTCTTAGGCTGCGATCCTGTGCACCATTTGCCAGGAGAAAGCCCCACTGAGCACACTGGTCTCTCCCACCCCAGGCCCTTCCTTCTTTTACCTCCCCTTCTTTATGCCCTTTCACCTGACCGCCTCCCCACTAGGATGAGAGATGCTTAAAGATGGCAGCCAATGGCAGCCTTCCGTCTGCCCTGCTCCTCCGTGACATGAAGCAGTTCAGCCAATCGCTGCCAGAGTTATTGCCGCCATCACCGAAACATTACAATATTGCCATTATACAAGCGAACACAATATTTTAATTTTAATATTGCCGTTGTTTATGTGCTTTACATGTACCATTTTATCTTGTACGTTGTTCCTGGTGGGAACACTTCAGACTGCGCAGAATTCCGTTAAATCCATTTTTTTAGCGCAGTATTTATTTAAAATTGCAGATGATTGAAACTGGCCCCCATTAGCTCTTGTATTGTTGTGTTTCATATTTGGCTAAGAGTTTCTCTCGGTGAAATACAGTTTTGTTTTCGCTATGTAATTGAAAACAAGGGCACAAAACTCATCCACTGTTATACAGCGGTAATGTGATGTTCTAATCTAGTTACTTAGTATATGATACGAAGCCAGTCGGCAAAGCCCTGCCTTTGAAATATGATTTAAAACAGAATTTATAATGTTGCGGAATTACATAAAACTGTGTGAAATTGTGCAGATAATCATTTAAATCTCCCTACATGGAAATATAATTGCTCCTGAAATTAACTGTACCTGGGGTTCATTCATTTGGTCATGGCTAGTTTCTTATATAGAGATGATTTGATATTAGAGCTAATTAAGATCAGGTCAGAGTTGCTGAAGGTCAGAGATTAATGCGCAGGATCATTGAAATGATAATTATAAACAGATTAGGAAGCTACGGTCTTTTATAAAGGGTTATTAGATAATTACTGTGAGAGTGTACGGCTTACTGTAATAATGGATTATCGACTACTTACAGCGTTTTAAGGGTGAGAGTATATTACTTCCTCAAGGACTAAGAGGAATAATGTTGCTGGAAATCAGGGCTCAGTAAATAAAAATCATAATACCAACTGCATTTCATTTTTCCTCCGAAGATTCTCTCTTTATTCACTGCAGGCTCCATCATTTTGCTTTGGTGATTTAGAGCTTTTAGTCCATTGAAAGTTTCTTGCCCGATTATTCTACATTGGATTCCTCCTCTTTAAACATTAAATGGCATGTAGAAATTAAAATGTACAGTGGTGATGTTGATGGGAGCTCTGATGTAGATGAAGCAACTGGGTAATAAAACAGGGGGCAGTGGTTGCTAGGACTAGAACAGAATGTTAATTAGGGAATTCCCAATCCAAAAGGACATCATATGTTGTTGTAGGAGAGTGCTCAGTGTGGGAAACTAAACTGAACAGGAGCACCTCCCCTGTTAGGAAAGATGAAGCCACTTCTGGCGAACCTGAGCAGTGCACGGAAACGCCGTTTACCTTCCCACCAGAGTGGTACCTATTTATCTACTTGCACTTTGATGTGCTTTTGAACTGCTAGGTTGGCTGGAGCAGGGACCAAGCAACGGGAGCTCACTCCGTCGTGGGGATTTGAACCACCGACCTTCTGATCGGCAAGTCCTAGGCTCTGTAATTTAACCCACAGCGCCACCCACGTCTCTTACACTATATTGGAGAATAGCTAAATGCAACCTCCATGTCTAAAGGCAATAGACCTCCCAGTACTAGATGCCAAGGAGCAAGAAATAGAAGAAGGCTGTCACCTTTGTGCCATTTTGTGAGCTTCCAGTGGCATCAGTTTGTAAACAAAATGTTGAACTAGATGGATCCTTGCTAAACAATGCTTATATACTCATTCATTCATTCATTCATTCATTCTGCCTTTATCTGCCAAAATACCCTTATTATAAATGTGTGTTTCTTGGTATTTTTCTAAGGCTCACAGAACCGCTCTCACTATTTTCTCACCCAATACTGTACACAAACAGATACAAAGCAAGATTTAACACAGAGTTCTAAGTGTTTGTGTGCTTTTGAAAAAAGAATATTGGAGGGGGGAGAGAGAGAGAGTCGTTTCTGCCCTCTTTCCAAGGTCATCTTTCCATCATTCATACAAGGCCAGGGAGATAGGAAAGATTTGAACGGGCAGGATTCTTCATCACACCCCTCCGAAAGAACCTTTTATTTGGCAGGCTGCAAGGCTGTTCCTAAGTGCTGCCACTCTTCAGCTATGGCAAAGAGCCCTCTCTGACCTGGATGACTGACAAAATGGACATTTCTGAATGAGCCTTTTGTCATCTGGGAACCACAATATCAAAGAACAATTATTTACACACTTTAGATTAAAAAAAACATACAGGCGGGAGAGACAGCCTCTGCCCCCTTTCGTACTTGGTTTAACCCCAGGCCACACACCATGGTTCACTAATTACTGAAGGCTGCTTTGAATACAGGGTTTTCAACAGCAAATTTAAGCTGTTTAATCTTCAAAGTGCTGTCGAGAAGTGAGTAATTGTCTTCCACAAAAGCTTAACAAAGATGCACTATAATATTATCATTGTGCAAACCTTCTCTCAACATCCCCATTGCGGAAACTGTGATCGTGGTGAGTGAAGTGCAACAAACGCCAGCATCTCCTTGCTTGAAGTTCTGTGCTGCCCTAAATGCGTCCAAACTTCATTCCGGGCTTAATTTTCCACAATGAGATGCCCACTGTTACATACCCTCTGACATCTCTCCAGTGAAAATAGGAACGTCCTAAGGAAAAGCGATAATGTGTATCTGAATTATGTATTTTGAATTATGGTCTGGAGGAGACTCTTGAGAGTCCCATGGACTGCAAGAAGATCAAACCTATCCATTCTTAAGGAAATCAGCCCTGAGTGCTCACTGGAAGGACAGATTGTGAAGCTGAGGCTCCAATACTTTGGCCACCTCATGAGAAGAGAAGACTCCCTGGAAAAGACCCTGATGTTGGGAAAGATGGAGGGCACAAGGAGAAAGGGACGACAGAGGACGAGATGGTTGGATAGTGTTCTCGAAGCTACCAGCATGAGTTTGACCAAACTGCAGGAGGCAGTGGAAGACAAGAGTGCCTGGCGTGCTCTGGTCCATGGGGTCACGAAGAGTCGGACACAACTAAACGACTAAACAACAAAAAAGGAAAAGCGGGACATTTTGGGATCAAATCAGAAGTTGGGATGGCTTCTGTAAATCTGGGGCTGTCCCTGGAAAATAGGGACACTTGGAGGGTCTGCTGTTAAAAAATGGCTATTGTGTGTCTGCATATGTACACTTTGAAGGTGTGTGTGTGTGTGTGTGTGTGTGTGTGTGTGTGTGTGAGAGAGAGAGAGAGAGAGAGAGAGAGAGAGAGAGAGAGAAATCTGGCCTCTCTGTGAGCTCAGGTTGCAGATCCACATTGCGCCCCATCTCCTCCACAGGATCCCTATCACTGAGGACCAGGCCACCCAATGTTAGAAGCTGATGACAAATTTTGTCCTCTCTTAAACTGTGGGTGGATCAAAGAAGTGTTTCAGTAAACTTTGCATGAGAAATTGTGTTGGCAAAAATGGAACTCCATAATGCTATGTGGTATCACAGTGTTTAATGCATATAAAGGTAAAAAAAAAAGGTAAAGAACCCCTGGACGGTTAAGTCCAGTCAAAGGCGACCATGGGGTTGCAGTGCTCATCTTGCTTTCTGGCTGAGGGAGCCTGCGTTTGTCCACAGACAACTTTCCCAGTCATGTGGCCAGCGTGACTATACTGCTTCTGGCGCAACGGAACACTGTGATGGAAACCAGAATGCACGGAAATGCCATTTACCTTCCTGCCACATTGATACCTATTTATCTACTTGCACTCCTGCCAGGTAGGCAGGATCTGGGACAGAGCAATAGGAGCTCACCCCCTCGTTGGGGATTCAAACCGCCGACCGAATACAACACATATAAAACGCTTTTTCTTTGCTAGTCTAGCTGAGCCCTGAGTCCTCAGGCCCAGCACTTTACTTAAGAACATAGGAAACGACCTTACACTGAGTCAGACGATTGGTCCATTGAGCTCAATATGGCCTACACTGATTGGTTGTGGATTTTCAGGGTTTCAGATAAGTCCCTCTCCTAGCCCTACTTGGAGATGCCAGGTCCTCTTAGTGGTTCTCACATCCAAGAAACTGGCCAATTGCATCCTCTGGATGGCTTCAACTCACAGAGCAGCTCTGACCATTATTGGATCAGGAAAGCCTGACTACAGTAGCCCAGGCATGGGCAACTTCAATATCGGGTTACTTTAGTGTAGTATACGAGGCTTCCAGAAACTGCAGTCAATGCAGAATGCGGTAGCATGATTGCTGACAGGAATGAGATCCTGTCGGCATATTACAACCATGCTCAAAGATCTGCACTGGCTGCCAGTGTGAGAGAGCCAGTGTGGTGTAGTGGTTAAGAGTGGTGGACTCGTAATCTGGTGAACTGGGTTCGATTCCCCGCTCCTCCACATGCAGCTGCTGGGTAACCTTGGGCTAGTCACACTTCTTTGAAGTCTCTCAGCTCCACTCACCTCACAGAGTGTTTGTTGTGGGGGAGGAAGGGAAAGGAGAATGTTAGCCGCTTTGAGACTCCTTCGGGTAGTGATAAAGCGGGATATCAAATCCAAAATCCAATCCAATCCAGTTTGATACCGGGCCAAGTTCAAGGTTTCGTCATCGGTACAGAAAGCCCTTAATGGCTCGAGACTCGCTTACTTAGGGGTTGCCTTGCCCCGTATGTGCCTATTCAACCACTTCAATCTGCAGAACTTGCACTTCTACAAGTGCCAAGTAATGATCGCTCTGTGTCCTCACTATGTTTATTTACTTATTTACCAGGATCTTTATAACCCACCTTTATTCCAAGGCGTTCAAGGCAGCCCGTGTGGTTTATTTATTTGTTTATGCAAGTATTTCCATGCTTCCATATCATAAAATATCAGGTCAGTATATAAAGAAAATGTAAAACACCACAAACGTTTCTCCTCCCACTTAGCCTCACGGCAAAGAAGGGTTGTCCTATTGTGGCACAGCAGCTGAAGGTCCCACGTTCAATATCCAGGTAGGACAGAGAGTGTCCCTTGTCTGAAACCCTGGAGAGCATCTGCCAGTCTGTGTTAGCAATACTGAGCAAGATGGTCCAGTGGCCTGACTCAGTATAAGGTGCCTGTCTATGTTCCTAACAACCCTGTGAGGTAGTGTGAGGCGGCAGAGGATCCAACCCCCCCCCCCACTGTAGGTTGCTAGGAACAGATAAGACAAGGGAAGTTCTTACCAATGTTATTTTTTCAATATTCACAGAGAAAAGCTTAGAAATGCAGCCTCTTGGAGTATTGGTCTTGCTCCAAGTGAAACCCCACCCTCTCCATCTCATCCTAGTTCTGCATGAATAATTGCTACAGGTACTGAAAAGTGCCTATTGCATTTGAGCTCTCTGCTCTCTAACTTTCACTGCCTACCATGTTCTGGGAGAGGGAGGGTCTGGAATGCTTTCTAAAGACACTGTGTCTGTCAGCTGTTGCTCTCCTGGTGCTTCCTCGTCCTCCTCTCCCATTATTTCCCAGCTTTCCCCCTCACCTGCCTCTGAGCTGTGACCTCCCTCAAACCCCTGTGGTGGTTCTGAACTGTCTCCTTCTTCTCTGGAAGGGTCAGACTGTGGGGTGGTGGTCAGTCCCTGACAGGTAGGTTACGCTGAGAAGAAATGACTGGACTAAGGTCACCTAGTGAACTTCATGGCTGAATGTGGATCTGAACTGTGTGAACACCAAAACCACTAGGCCACTCTGTTCTCTATTGTTTCATACACCTTTCCATTCCAGCATATAATTTAGTTATGCAGAGGGTTGCCATATTTCAAAAAGTGAAAAACCAGACACAAAAACTGACATTTTAAAATTTGAGCTATTTTTATGGAAAGTCAGTAAAAACAACACTGCCAACATGGGTTGCCAAAAGTCCGGATTTTCCAGGAAATTTGACCGATTTCTGCTCGGGCACTGCTTCCTGCTGCAGTATTCCAGATATGTCTGTTAAATTCTGGACATATGGCAACCCTATGTATATTTGTTATAAGAAATGCTGGTTTTATCTGTTTTAATTGAAAATTATTTTATGTACACAACATATATTTTTCTGATGAAATGATTGCCTGCTCTTGATGGGGTTACACTTCCTCTGAAGGAGAAGGTATTCAGCTTAGAGGGTCTTTCTGGGTCCTTTGCTGTCACTTGAGGCTCAGGTGGCCTCGTGGCTACCAAGTGCTTTCCATTAGCTTTGGCTGGTGGCCCAGTGTGGTGAGAGCCAGTGTGGTGTAGTGGTTAAGAGCGGTAGACTTGTAATCTGGTGAACCGGGTTCGATTCCCCGCTCCTCCACATGCTGCTGCTGGGTGACCTTGGGCTAGTCACACTTCTCTGAAGTCTCTCAGCCCCACTCACCTCACAGAGTGTTTGTTGTGGGGGAGGAAGGGAAAGGAGAATGTTAGCCGCTTTGAGACTCCTTTGGCTAGTGATAAAGCGGGATATCAAATCCAAACTCTTCTTCTTCTTCTTCAGCTGCACCCTTAGCTGCATAGGGATAGCCAAACTACTGTTGTCTATATAAACATAGAATCGTAGAATTATAGAGTTGCAAGGGACCACAGGGCCCATTTGGTCCAACCGCCTGCAATGCAAGTCCATTTTGGGGCCTGAACCTCAAACCTTTATATTAAGAGTCCTATGCTCTACCAGTTGAGCTATTCGGTGTGCTGGTAACCTCTAGGTTAATGACTGCAACACGTTATCTATAGCACTGCTTCTGAAGACGGTTTGGAAACTTCAGCTGGTGCAGAATTTGATGGGCAGGTTGCTCACCGGGCAATGTGGTTTGAACATATTACACTGATCCTGGCCGGACTGCACTGGTGGTGGCTGGTTAATTTCCAGACCCAATTCAAAGAGCTGGTTTTGATCTATAAAGCCCTAAACAGTTCAGGACTGCAACACCTCAAGGACTGCTTCTCTCCATATGAACCTGCTCCAACCCTTAGATCATCATCTGAATCCTGTCTTCCTGTGCCTCCTCCACAAGAGGTCCAGAGGGTGGCAACACGAGAGCAGGCCATTTCTGAAATGGTCTCCCTGGGGAGGTTCAACTGGCACCTTCATTATGTCTCTTTAGGTGCCAGGCAAAAACGTTCTTTTCAGCCAGGCCTTTGACTGCTGAACATCAAGATGCATACCTCTTTTAAAAATGATTGGGGGGAGAGGGTTATTAGTTTGCCCTTTTTTTATTATGAATACAGTGGTACCTCGGGTTATATACGCTTCAGGTTACATACACTTCAGGTTACAGACTCCGCTAACCCAGAAATAGTACCTCGGGTTAAGAAATTTGCTTCAGGATGAGAACAGAAATCGTGCTCCGGCGGCGCAGCAGCAGCAGGAGGCCCCATTAGCTAAAGTGGTGCTTCAGGTAATGAACAGTTTCAGGTTAAGAACGGACCTCCAGAACGAATTAAGTACTTAACCCAAGGTACCACTGTATTGTGTTTTTTATATTGTATTTTGTTGTTGTGAACTGCCCTGAGCTCTATGGATGAATGGCGGTATACAATTCTTTCCAACAACAACTGCTCTAAATTAATCAAATAAAAATTCCCTAAGTTCTGTTTTCACATTGAATTCCAACCCCAGACTAAGTTATTTGAACTCAGGTCCCACTGAATTCAATGCAACAGGTTAATCATGAACTGACATAATACATCTTGATTGTTGCCTCAATCCAACCCATTATTGATAAAGTGGATTTGCCTTATGCACAAGGTTGGGATCCCAAACAGGTTTTTTCTGGGTTAGAGCGAGACCTCCTGTCCTTTAAGGGAACTATTTGGAACTGTAGTTGCTATCATAGGGTATAAACAGAAGAGGCTGAGATGCACCACAACTTCTGCATGCAATTCCTACATGATAGCTCCAGTTTGAAATGCTGAAGCTTTCACCAACACAGGTATATTCTGAACCCTTTTGTATCACATCTGCTGAAAACTTTAGTTCTAACAGCTTAAAAGAAATACTTGGGCCAACATGTTTCTACAAAAAGAGAATACCTATCAGTAATGCCATCAATTCAAGACTCATTAACAGTCCTTCAATAAAAAAGTAAAAGGAGGGAAAATGGAAAATTCAATAACCAGGATTGTGTTTAAGGGCCTTATTTGATTTTTATAACCAGTGTGAAAAATGTCTATAAAATATAACTATAACCTGGATGGTGTCATTGTGATTAGATATGGTAGAGTAGTATTAGCTTTTAAAACAGAATTAACAATGAAAGGGCTGTATAATGCCTTCAGCCAATCACCCCAAATGTAGCTTAGTTCTACGAGGGGGTTCATGTGCACCAGTATTTTTTAAAATCTAAGTTTCTTTTGGTGGGGGAGTTCAGGGATTGCATACAGAGCATCCTGCATACGAAGGGGGAAATGAAATTACATCTTTCACAGGACTTCACGTTTGCCCTTGTTTTGTTATGAGAGTGCTGGAATCACCAAGAGGTTTCCAAGTAAAAAAACTACCATTTTTGTCAGGAGAGATAAATCAACATCCAGAATGCTTGTGGTATACACAAAAAATTAGACAGTGCAATCTCTGAACAGGGGGTCAGATACAAAACATTGAGGAATGTTGAGCTGTCTGCTCCTACATCATCTTGAATGCTTCTGTGTGCAAAACCAAAAGTAAGAGTAGGGTAATATCTTTGCTGGGATCAACTGTCACAAAGTAGTGAGCAAGCTTTCGAGATCTCCAAAACTTCTGTTCAGGTTGGATGGGAAGAGAAAGAGGAGGATGGCATGTAGAGTGGTGAATTCTCTGCTCTATCTGCAGCCCTGCTGGCTAGAATGAAACATTTGGGGACAGTTTTACAGCCTTTTTTGTTTCCAGCTTCAGGTTCCACATTGGGGCCGTCACTAGTAAACAGGCTAGTTTGGGATCCAGTCCTATTTCGCCTCCCAACACACATTGTTCTTGGCATTAAGAGATAATGGAGTGCACTTCTGGGAATGAAGTCAAACCACTTGCATTAGCGACACTGGAGTGACTTTCAAAGGACAGCAGAGCAATAGGTTTGACACAAGCTGGGCTGCAGAAGTTGCCAGAAGGAGGTGTACAAGGCACCATCCAACCATCTTGAAAGACCTGCATTGGCTCCCAGTACGTTTCCAAGCACAATTCAAAGTGTTGGTGTTGACCTTTAAAACCCTAAACGGCCTTGGCCCAGTATACCTGAAGGAGCATCTCCACCCCCCAACATTCAACCTAGATTCTGAGGTCCAGCACTGAGGGCCTTCTGGCGGTTCCCTCCCTGCGAGAAGCAAAGCTACAGGGAACCAGGCAGAGGGCCTTCTCAGTAGTGTCACCCGCCCTGTGGAACTCCCTCCCATCAGATGTCAAAAACAACTACCTGACATTTAAAAGATATCTGAAGGCAGCCCTGTTTAAGGAAGTTTTTAATGTGTGACATTTTAATGTATTTTTAATCTATGTTGGAAGCCGCCCAGAGTGGCTGGGGAAACGTAGCCAGATGGGTGGGGTACAAATAAGTTGTTGTTGTTGTTGTTGTTGTTGTTGTTGTTGTTGTTGTTGTTGTTGTTGTTGTTGTTGTTATCTTAGGAACTCCAGTCCGGTTAGTGTAGGGTTTACTCTGTGGAGGTTTAGGATCAGAGTTTTCCTTCTCCTAGAGGGGCTACTTTCCCAGGTAGATGAGCCCCATCTGCCCTTCACTTCCCTCTACAGCTTTTGGCCTTGTCATCGTTGATTCTACAATGTCTTTTAGCAGAAGAACACTCTGTTGCATGTTGTCCAGCAACCCTATTATGCTTCACAAGGGGAAAACATTTATATGGCATATACCCACCAAATGGGCTATTAGAACATTTCAAACGTATTTGCATAGCGCCATGCTCCAGATTGCTGAATGTTTCTTTATCTGTGGACGTGTCATACAATATTCTCGTTGTGCACGGAGGTCTGCAAAGGTTATTTGTTTTAACAAGAGCAAACACGATATCCATTTATGTACCTCTCTCAACTCCTTTGGTATCTTGGAATAGGCACACACTGCATTTTTTACAAAATGACTTTTTCAGCACATATATCGCCAAAAATGAAGCACACAACTTATGCAAACATCCACCATACAAATGTGATGGATAAATAAAGACGGGGTCTGTCCACATTATAGCACTTTTAAGCCTCATTGATTTCAGCAGGGCAGTCAAGACTGGGCTCATATATTTCCTGGTGCTGGACTTTAAAGTCTTCAAACTGAGGTGGACCTTGTCCCTCAGTAAGTAAGTAAAAGTTACAATGAAATGGGAGCTGTGAAACGCTAATCATCCTTGCAAATAATCTAACTTGTTTCTTGAGACTGATACACACAAACAGGTCTGCAAGTGACCAGTGCCTTTCTGCACACACAGGGTCTCTCCCAGTACAGTGGTACCTTGGCTCCCGGACAAATCGGCTCCTGAACGCTGCAAACCTGGAAGTGTGTGTTCCAGTTTGCAAACGTTTTTTTGGAAGCCAAACATCTGTTTCGGCTACCAGCATTGTTTCCGGGGCCAATCAGCCAATCAGAAGCCACACCTTGGTTCGCAAACGTTTTGGAAGTCGAATGGACTTCCAGAACAGATTGAGTATGGGAACCAAGGTACCACTGTACTGTCATTGATGGCAAATCACTAGTTCTCAGCACAGGGTGTGTTCTCTGACTGAAAGTTGGTCCTGCAACAAAATAGTGTGTGCCATCTTCAAGATTCTAGCCCAGGGGTAGGCAACCTAAGGCCCGTGGGCCAGATGCGGCCCAATCGCCTTCTCAATCCGGCCCACAGACTGTCCGCGAATCAGCGTGTTTTTAAATGAGTAGAATGTGTGTTTTATTTAAAATGCATCTCTGGGTTATTTGTGGGGCATAGGAATTCGTTCATTTTTTTCCCCAAAATATAGTCCGGCCCACCACATGGTCTGAGGGATAGTGGACCAGCCCCCTGCTGACCCCTGTTCTAGCCACTCCATCCCATCCTCCCTGTGCCCCTCCCCAACATCCATTCAGCATTCTGTGGCCCCTGAGCATGCTCAGTCCTCTTTAGATGCTTTTGAAGTCCATCCATTTAGGGTCCACCCTTAAAAATGTACTTCTGGAAACCTCCCTTAAACCTATTGATACTTCCCTCCTTTGTGGCAATGACATACACTGCCTAAACATAAAAAATCAGTATCTGAAGAAATGGGCATGCACACGAAAGCTTATACCAGAACAAACTTAGTTGGTCTATAAGGTGCTACTGCACAATTTATTTTTATTTTTACTTTCACTGCGTCAGACCAACACGGCTACCTACCTGAAATAAGAAATAAGGGGAAATGATATTTTGCAACATTTCATATAGGTGCTGCTTTTCACTGCTGGATCTTTGTTATGAATGAATTAAAAGGAGAAGTAGGATTTCATTCTTCCACCCCCAAAAAACCCCACCAACACCCCAAACAGTGAAACAACAACAATCAAGTGGAAAGGTACCATCTGCAACAGGAGAGAAGTGATTACAGTGGTGCCTCGCAAGACGAAATTAATCCGTTCCGTGAGTCTCTTCGTCTTGTGGTTTTTTCGTCTTGCGAAGCACGGCTATTAGCGGCTTAGCGGCTATTAACGGCTTAGCGGCTATTAACGGCTTAGCGGCTTAGCAGCTTAAAGAAAAAGGAAACAAACTCGCAAGAACTCGCAAGACGTTTCGTCTTGCGAAGCAAGCCCATAGGGAAATTCGTCTTGCGGAACGACTCAAAAAACGGAAAACTCTTTCGTCTTGCGCATTTTTCATCTTGTGAGGCATTCGTCTTGCGGGGCACCACTGTATACTGTAGAATAGCTCCTAACAGAACTAACCAGTGGTGAGTTGGTGCTTGAATGAATCATGAATGGTACCCAGCATCTGGGGCACAAGGCTGTTGAACCACTCATAGGTAACCACAGTGCTGTCAAATTCAACATATATATGAATGGCAAAGTGCTCCAGAGGCATCAAGCATACTCACATACAACTTCAAAAGAGGAAACTTTTTCTCTTTTTTTAAAGGGAGGATTAGTTGAAAGCAAGTTGAAAGGGAGAGTCAAGGGGGTCAAATCTCTTCACGATGCTTGGAGGTTATTTGAAAACATGGCAATAGAAGTTCAAATTGAATGTGTACCTCAGCTTAAGAAGGAGACAAAAAGTCCAAGAGGGTGATGATATGGCTAATGAATGGAATCAAAGTAGGTATAAAATACTAGAAGGCTTCCTTTAAAAAAGCAAGCCATGCCTGAATGTGGAAAATACAACTAATCCAGAATGCGGCAGCTAGACTGGTGACTGGGAGTGGCCACCAAGACCATATAACACCAGTCCTGAAAGACCCACATTGGCACCCTGTACGTTTCCAAACACAATTCAAAGTGTTGGTGCTGACCGTTAAAGCCCTAAATGGCCTCGGTCCTGTATACCTGAAGGAGCATCTCTAACTCCGTTGTTCAGCCTGGACACTGAGGTCTAGCGCCGAGGGCCTTCTGGTGGTTCCCTCCCTGTGAGAAGTGAGGTTACAGGGAACCAGGCAGAGGGCCTTCTCAGTAGTGGCACCCGCCCTGTGGAACACCCTCCCTTCAGATGTGAAGGAAATAAACAACTATCTGACTTTTAGAAGACATCTGAAGGCAGCCCTGTTTAAGGAAATTTTTAATGTTTGATGTTCTATCATGTTTTTAATATTTTGTTGGAAGCCGCCCAGAGTGGCTGGCGAGGCCCAGCCAGATGGGCGGGGTATAAGTAATAAATTGTTATTATTATAATAAAATAAGAAAGACCACAAATTCTGACAAAGCAAATTCAAGTTGGTCACAAAGCTAAAGAGCAAAAAAACACACATTGGGGAACATAGAGTATGCCATCACTAAGGTAAAGGTAAAGGTAAAGGTACCCCTGCCCATACGGGCCAGTCTTGACAGACTCTAGGGTTGTGCGCCCATCTCACTCAAGAGGCCGGGGGCCAGCGCTGTCCGGAGACACTTCCGGGTCACGTGGCCAGCGTGACATTGCTGCTCTGGCGAGCCAGAGCCACACACAGAAACGCCGTTTACCTTCCCGCTAGTAAGCGGTCCCTATTTATCTACTTGCACCCGGAGGTGCTTTCGAACTGCTAGGTTGGCAGGCGCTGGGACCGAACAACGGGAGCGCACCCCACCGCGGGGATTCGAACCGCTGACCTTTCGATCGGCAAGCCCTAGGCGCTGCGGCTTTTACCCACAGCGCCACCCGCGTCCCTTATGCCATCACTACCACCCCCAATAATGCCCATAATAATGACAGTCATCAACTGAACAGAGCTACAAATGAACTCCAGTGAATCTCATCCTGCAAAACATCAGACCTGTAGTTTACTCCTCACAGAGCTACAATTCCCAACACCCTTAACCAACTACAGTTCCCTGAATTCTTTGTGATAATTTGTGTGCTTTATTTGTATGGTGTGCAGACAGCCTCAATTTAGTGATACTTACTTTGAAGTAAACATGCATAGAATTCAGCAGCTAGTTACAACCAAAGCATAGCCAAAAAAAATGAAGGTAAATTTACAAAGTGTTCACTCAGGAATAACTTAATTCAGAGTACCAGGGTATGATATACATTTGTATGAAAATTTGTTGCTTTCTTCCTCCTGCCTTGATTTTGTTCTTTTCTGACTACTTTCAATATAAAAGTATCCAAATGAATTTTTGAATGAAACATCAAGGAATTCCTTTCAAATGCACTGCTCCTTACATAGGAATCATATGAAAGGAAGTTTTTGAATGCTATTTACATATTGTTGAAAAGTTCCCGAATAAATCAGTAGCTGTGGTAATTCACTGCGCATTAATTTACAATAGTCCTCTCTAGGTTCTGGCTGCTTTATAGTTTTGTTTTCAAAGGCACATCCCATGGCTTAAAAAAAAGAGTATTTGTTAAGAGAAGGGTCAGACAAAAGCAGAGGAACTGGCAAGTATGCATCTTGAAAAGCATTGGCGTGAAAGAGTCGGTTTATACAATTTGTAATTGGAAAGCCCCTTATTTTTGATGGGGCAGAGTGTGGCTATCTTCTTTCTGTGATCCTTCCAATACTTTCTGAGATAGAAGAATTGGGGGGGGGTGCACATTTGCATGAATGTAAAGGTAAAAAGGTAGAGGACCCCTGGACGGTTAAGTCCAGTCAAAGGCGACCATGGGGTTGCGGCACTCATCTCTCTTTCAGGCCAAGGGAGCTGGCGTTGGTCCACAGACACCTTTCTGGGTCTTGTGGCCAGCAAGACTAAACTGCTTCTGGTGCAATGGAACACCGTGATGGAAACCAGAGTGCACACAAATGCCAGTTACCTTCCTGCTGCAGTGGTACCTATTTATCTACTTGCACTGGCATGCTTTCGAACTGCTAGGTTGGCAGGAGCTGGGAAAGAGCAACAGGAGCTCACCCCGTCATAGGGATTCGAACTGCCGACCTTCTGATCGGCAAGCCCAAGAGGTTTAGACCGCAGGACCACCCGCATCCCTCATATATCCTGTAAGATACAAGTGGGTTCAAATGAATCTGACAATTTCCATATCCCTTAGATTCTCATTTTTTCACTCTTTTTAGTTCAGTTCTCCACATTTCTCCAGTGTTTTGTGATCTGTACATGCATGTGTATCCTTTCAGAAAGTGAAAATGAGGTAGTTTCACCTTTCAATGCAAACTCAATTGAATTTCTTCCTCCTTCAGGTGCTCAAGGTTTGAATCAAGCAGGCCCTGCAAGCAGAGGGCCAAAATCTACTTGTGAGGAACCTAAAGTGGATGGTGACTCTGTCCCGTGTTCCTGTTTGATTTCTTGTGGCACCTTGAAGCTCAGGCCTGTTTTATTGCAGGCGTCAGCTCTTCAAGTGGGCTCAGCTTCTCCCCACTGATTTTCCTACTGCCCATTCACTTGGACTTCCTGTTGGGACCCAATCCGCAAACAACTGCCCAGAAGGAGAGTGCAAGGCATGTTCTGGATGCTGCTTTACTTTTGTTACTTTGCAAGTGACTAGGCAGCAAGAAAGCACAGGGGGGAGGAAGGGCAGCAGAGCCTGGAGGCCCTGGAAGTCTACAATTTGGTCCCTGTAGGGATGCAGGTCTTGGCAGGTGCCCTTTTTGTTGTTGTTGTTGTTTAGTCATTTAGTCGTGTCCGACTCTTCGTGACCCCATGGACCAGAGCATGCCAGGCACTCCTGTCTTCCACTGCCTCCCGCAGTTTGGTCAAGCTTCGAGAACACTGTCCCACCATCTCGTCCTCTGTTGTCCCCTTCTCCTTGTGCCCTCCATCTTTCCCAACAGCAGGGTCTTTTCCAGGGAGTCTTCTCTTCTCATGAGGTGGCCAAAGTATTGGAGCCTCAGCTTCACGATCTGTCCTTCCAGTGAGCACTCAGGGCTGATTTCCTTCAGAATGAAGAGGTTTGATCTTCTTGCAGTCCATGGGACTCTCAAGAGTCTCCTCCAGCACCATAATTCAAAAGCATCAATTCTTCGGGGATCAGCCTTCTTTATGGTCCAGCTCTCACTTCCATATGTCACTACTGGGAAAACCATAGCTTTTACTATACGGACCTTTGTTGGCAAGGTGATGTCTCTGCTTTTTAAGATGCTGTCTAGGTTTGTCATTGCCCTTCTCCCAAGAAGCAGGTGTCTTTTAATTTTGTGGCTGATGTCACCATCTGCAGTGATCAAGGAGCCCAAGAAAGTAAAATCTCTCACTGCCTCCAGTTCTTCCCCTTCTATTTGCCAAGAGGTGATGCCCTACATGATATAAATCCGATGCAGGCCATGTTTTGCACCCAGCACAGTCTGATATAATTAAACTTGAAGAACACCACTGCAATTGCACCTTACAAGAGAGAGCCAGTGTGGTGTAGTGGTTAAGAGCGGTGGGCTCATAATCTGGTGAACCAGGTTCGCTTCTCCGCTCCTCCACATGCAGCTACTGGGTGACCTTGGGCTAGTCACACTTCTCTGAAGTCTCTCAGCCTCACTCACCTCACAGAGTGTTTGTTGTGGGGGAGGAAGGGAAAGGAGAATGTTAGTCGCTTTGAGACTCCTTTGGCTAGTGATAAAGCGGGATATCAAATCCAAACTCTTCTTCTTCTCTTCTTACGAAGTCCAGGCACTTGACTTCTCACCATGCCCAAAACACCATTTGGCATGCCCTAAAAGACAGTCACAGATAGCCAAATGTTCAGATGAGGAGCCAGTTCCAGTATACTGAGTATCATTAAGGGATTCTCAGTAAGAAAAGTTATCAATGTGACCATTTCCCAGCAGTTCAAAATATGAAAGTCTTCTCCTAACTTTTGTCTATCGTAGCTATATAACTTAGTGGGTACATGACTTATGGATTTGTGCCAGACATACATCAGTGTTTAAGGGGGAAATCTTGTTCCAGTGTCCCCTGATATATTTAAGGGTTTAGCAAAGTTCTCCTGAACTCAAGAGGCGCCTTCTGTTTATCAGCTATGGTGGTGAAAGTTGACCCAACAAGGCTGAAAGAGCTGTCCTTTTGCTTTCAGCCTAGTCAAGAAAACCACAATCGCTGTAACAATTTGCTCCTAGCCATAGTCTACCAGCTGTCTAAATTTACAAGGTCACTGCCAGCATAACCTAAGCCAAACTTTTAGAGACCTTGGGGTCAGGTTTCGCATAGCTGCACATTCCTCCTTGATCCACAAACCCCATCTCAGAGCATTTGGCATGCTTTAAAGATGAATGTTTGTTGCTTCCCCCATTTGCAGCTTCAAAGGACCAATTACTACTGGACTGACATGGCCTGTTTCATGATACTTCCTGTGCAAAGTGCTCCCTCTCTGCATCTTGAGTTTTAGATGCTTATGTTTTCATTGGTCAGTTTCTCTTTGGGAAGGCAAAAATCAATACCAGGTTTCCTCTCACCTCTTCCTTGCACTTGTTAAAAGCAATTAGCTTTGGTATCTCTAGCAGCATTCCTGAAGACTCTTACCAGGGCAAAGGTGTTTATGTTCTCTGCAGTGGCTACGCTGATACAGAATAATTGAGATAGTTTTGCCATTAAAAATACCAGGAACATCTGGCTCCTAAAAGGAATTTCACGTTTTGTAAAATATGACTGAATGACAGATAATCCCCTTTGGACATTCTCAGTATGTGATTTACTAAGAATGAGACAATTGGTTAAAGTGTGTGTGTGTGTGTGTGTGTGTGTGTGTGTGTGTGTGTGTATGTGTGAAAAGTGTTGGCTAGAGAGTCAGAATTAAGGATATTTTGAAGTGATGCAGAGTTGCGGGACCTGTGGCCAACTACTGTTGGACTCCAAATCCCATCGCCTCCAGCCAGCACGACCAACGATCAGGGTTTATGGGAGCTGTAAACCAGCAAGATCTGGAAATGGATTCCCTGTACCACTTAAATAGAGAAGGAAGAAGAGCGAAGACTCATAGCAATCTGTAGCTTCTAGAACAGCTGAAGACATTTCTTTTTCGACAAGCTCTTCCAGGTGAATGAAAAGCCTTAGGCGTCCTTTTTGTATTGCTACCTTCAATTGTTTCTTGTAGTGTTTTAAAAACATTTTTTACCCTGTTTGTATGGTAGGTTTCTAAATTGCTGTGAGACAAATGTAAAAGGCAATTAATTAATAACAGAGTGTAATCCGCTCACAGAGGCGATATACTGTACAAACGCAATCCTTGCACAGAGGAATAAATGTTATTAAGGGCCTGCAATTTAAACAAATAGTACAGGCCTCCAGGATAGATCTGATCTTTGCAAGAACTTCCATCAAGACACAGAAACTTAGCCAACTACTAAGAACATGGAACAGCACCACCTATTGGCTGGAGGTCGTGGTTATATAATGATTGCAATATCCTGTTCAAAGGACATAACTGTCATTTTTAAAAAAATGGTTTCTATATTTTTAATGTTGTAAACTGCTTTGATATGTTTGGTGATCTAGCAGTATATAAATACTTTTATAAATAAATAATTACATTTAAAACAATTCCTACCCCCAGACCTGCCTCTCTTATTTGCATGGGATAGCACCATAGGACATATTTATCATTGCAGGTGCATGGAACATGTATACAATTAGCAGAATAATCTAAATATATATTAGGAGATGTGGTAGTATGGAAAATAAGCATCTTGTTTGAACTGAAGGAGTTAATAGAATGAGATACTGTAAAATTATTCATGTTAGAGAATCTATGTAGACCCTTGATTGCTTCATATTTCAGATTATTACTTTCCACATTACAGAAATATGACCCGTTGAGAAAGAGGACTATCTCTGAAACAAAACTAGGTAAAATGTATGCAAGAGTAACAGAGCCTGATGTAAAAGGGGACCCATCAGAATATATGAAGTTTGGCATTGTGTGACTTAATGTTCCCCTGAAAAACATGATGTGCGGTTCTCAGGAGTTCCATAGGAAATGTGTGAAAAGTCCCCTGAGATTGTACATCATTAATGGCCTGGTTGTACAAAGAACGAAACATTACTCTCATAGTTAGATTAACTAATTATGGATATATGAAAAAAAAGGCAAATCAATATCAAGTTTGTTGAAAACTGGACAGCCTTGCTGTTCTGAAATTTTATGTTTCATGATAATGGTCAAGAATGTGTTGCTCTTTTGTAAGTTTTCGCTTGTTCTGTGACCATGGTGATAAATGGTGTATATATCGATATATCAACCTCAGAGTGGCTCAGTTTTATAAATAATTTATTTTATTGTTCTTATAGCAGTACTTGTGTGTAGCAGCAATAGTGATATTTATGTATTTATTTCACAAGAATTATATATACCTGAGTGCAGTACAACTTCAAAGCGCCTTACAAAAATATTAATAGATTTGTCTCCTGCATGAATTCTCTCTGCAGAGGGCCAGTTATAATTATATCTATGCTATTCCTGTGTTTTACTAAATTTTAAAAAAGAAGAAGTTTTCAAACCATTTCCAGGAACACACAACTACTAGGAAATCTGCAGTATTAAATTACAAATACAAATAAACTGTACACTAGTAATAAAAAGCTCAAACTCTGGCAGAACTCTTGCTTAGTGCTTGATATTGGGAACAGCCTGTAAAATTTGTTCTATGGGTAAATCTTTACACGTGCATTTCTTCTGAAATTATTTTAGCAGCGATTTGGATACTCAATGGCTCCAGCAACACAACTCTCAAGTTCAGTCAAGTACAATTTTCACATTGTATGTACTGCACAAGAAAAATAACAGGGAGATAATTCTCAGTAACTTAATACCCTTAAATGGCTTATATGAATATGCTTCACTCTCTATTCAGGGATTTATACCTTAATGATATCATTCCAGAAGAATCTGCTTTAGATCAAACCAGGTTAAAGATCAGGGCTGTCAAAAGATGATGTCATCAGATTCCATTACTGAAAGAGCTGGGGTCATTTTGAGTACAGAAAACCAATACGTATTTTTATTATTTACCTTTCATTTTTATATATGTGGCACAATCCTGTGCGAATAAGTACTGTGCAACAGCACTCTGCTCTTTCTTACATAGTTCCCATTCATTTCAGCAGGGACTGTGCAGGAAAAATTCCCACTTGTTTGTGTCTTATGCTCATAGCCAACGCAGCACATATTAGGCTTTTTAAAAACTAGGTAAGATTCTGCCACTCTGTTTTTTTGCTGGGAAATACAGCTCCCCCTGCATTCCTTCCCGAATCTCACTTATATTAGGTCTAATTTGAGACAAACTCTCATCTCCTCATCCCTCATCAACACAAAGAAGCCTTTCTCTTGTCTGATACTATATTATACTTGATACTACACTACACTACACTACATTGGAATGTTTAAATATTTCTTTGATTGTTCTTGAATCTTCCTGCCAAGCTTTCCACCCTCTCCTGCCACATCAGTGTGGCCGGCCATACCCTTTGAGCAGCACTAGACTTGAAAGTTCCTAAATTACAGTGGTACCTCGCAAGACGAATGCCTCGCAAGACGAAAAACTCGCAAGACGAAAGAGTTTTTCGTTTTTTGAGTTGCTTCGCAAGACGAATTTCCCTATGGGCTTGCTTCACAAGACGAAAACGTCTTGCAAGTTTGTTTCCTTTTTCTTAAGACCGCTAATACCCAGGGTGCATTGCTTGAAGAGGTGCTTCGCGAGATGAAAACTTCGCAAGACGAAAAAACTCGCAGAACGAATTAATTTCGTCTTGCGAGGCACCACTGTATTGGTATATTGGTATAGGAACTCATCAGTGGCTTGTAAGAGCCATGTAGTCTCAGCTGGAGCAACCAGCTGAAACCTCTTCACATGTTGAGCTTCTCCAGTAGACTGGAGTAGAACAAAGGCTTGATTACCTAGTTCCTGCCAAGGTGAGGGGAAGTGGACATAGCTTCACCTGGCAGGACAGTTTACTCTATAGCATTAACCCCTTCATGTGTTTGACTTAAGCATGTTAGTTATATAAGGCTGATTATCTCATGTGTTGTGTACTTTTTTGGTATTTATTTAGTTTTTCTATTATGTTTTATTTTATATTTACATTGTTGTTGTTTTATTTACTTTAAGCCACCCAGAGAACTTTGTGTTATGGGTTTTTGCACAATTGTAGGCCACTATTGCTGAAGAGCAGCTAATACGTTACTTAAGGAAAATATAAATCCATCTTTATGGCCAACTTTTAAAACTATTCCTTCTCCAGTCACCGATTATTTTTATTTCCTAAAACACCATCCATTGATGGTGAAACTATTGTTAAAGGTGCACAAGCAAGCAAGCCTTTTTTTGGTTTGATTCCCACCCCCCTTTTATTGCAGGTCATTTGGCAATCTTTGAAGAGTAACAGGTGGAGAGATGAGTAAATATGCTAAAATCAACTTTGAACTGACGATAAGGGATTGTATTTCACAAAACCATTTTCTACACTAGCATTTTAATATGCAGTGTGCAAATGAGAATGTGAATTTTAAACGGAACCTGAAGGATGCCTCTGCAAGAAGTCTACCTAATAAGCGATCGGGACAAATAAATCAATAATGCAATTTTCTATTATTTTCCATTTTAAAATCATACAAGTCTAGGATGCAATCATTACATACCCTTTGTAATTTATTGTCTCTGATTAAAGACTTTAAATTTAAATCAAATAAATCTTCATTGAACTCATGCGGATTATGTCTGTTTTTGAAAATTGCAGGAGCAGCTGGTACAGTCTGCCCCTCATTCCACTTCATAGTACTAATTGTCCCTGATTAGTGCTCCATTTCCTAGTTCGTCCCCACAGGAGAGTTAACACCTCATTAGAGAGATACCAACATTTCTATTCTTTTGGAGACATTTCTTGCTATGTTCCTTATCCAACTTTTTCCTTATCCCTTTTCTCCATCTTTATCAAAGACTATCCTAGAAAATAGGGACGCGGGTGGCGCTGTGGGTAAAAGCCTCAGTGCCTAGGGCTTGCCGATCGGAAGGTCGGTGGTTCGAATCCCTGCGGCAGGGTGCGCTCCTGTTGCTCGGTCCCAGCGCCTGCCAACCTAGCAGTTCGAAAGCACCCCCAGGTGCAAGTAGATAAATAGGGACCGCTTTCTAGCGGGAAGGTAAACGGCGTTTCCGTGTGCGGCTCTGGCTCGCCAGAGCAGCGATGTCATGCTGGCCACATGACCCGGAAGTGTCTGCGGACAGCGCTGGCCCCCGGCCTATAGAGTGAGATGGGCGCACAACCCTAGAGTCGGACACGACTGGCCCGTATGGGCAGGGGTACCTTTACCTTTACCTATCCTAGAAAATAATAATAATAATAACAATAATAATTTATTTATACCCTGCCCATCTGGCTGGGTCCCCCCAGCCACTCTGGGCGGTTTCCAACAAAACACTACAATACAATAACCTATTAAACATTAAAAGCTTCCCTAAACAGGGCTGCCTTCAGATGTCTTCTAAAAATTTGGTAGTCATTTTTCTCTTTGACATCTGGTGGAAGGGCTTTCCACAGGGTGGCCGCCACTACCGAGAAGGCCCTCTGCCTGGTTCCCTGTAACTTGGCTTCTCGCAGCGAGGGAACTGCCAGAAGGCCCTCGGCGCTGGATCTCAGTGTCCGGGTAGAACGATGGAGGTGGAGATGCTCCTTCAGGTATACTGGACCGAGGCCGTTTAGGGCTTTAAAGGTCAGCACCAACACTTTGAATTGTGCTCGGAAACGTACTGAGAGCCAGTGTAGGTCTTTCAAGACCAGTGTTATATGGTCTCGGCGGCCGCTCCCAGTCACCAGTCTAGCTGCCACATTCTGGATTAATTGTAGTTTCCGGATCACCTTCAAAGGTAGCCCCACATAGAGCGCATTGCAGTAGTCCAAGCGAGAGATAACCAGAGCATGCACCACTCTGGCAAGTTGCCTTACTGGAAGTTGCCTTATACCAAGTCTAATCAATGATCCATCTAGGGGACCAATCGTAAGTATGTGATACCAGCATAATTTACACTACCTTTAGTGAAGTATTCCATTCAGGAGTGGAGCTATCACTGGCTGAACTGACCTAAGCCTGGCAGAGGAAAAACAAGCCTTCAAAGTACAAGCCTTCAAACAAGCCCCTTCTTTGTTGGTGTAACTTCCGCCGGGTTCTCAGGTCATGTGACTGAGCTGAACAGAGTTAGGATCCAGCGTAAGTCCCCTTTGCCTGGTCCCACCCTCGCCACTTCCCCAGAATACCCATTTTTCAGGGCTTACATTGGTGTAAATCCCAGCAGCCTCAGCTCATCCAACTTAGCCCAAGCTGATCTAGAATTCAGGAGTTTCACCAGCATAAATTTGGCTGAGCCAGAGGTGGCGACTTACCCTGGTTTAACCCAGCTAGGGACCTGCTGGCTGAACCAGAGATTCATCACATCTCAGTCATCCCAGATGATGAAAGGTTAGGACTGGGTCCTCGCTCAGTATTGGGGACACTGACTGGCTCTTCAGACTTCCAGAGTTCCACCCTACTTGGAGATGACAGTGACTCAATTCAGATTTGAGTACTGATATACCTATAACTACACCTTTTTAACAATATTTCCCCACCTCTGCTCCCCCTACTTCCCACCACTGTCCACCTTATCGCTTAAGTATTCCAGATTTCTTCATATTTTTCCATGCTTAATTTGCATCAATATGCAATTCGTTCATATGTAGCTACACTGTCCATATTGTCTATCCATGTGTTCAATGGAATCTTTTTGCGGCTCTTCCAATTAATCAAAAGAAGGTTTTTTTGCTTCTCGCATGGAATGGTATACCGTCTTTTCATTACAGTATTATGTTGTGAGCACAAAACAGGCAACCCTCTGTATGCACATCAGTTGCTCACTCTGGCTCCTCCCCACTTCCGCAGCAAGAAGCACGACAATGGGGTGTCCCTCCTCCCCTGTATCTCCTCTGTTCTCTGACATGCTCGGACCTCTGAGTTCGGGGAGAGAGAAAATTCTTCCCATTCTCAATTGATGTCTTGCCCAGCTGCTCCCTCCCTTCTGGTTGCTCAGCTACTATTTCAAAGCTGGGTAGCTCTGTGTCTGCCTGCCTCTCTCCTTCTGGAAATGCTGAAAGCAAGGGGGCACAAGAATATTCCTCCTGATCGCCCTGCGACTGCATTCCCTGATCCTCGTCTTCAGCATATTCCCTGACAAGGGAGAAGATAGGAGAGCCTTCTTATGCCCAGTGCTACTCTTCTAGACAAGGGACACGGGTGGCGCTGTGGGTTAAACCACAGAGCCTAGGACTTGCCGATCAGAAGATCAGCGGTTCAAATCCCCGTGACGGGGTGAGCTCCCATTGCTCAGTCCCTGCTCCTGCCAACCTAGCAGTTCAAAAGCATACCAGTGCAAGTAGATAAATAGGTACTGCTCCAGTGGGAAGGTAAACGGCGTTTCCATGCGCTGCTCTGGTTTGCCAGAAGCGGCTTAGTCATGCTGGCCACATGACCCAGAAGCTGTATGCCGGCTCCCTCGGCCAATAAAGCGAGATGAGCCCCGCAACCCCAGAGTCGGTCACAACTGGACCTAATGGTCAGGGGTCCCTTTACCTTTACCTTTACTCTTCTAGAAAAAGAGGTGCCGGAACTCACCATGAATGCCTCTCTTGTTCTCTTAGATTGGCAATGGCGCCCACCTGAATGGTGCTGGAACTGAGTCCTGACGAGTTCCAGCTGACAAAAAAGCCCTGCTTATGCCCTTCCTTGCACAACATTCTTGCAACTCAGACTCCAGTAATGCTATCACAGCACTTCCCTATTAACCACAACAACCCCCAGGAGAGGTGAATTCAGGGAGGTCAAAACAACTGATTCCAAAGGATCTCTGAGACAGAGTGCCCTGCACATCTTAGCTGAATGCCTCCCAATTTACCAGGAACAGCAAAGGACCTACCCATGGTGATGCCACTACTGTTGCTGGTTTGTACACAGTGCCCAAAAAAATCATGCAGGACCCTCACATCTTCCTGGTGAAGGGACCTCCTGGTGTGACTCTTGCACACTCACACCCCTGCAAATCCAGCAGTGGATTCCTGACTTAGCTCTGGTGAATGCACACACACATGTGAAAGAGTATGAAAGCTCAAAAATCAACCTGTGTTTTATCCCACTCAGCTCATCCTTATTTGTTGGTGCAAAAAGATCCTGCTGAATTCATGCGGTCACTGTCAGACCTGAGTAGGGTTAATCTACTTAGGCTCAGGTGAGTTCAGTTTAGTCTTGATTCACTTCATTGCACTGCCATAATGGTTATTAACAAGCTTAAGGGCCTTTGGGAGCTTATAGATAACAATGAAGTACCATGGAAGGTAGGAAATCATTATGCTAATAAGGTGAGCATAATAATTTGCAGTCACACGCAGTTTCCATACTAATCCTTGGGGTTGGAACAGGTCACAAGGTCTGTAAACCTTTCATCAACTTCATAATTTTTTTTTGCTCCTGCTCTTTAATTAATGAATGTATGGTAACATAAAAGTAGATGTAAAGAGGGTAATATATAACTTTTTTTCATGCACCACTGGAAATATTTAATAGCCTTGAGTGTGCATGCATTTGGAAACACCACCTTTGCAATGATTTCTCTTTGGTCCAATTGTATTTATTCATTTTTATGTCTTTTGACTTGGTAATTAATGCCTACTGTCTCCGAGTGAAGAGAACAAAGGTACTTCAGAGAGTAAAAGTATTTTATTTCCTTTGCAGATCAAAATGAGTTTCTGCTACATATTTGAAAGCTAAACAGAATCCAAATTAGAAGTTTCTTTTCTGACTATTGTTAGGGTTGTCCACAAAAATGAAACTCTCAGTTCATCCATTGTTCTATTGTTTAGGTGACACAAGAATACCAAAGCAGTGTCCAAATTATGGAGAGTCAGGCCCCTCTGGCCTCCTCTCTGCTTTGCAATGGCCTCTTCAACTACTGTTTGTCAGAGGCTGTGCAGGGCATGATTGGACTAAAACTGAGGGGAGCCGGAGAGTAGCCTTTCTTCACCCAGGACAGGATTTTCCTTCATAGTTGAAGCAATGCACAAAACAATCAAAAAGTTGAAATGGGTAAAATGTCAGTAGGCATGTGCAAGCTTCCAAGATAATCTGGGTTCTATGTAGGTTTAAATTTGGTGGTGTGGGGGCTAAAAATAGAGAAGGCAAATGCATTAAAATCCAACCCCAAGATCCACCCAAAAGCGCACCAGCTCCACTTCAGACCTTCCTGTCATACGTGTGGAGGAAAAACTTAAACACAAGGCAGAGTTCCAAAAAATAGACCAGAGGCATTTGTCCTTCATGCAGCAGAGCTTTACTTGCTACTGAAGGCAAATAAGCATAATGGTCACAAATCCAGTACCTTCAGGATTGGCACAGTCCATAAAAATCCAGTTGCAGCACTTACAGAAACTTATAAACTTCTAACAAGACTAAACCTTAACACTAAGCATACTATGTACAGAACACCACACCAGAAGGAAGAGGGATAGAAAGAGAAAGTAAAGCCAAGGCTCCTTCTAGCCTATATTTATAGTCAGCATGATCTTAATTGGAAGAGATAAGAGAACTAGTTCAAACCAGCTGTACTCAGCTTCTCTGAAAGTATAACCCAAACAATCATTACCCTTCTGCCTGCTTCTCTCACACAGAGAAGCTTCTAGTAGCTTCTAGAATCCTCTTGTATCAATCAGAATAGGATCAGAAATGGATCTCTACACACCAGATCAACACTTTCTGCACTAAATATGCAGACCGACACTTCCCACATTGAGAAGGAAGGTATGAATAAGCACCAAAGCATTTTCAGCTGAATGGGCTTAGAATCCTCCCTGGAATAAGTAGTCCTGTCATATCAGTAGCCAGTCCAAGGGTTCTCTAAGCGTGATAAAGAGATGGGAGGCAGGGAACCTGGAGTGGATCCCATGACAGAGACATATTGCCTCTGGCCTGAGCAATGAACTGATCAATAACGGCAAAAGAGTAGTGGGGCACTGTCAGAGAGGTACCTCACCCCACGAGAAATTTGGAGGGCAACTGTTCAGGAGGCCTAAAGCGATTGAGGGTGGAAAAGAATACATTTTCTCCCTCAGGAGAATGCCCCTTTTTAAAGTGGTACCTCCACTCTTGAATCAGTCAGGAGCGATTGTCACAGCAGTGGGTTCCCTTCCCCACACGCCAGTCAGTAGGGCAGTAGAGCCATGTCTTGGTCACACAGGCCCACTGCAAACCGGAAGCGCTAAATCTGAAATCGAAATGATCACAAACGCACATGTGAGTCCGAAAGCCAGGCATAGAGAGAGGAGACCAGCGACATCACTTTCCTTGGCAAAGTGTGAAGCAGAACTTCCCAAAAGAATATGCTGGAAATGGACTGAAGCAGAAATGTAAAATGTGGTTTGCCGAGTATTGGATGATATTTTAAGCAATCACAGATGGTGGTGCACTAGCTGGTTACCGACAGCAGTTATCAGCTTTACAAAAGGTTTTGACAGGTCTCATAGTAAATGATTAATTACCGTAAGGCATTCCAATTTCCTCTTTCTTTCAGCTCATGGCTTAGGGTGAAATCCGTGGCTCCTATTACACTAGCCACAAAAAAACAGGAAATGTCTTTTCACTGCTGTGCCCAAGGACCAATCAGCAGCGCAAAATTGGGCTAAGTATACTCTTGCGTACGCATGTCAGTTTTGGAAAGGTCCTTGCTTATGGCCCATGGGATCCTGGCGGAAAGCAAATTAGGCTGCTTTCGTGATGCTCTTTTATTTGCTTTAGATGGCCGGTGGTTGGCAAACTGTCCTAACAGGGCTGCTGATCAGCTTTCCCTATGTGTGCAAAAAGAGATGCTAAAGGAAAGAGTGGGAGGCAATTCAGACATATCTCCCTCTCCTCCCACCCTGCTCTTTTCTTTGCAGATGCATAAGTCATCATCCTCTCCGCATACATGGGTAAACATATCGTGTAAACTGGAAACACATATGTCAGACTCGCCAACAGACCCACAAAGGGCATGGCGGTCTCCTGGGCAATGAAACACAACAAAGAATATTTGATTAAATGTAGACGTGACCCCCAGAATATGTAGACATATTGGGTAGGTGGTAAGCTGGGACGTGGGTGGCGCTGTGGTCTAAACCAGTGTTCCCCAAGCTTGGGCCTCCAGCTGTTTTTGGACTACAATTCCCATCATCCTTGACCACTGGTCTTGCTAGCGAGGGATGATGGGAGTTGTAGTCCAAAAACAGCTGGAGGCCCAAGGTTGGGGAACACTGGTCTAAACCACCGAGCCTCTTGGGCTTGCCGATCGGAAGGTCGGCGGTTCGAATCCCCGCAACAGCTCCTGCCAACCTAGCAGTTCGAAAGCACGTCAAGTGCAAGTAGATAAATAGGTACCGCTCCGGCGGGAAGGTAAACGGCGTTTCCGTGCGCTGCTTTGGTTTCGCCAGAAGCGGCTTAGTTATGCTGGCCACATGACCCAGAAAAACTGTCATCAGAAAAACATCGGCTCCCTTGGCCAGCGAGATGAGTGCCACAACTCCAGAGTCGTCTGCGATTGGACTTAACGGTCAGGGGTCCTTTACCTTTTTTTAAGCTGATGTCTGCAGAACAGTGTATGACACAGAACTTTCCTGTCATGTTTCTTGGCACACGTCTGCACCCTAAAACTCTGTGGCCAAGCACTCCCCCCCTTTTGCTCCCTGCAAAAACCTGCTCTTCACCTCTGAACACAATTATGCAGAAAACCTGAATTGCAGTTTGTTCCGATCGAGTGTTAAAGAGCAGCTTTTATTATAGAAAGAAAAAATGCTCTCAGATGCAGACCAGGAAAGTGCATATCTCTGCCTAGCAAACGTGGGGACAAAAGGTAAGTGTGGATGAACCTAAAGTGAGATTGGATTGACTCCAAGCATGGCACAGTTTGAGAACAGCACAATACTTGGTCCAATAGTACTCATCCCTCCTCTGTAAGGATGCTGGATGCTAGCAGATGCTGCTGTGACCTTCTGAGAAACCATGGAAATCAGAGGTGGGGAGAATGGGCGCTCCTCCTCCCCATTTTTATTTAAAGGTAAAGGTACCCCTGCCCGTACGGGCCAGTCTTGACAGACTCTAGGGTTGTGCGCTCATCTCACTCTAGAGGCCGGGAGCCAGCGCTGTCCACAGACACTTCTGGGTCACGTGGCCAGTGTGACAAGCTGCATCTGGCGAGCCAGCGCAGCACACGGAACGCCGTTTACCTACCCACTAGTAAGCGGTCCCTATTTATCTACTTGCACCCGGGGGTGCTTTCAAACTGCTAGGTTGGCAGGCGCTGGGACCGAACAACGGAAGCACACCCCGCCGCAGGGATTCGAACCGCCGACCTTTCGATTGGCAAGTCCTAGGCGTTGAGACTTTAACCCACAGCGCCACCCGCGTCCCTCTAATTTATTTAGAGGGACGCGGGTGGCGCTGTCCCTATTATTTATTTACTTATTATTTATGCCCAGATGCATTGATGGGTTTATGTGGATATGGCTGAAATGGAAAGTTAGCCAAACAATCCCAACTCATTTTCTTGAATGTTCTCCCTTTGCTCCTGCGTTGAGTAAAGTAGAAGGGTGAACGTGAGAACACGTTCTTGGTTCCTGGAGGCTCCTGGGCAGACACCATTCGGCTTTGCAGGCCAGGCCTATTTATTCCATGATTTTCCAGGGTTCAGATTTAGTAAAAGAACATAGCCATAAAATTCCCACTCTGTGTGTGTGTGTGTGTGTGTGTGTGTGTGTGTGTATAATCAGTTATTGTATCACTTACACTACTCCAGATGCATATCAGTTCCTCACTTCCCTTTACTGGGACACATTCAAATCACTTCAAATGTATTAAGAGGTAGACATTTCCAACCAAAAAGAATAAAAGTTTCACAATACATTTCCATACAAAGGGATTATCAGGATTCTTTTATTCCGAGGAAGCATTTGTTTTTGATCCTATAAAGTAGTTAATTATTAAAAAAAAAAACTGAATGGGAATTAAATGCATGTAATTCTTAGATGCGCCATATCTCTTGTATTACATCAACTTATAGTTCTGGTTAACACAGATACTTTTATTCACATAAGCAGACATGAACACTCCCCCCCCCCCTCTGCTTTTGAAATTGTTTCATCCCAACACTTTTGTTTCCAGCTTAACTTGTTTCAAAAATAAAATTAATCTGTTACCCCACTGATAACAAACCACTCCAATTTAGAAGACTGCTAAACCCCTGCTGTTTAACTTATTTATAAAAGAGGAAACTACTGTTTAATAGTTTGGTGTCCAGAGGATTACAGTTTCCTATCTCTTTTCTGCCTGTAAAAATATCCTTAGCTATTTGTCTGCCTAAGACAGCAGAACTGTACATTACTGGCCGCCTTCCCAACCTTGGCAAATAAATGACCGACTGACTATTAAACCTATAGAGCTCTGCTTTGAAACAGAGTGTCCAGCAACAATAACAGCCCTGTGTTATAGCACCTGGCAGAAGCTATGTAGGGGGGGGGGGAGCTTGCAAATCTCTCCCCTCCCCTTTAAATTGAATACACTGCTGGGAATATTTTGGAAGGAATTCTGTCTGAGTGAGTGGTAATAAAATTGCTAGGACTATTCCCACACTGACTGGGGCGGGTGTGTGTGTGGAATATGCAGATATGACCTTACATAACTTTGTTTTGGAACTAGTTGTTAAGAATTCATTCTCAGTGCTTGCAAATATCTAACCTTGTCATTTCATTTCATTCCATACATTTCATGGAATTTGTGGATATATATTATTATTTTTAAAAGCAACAACCCTGAAATAAAAAGGTTTCGGAAATATAATGCTGCTATAAAAGTAAGAGCCTGCTATAGCCCATCTCGTAAACCTTCAGAGCTGTAGTTTTTGGATTTTAGCTAGAGATGCTCTCAAACTCTGGAACTGCTCCGAATCCAGCAGCCAATCAAAAGTGAAGATGGAGGTGGGAGAGGGTTACCACCTCTCCAGTATAATACAGGATTGTCCCATATTTCAGTGTAAAATGCAATGTCCTGTATTGATACCATTTTGTCCTGTATTTCAGGTCTTCTCTCTGCCAAGTTAGGGATCCTCTCCAAATTCATGTGTTTGAACGGGTGTGTGAGAGGTCATGTATTTAAGATCTGGGTGGCCAAGCACAGACAGATTTACACATTTACACATATGTGGGTGTGCATGTGACAAACTCTAGAGGGGCCATTCTGTTGGGCTGCAATGGATTGTAATAGAGTGCCCTGCCCTGCCCTGCCCTGGGGTGAGAATTGTGAGAAGCCATTGCAGGAGTTCACCAGGTGTTTAGCAGAGCCCATCCAGACCAAAGCATGTCGGTCCCAATGGAGGGGGAGCCACTTTGGGCCAAGAGAATGATGGGCGAAGAAAGCCATTTGTGATTCCAAGGAGGGATAGTGAGATCAGTTAAAGGTAAAGGTACCCCTGCCCGTACGGGCCAGTCTTGCCAGACTCTGGGGTTGTGCGCCCATCTCACTCAAGAGGCCGGGGGCCAGCGCTGTCCGAAGACACTTCCGGGTCACGTGGCCAGCGTGACATCGCTGCTCTGGCGAGCCAGAGCCGCACACGGAAACGCCATTTACCTTCCCGCTAGAAAGCGGTCCCTATTTCTCTACTTGCACCCAGGGGTGCTTTCGAACTGCTAGGTTGGCAGGTGCTGGGACCAAGCAACGGGAGCGCACCCTGCCGCGGGGATTCGAACTGCCAACCTTTCGATCGGCAAGCCCTAGGCGCTGAGGCTTTTACCCACAGCGCCACCCGCGTCCAGTGAGATCAGTTACCATACACATAATCCAGAATTTCCAGTATTAAAAGGGCCATCAATTTATATAGTGTTAAATTTCAGGTTTGAACAGACAATGGTCTAATTGCTCTGGTCTCCAAACTATTTATCTGGTGCCATCCATCCTTTCGTGATGCCGTCCTTTGCTTGGCTTAATAAAGGTAGTCCCCTAACATGGATTCTGAAATTAGAAAGTTCCACTAATGAATGGTATTACCTGAACGTTTCATTCTCGTCCTTAAGGTTTCAAGTAACCGCTTGTGGAATTACCAACTTTTTTCAGGACTGTGGTGTGTTTCATAACATAAGGAAGGCAGAACCTAATGTAATAACTTAATTACGAAGGAGGCTTCATTTCTTAATATTAGGGGAAAGGGGGAAAACAATGCTCCCTTTTTGTATGCCTTATGTGCAACTTATTCCAAAATACTGTATATGCTGCATGGTCCTCCCACAGATGACTTGGAGATAGCTGAGGATCTTTGTGGATCCGCTAATGATCTTTCTTCTGTTGTAGCAATTGTAATGGTCCATACTTGATGTTGTATAATTTTTAATTGTACTGTAAATGCTTCTTCTATTTCTTCTTTGGTATCTTATTGTACAGGTGACTTTCAGCTTGCACGAGTTATGTTCTGGGAGTTGCGCATAAAGCCTAAACCACGTATAGTCAACACACATTGGGTACAATGGCAGGTGGGATTGCCAAAGATTTCCCCCCTGGATCCCTGCCCCCTTTTAATTTTTAATTTTTTAGCTGAATGCACACAATTTAAATGCATGCAAGTTTGGAGTTACCTGTATTACCATTTGAATATAACAATATAATTAAATTATCAGTCTGAACATTTAATGCAGACAAGCTGTGCACACCCTGAATGAAGTTTGCAGACCACAGCTTGGGACCCTCTCTTCCGATGTAACAGTCAGCAATTCACATATTAAACATGTAAAATGAAGGAGTAACTTCATTTTAGACAGCAAGCTTCTTGGTGCATTGTGCAAGTCCTCAGTGTGCAACCTTTTGAGCAACATCCAATCATGTCTGCTAACTTGGACGACACTTTTTGCGTGATAAGAATTCCAGCTTCTCTCCTCTCCTCTTCATACCTCATGTGCCCCCTAAATCTGCTCCAGAAAGTCTCCTGCAACAGATTTTGGGGGGGATGAGAGGAAAGAGAAGCTCTGTTGGGTCTCACCACCTCTTAAAAACAAAATCAGCATAAATTAAAGTGCTCAATGCTCTTTAATTTCATCCTTCTTGGTCATGAATGTCAACCAAGGCTTGGGTCTTGTTTTTCCCTTCTGAGTCTTGGGCACAAAGTCATTGGGAAATAAGAAAGAACGAGACTGAGCAAAGGGATTTGTCACAGCAACCCTTGCTTACCCTCATGACTAGGTGGCAAAGTGCCCTTTGCCCATATCACAACTCACAGGGCAGAAAACAGACAAGGGTGACTCTTTGGGGATTGGGCACTACATCCAACTATCTTAGGATTGGCCATCATTATTTTTACTGCTCCGTTTACGCCCCCCAAGTTCTAATTGGAAGCTCCTGTATTGAACCTGTGGACCACCAGTTTTCTTCCCTCAGCATCCATCAATTATTTCACAGAGAAATCCAAGCTGAGATGAGAGGCGGTTTCTGACTTTGTCCAGAGACAAAACCTCGTTTTTATTATTATTAAGGATCTATTAAAATCCTACAGGATGTACATGTTCTGTATCTGACCTAGGTGACGTATTGTCGGTACGTGGTAATGTTTTAGAAACACATTGAAGATCTCTCTGTTGGACAAGATACCATGCTGGTGCCTCCAAGTTAATTGATAATATTATAATTTTTGTATTTTGTATTTGTTGTACTTTTCTCAAAGTAGCTCAAGGTGCACATGGTTCTCCTTCGCCTCATTTAACAACAACCCAGTAAGATAGGCTAGGCTATGTGTCAATGATTGGCACAATATTCATGTTTGAGCATCACTTCAAATGTGAGCTTCATGACAGAGTGAAGATTTGAACCTGCATCTCAGGCTAACCACTACACCACACTGATTTATTCTCCCCCAAACTGTCCCTCGCGGGTGGCGCTGTGGGTAAAACCTCAGTGCCTAGGACTTGCCGATCGTATGGTTGGCGGTTCGAGTCCCCGCGGCGGGGTGAGCTCCCGTCTTTCGGTTCCAGCTCCTGCCCACCTAGCAGTTCGAAAGCACCCCTAAGTGCAAGTAGATAAATAGGGACCGCTTTATAGCGGGAAGGTAAACAGCGTTTTCGTGTGCTGTGCTGGTGCTGGCTCCCCAGAGCAGCTTCGTCACGCTGGCCACATGACCCGGAAGTGTCTCCAGACAGTGCTGGCCCCCGGCCTCTTAAGTGAGATGGGCACACAACCCTACAGTCGGACACGACTGGCCCGTACGGGCAGGGGTACCTTTACCTTAAACTGTCCCTATTTTGTTTTGTTTTGTTTTTTAAATGTCCATGGCTTCGGTGGCTATAATTGGCAGCCAGTGGCACCAGTGAAATAAGTTTCTAGAAGTAGTAACAAGTATACCAAGGGGACAGATCTTGAATTTTTCTTCTTTAGTACACTACAAATTCAATAACTCAAAGGATACGTCAAGAGCGTATTCAAGATTGTGACAAGCTTTTAGCATCAATGTAACATATATCTGCCATACAGAAATCAGATACACATTTGCAGCTTTAAGTTAACAAATTGCTCTAAAGCAATTGAGTCAGATAAAATTCTATTCTGGGTTATCTTTTCCAGTAATAATAATAAAATCTGTTTTGAGTTTGAATGCAGTAGATCTTATTTTGATATGGAGAGGTGCTTGTTTAGATAAAATCTGTAAAATCGCAGATAGATGTGGGGTAAGGATATCATTTTAGAGAATTTGTTGCCAATTGACAGTACTGAGTGCCCCCATTTTAACATCTTTCTAGGAAGTTAGCAATGCTAATTGCTCACACTTCAGCCTTGGGAGTCTCTGAACGAGAAAGTATGAAGATTGACGGACTTTGGCATCGGCAGCCTCCCTCAGGTCTTGCAGTACTTTACCATGTCAGAAATGATACACAATTGTCTAGTGAGTCTTCAGTTTTATATTAAGTGAGGGACTGAATCTATTTCTATATTAGTCATTCTATGTTATTCATTCTTACTAAAAGAGGGGAACCGTTTTTGTGTGTGGGGGGGGTAATGCCACAACTAGGCATACAAGGTTGGGGACACTGTTTTTAAATCTTCTGGCCCAAATTTGTATGGGGTGGGGATCAGCAATCGCCATGTCCACATTTAGGTGGAACATCCTCACAGATGTCTATGTTGAACCAAGTTTCTCCAAGCTCCTTGATCCAGAAGCAGGATGGGATCAACAGGACACACACCTCGTGGTTTTGTTTTTAGCTACTGCCTAGCAGTAGGCATACAAATGACAAACCTAGACAGCATCTTAAAAAGTAGAGACATCACCTTGCCAACAAAGGTCTGTATAGTTAAAGCCATGGTTTTCCCAGTAGTGATGTATGGAAGTGAAAGCTGGACCATAAAGAAGGCTGATCGCCGAAGAATTGATGCTTTTGAATTATGGTGCTGGAGGAGACTCTTGAGAGTCCCATGGACTGCAAGAAGATTAAACCGATCCATTCTTAAGGAAATCAAGCCTGAGTGCTCACTGGAAGGACAGATCCTGAAGCTGAGACTCCAATACTTTGGCCACCTCATGAGAAGAGAAGACTCCCTGGAAAAGACCCTGATGTTGGGAAAGATGGAGGGCACAAGGAGAAGGGGACGACAGAGGACGAGATGGTTGGACAGTGTTCTCGAAGCTACGAACATGAGTCTGACCAAACTGCGGGAGGCAGTGGAAGACAGGAGTGCCTGGCGTGCTCTGGTCCATGGGGTCACGAAGAGTCGGACACAACTACACGACTAAACAACAACAACTGCCTAGCAGCCCCTCTGCAAGCAAGTTGTTGCAAGAACACAGTTAGACTACAGATATTTCACTGTTTCTAAAGGGCTACAGGAAACAGGAAACACTCAAAATCACCAGCTCGTCAAAACTGTAAAGGGGGGGGGGGGGGAGAGAATGATATTGCCACCTAGTGGATAAACAAAACGTTATGATTATCCTTTCTACATGCATATATTTGTACACTATGATCTACTCAATGCTCTTTTACATTATTTAAAGTCGTACCTCGGGTTACATATGCTTCAGGTTACATACGCTTCAGGTTACAGCCTCCGCTAACCCAGAAATATTACCTCAGGTTAAGGACTTTGCTTCAGGATGAGAACAGAAATTGTGCTCCGGCGGTGCGGCAGCAGCGGGAGGCCCCATTAGCTAAAGTGGTGCTTCAGGTTAAGAACAGTTTCAGGTTAAGAACGGACCTCTGGAATGAGTTAAGTACTTAACCTGAGGTACCACTGTAATAGGAAAACCGTAGAGAAAGATTTAGCAGGATGCGTTAATGAGAACATGATAATAGAGTTCTCTCACATATCTGAGCAGGCCAAGATTTGCATTTCACTGCTGTGTGTTCTCACTAGGAGGTAGATTTCCTCGCAGAGCAGGGGGTGAAAAGAGAAAAAGGAAAGAGCTCAACTCTTCCTTCACCTCCAGTGTTGGGTGCTGTGGCCTTCTGTCACAGCCCTGTCTGCTGGACGAAAAGATGAAAGGATGTGGTCATCTTGGCTGCACCTCCAGCATGGTCCTCCAATTGACGTGTGTTCTACATACCACTTTCAGTGCCTGCAACTGACTTGGTCCACTTAGACAAGGCTGGCACAACGTGTGACCTGCCAGGCCAAACGCAGGCAGATCCCCAGCAATGTACTGAGGCTTGCGAGGGGCTTTGCAACTCCCTTGTGCAGGTCCGCCCTCTAAATAAGGAGGTCCAAAAACGAGGAGCTGATATGCTCTTGGAAAAATGCAAGAGAATAAACTCTTTGCTGAATGAATTTTAAGCAAAGCCCAATCAGATGTCCTGGAAATTTAACATGTGTTCATTTCAGAACCTGGACTTAATACATCTTTAAATGAAACGCACATTATTACAATCCTGTTCAAAGGGCTAAAACCCAAAGGCTGAAGAATCATTTCTTTTTAATGAAGATCAATGCATGCCTTCTGGAAAGGGGAAAAAAATCTGAGGGTCACTGAGTTTTTACAAAGCCTTCTGAAAGTGGGATACTAGAGTCCCCTCCTCACCACCAGATGAGAAACAGTTAAATTTTAACTGCTTGCAGCAGTAATTAAAAACTCTTTCTTTGTCATCATTTTGTAAAATATACAGCCCTTTGATTCTTTAGCGATGCTTAAAACCCTTAGACAATTTATGATTATAAAATCGCACTATGCATAATAGTAATAACATTCCAGGGATTTATTTCAGAAGGATGCAATCTTTTTTCTTTTCCTTTTTTTACAAGCACATTTTCTATTTCATCTCCTGCATCTGACCCAAGGGCGTAACCAAACACCCGCCGTCAAAAATTACATAGATATGAACCTGGAATTATAAAAACCAACACAAAAATCCACTCTCTTTATTTCCATATGATTGTTGGAGGCCGAGAAAAGCAAAAGAAAATATATTGGGGGGGGGGGGAACGGTTTCGACTGACACTCCTTGTTTAATGCTGCTTACTGAGTGACTGGCATAATGATAAGTGATGGTAATTTCCTTTAAAAACCTTAATGAGCAGATCATTACTATAGAGAAATGGGGAGAAAACTTTAATCCCGCAGAGGCAGCTCTCCATGCTTGGCTGTGCAATAACCAGACAGAACTCTCGATGAGATTCCCAAGCTTGTGTTCCCTAGATAAAATTTTCTCTCACTCCACTTTTGCAAAGGTAATGAGGAGGTAATGAGGCTTGACTTGATATTTTTTTTCCCCCTTCTCAGTACTTGATTCCCTTCATTCCCCCAGCAGGTTCCCATAGGATAGAGTAAGATGTTGGATTTCTATAAAAGCTGTGCTGATAGATAGGTGGAGGAGGTGAACGATGCTGTTTGGTTTTGGTTTCTGCCTGGATTGAGGGGAAAGGACTCAGATAAAATTCAAGGCTCTTTCAGTACTGTCAATTCACTCTGATAGTTTCTACCGGCTAAGACAATCTGACACCGCACAGATCTTGTCGGGCCTGTTGACTGTTTATTTTGTCACTTGCCTGATATTAAATACTGATATTTCTCCTCTCTCCCTCTCACCCACCCACCCACCCACCCACCCTGCCGATCCTCCATTCTCTCTCCCCCCTCCACCTCTACCCATGTGCTACATTAAATCCAAATCAATAATAAAACTCCGAAAGGTAGACAGAAGTGTTACATTAGATCATTAGCTTAATTTGAGCTGAAAGGTCTTTGTTGTAAGTTGGGGGTGGGAAGGGACCTGGGGACCTTTGCAAAGTATTTTGCTGGCAAGCTTGTTGAGATTTGATTGCCTTTGTTGTGATAATCTAAAATTAATTTGCACTTGAACCCATCTTTCTTCTGGGCTCAATTTAAACACCGTTATAATTATGCGCCCGGCATGAAATTGAGAGCAGACACTGATATGACAAGTCTGGGTTTTTTTTTTTTTAATATATAAAAAAAAATTCCCCAGGTACTAAAGCCTTTTCCCCTCACTTATCTCACAAGGTAATAAAACAAAATGTTCCAGTGCAGCTTATGCTTAAGAGAGAGGTATTTGCCTGAGGGGAAACAGTAATAATCAGTGTATTGCTACACATTTACCCATGTACTTTCTCAGTAGGTCAATCTCTTTCTTTTAAAGTGATGTTAAACTTCTGCTAATATTGGTTGATTTGTACCTGGTGCCATTTTCTTTTCTGGAAAAGTAAAATTATTTTTTTAAAGAAGGAAGGTATGTTTCATTCTATTTCACCCACTCATCATCTGAAAGACTTTTGTCTCAAACAGCCATTTTGATAGATATGAAAAAGAACCTTTAAAGCCTAACTCCTAATAGCTACAACTGATCTGAGCCATGCCCCTTCCTTGTTCTCAGTGTGAGTTGTAATATCCTTATCAGCGTCCTTTTAGTTTTAACCCAGATTAGTCTTTTTGGTGGAGAATCTCATTAACTACAATAAGGTCATCTCTCCTCTTTCCTTCCTCCCCCCCTCTTTTTTTTTTCTTTTTCAGGTTGGCTCTCTTTGGAATTTTAATGTTCGGCAAGAAGCGAGGAGAGAAGGCTACCGAGGTCGTAGCCCAGGGTGCAATTTTTTTCTTTAAACTATCAATTGGTTTCGAGGAGTAGCACTCTTCCTAGAAAAGCTCTTTGTGGAGTTCTGTGAGACAACTGCATAATGCCATTCATTAGTGGTCAACAGGAAAATATGAAAAAAGCAGCCGTGTTGGGGGTTGGGGGTTGGGGGAGGAAAGGCATGGCTCAGAGAGGAACAAGTTTGAAGCCACTTCTTCAGGTAGGACTGCGAAAGAACGCCTCTTTGAAATCATGGATTTCTGCCACGAGTAAGTGCGGAAATTTTATTGCATGTACAGGGACGCGGACTTATAAAAAATATTGGGGGGGCCCGGGAAAGCTCATGAATAATAAATAAGCTCATGAATATGCAAATAAAGTGGCGCCGCCTCCTCGTGAGCGAATAGGGGAGAGCGTGCTGCGCCTATTAATCAGCTCCAAAGGAAATTGGGTGGAGCTTTTGCTCGGGAGGGAGGGCAGGAGGCATGCAGCCCGCCCCTCCCTGTGCATTTTGGGCTAGGGGAGGGGCGGCGATGGCGCTCTGCTGGAGGGGCGCTGGAGATTATTGGGGGGGCGGAGCCCCCCCAAACAAATTTTTGAGGGGGCTCGGGCCCCCTCAAGCCCCATGGAGTCGGCGCCTATGTGCATGTACCCAGTGGTCTGACTCAAGCAGGAGGGGCTTGTGCCTTACGGTGCTACAACCCCACCATCTCTCCAACAACAACATTGCTGCTGTTTACCAGAGTAGATGCTGGTGTTGCCTGGGTACATTTGGGAGCAGAAATGGGGAAATCACCAGCAAATTAACATAGTCACAAACCACATAAATAGCAACAGTATCCACAAAAAGATACCAATGAAACTAGTGCCTCATGTTACGTGAAGGGGAATTTGACTTTTGCGACGGAGGGCAGTGATGCTTTATTTACATTACATACTTGCTACAGATGGACACAGAAAGGGGAGGGTATGTGCAAGATTGCATCCTGCAATTGGTAGTTATGAAGCCTTTGGGTTAGCTGGTTCTGGTACAAGGTGTGCAGGCTATTCTGCAATGATTCAAACAGTTAACTTGCACAGCTTCAGTGCTATGTCCACAGCCCAGCCAAAGCTGACAGGAAATCTCATACATTTGCTGGAGTGAACATATGCAAACGTTTGTCCTAGAGGCACATTTTACCATAGTCTGCTTCACACAGATGATCCAGACTTTTGTGTTCATCAGAATGGACTGGATTGCTTCCCAGCGCTCCGATAACCAAGTAAACCAATTCAGACTGAGCAGCCTGCGCCGTCCATTTCAATGAAGCGAAGGTCAAGGCTAAATCAAGTGTTCTCAGAATGGAATCACCCTATGCCATTATGCTCCTCATCTTCGTAAATATTTTGGACTGTCTAACATTTCACACCAAACCGAACGTCTCACTGGGAGGACGTCATCTTTCACAGAGCAATGCCATGAACCGCTGACTTTATGACTGCGAGTGAAATATGCTTTCATAATTTCTTCTTCTTCTGGTAATTCTCCTCATCCTTTGGGGAAATGGAGATTCACCATGCAGGTCCACATTATTCAGGAACTGGGATATGAAATTTTCAGGTTGTATAGCTTCTCCCGCTCTCCTGTTCTTTTCATTTAGAGATGCTCACTCAAACAGATTTCCGGAGGATATGTAAATATAGACCACAATTCCGAAATGGCCTGATTCCTCCTGGGATTAGCATGCCATATATCCCATAGGCCTCAAATGATGGTTAGTGGAAGTCACAGTAACTAGAGCCGGCCCTGCCATTGGGCAAGGTGAGGCAGCTGCTGCAGGCAGCTGGCGCTGAGGGCAGGAAGTCCATGTTAGAGGAGAGAGTTGTGTCCGCCCACTCTCTGCCCTCTAAGTTAGCCTACTGCTTTCAGGTTCAGTGGAAGACACTGTTCTGTCACCAGTACCAGTCCAGTACACTTCTGTAGGTGAATCTGTAAGTTGGCCAACTGTCCATCAACTCGTTCAGTAAAACGTATAACAATAACTCACAACCAAGAGTCACAAGGTAACCTGTGGCGCCATGTTGTTGTCTAGGGCAGTGTTTCCCAACCTTGGGCCTCCAGCTGTTTTTGGACTACAACTCCCATCATCCCTAGCTAGCAAGACCAGTGGTCAGGGATGATGGGAATTGAAGTTCAAAAACAGCTGGAGGCCCAAGGTTGGGAAACACTGGTCTAGGGACCCCTCTGGTCTCTCTGATAAATTGCAAGCTGCCCTGGTGGGTGGGTGGCCATTTACAGTTCTCTCCACAAGGGGGCTGAGCAGCTCATCATTACAATGTGCTATGATATCAAATAAAGTGCAATCATCTGGAGCAAATACCCACCTGCCTTCAAGGGCTAGTCACTCCAGTGTGACTGAGATAGGAGGGTTTGCATCAAGCAGAGCAGCAGCTCTGAGACCTACTTGATAAACCTGCAAATTATCACTTCAGGAAGAGAGGCTCATTGGAGAAAGAGACAATGGCTGCAGGCAAGGACCCTAGATCCAATCAGACAAGGAAACTGCAAAGTACTGGATGTGTGGGATACTGTGTTGGAAAAATCCCATGGTTTTGGATAGTGTGGGCCTAAAGGAAGACTTTCAAATTTTACCTATTATTTATTTTCTTTGGGTGGGTATTGGATGTGAATAGCAGCTATTCCACTAGGAATAGCAGATCCATCCACTACCGGATCCATTATGAAATTAAAATATACAATGAGCATTCAATTCCATACTCCCTCCTGCCAAAAAATAAATTAAAATATGTTGCTGTCCACCTATTAATGGACTCTCCTTTAAAAGTCAAGTGCAGGACAGGCAACTGAAGAGTAAATGAAGAATCTTGCATCCAGAGTAGAGCGTTCAATACTAGTGGGAGAAGAGGCGTTAAAAATACAGGGACATGGGAATACAGGAAAATGTTGGCGCCAGCAGAGCTCACTATGCCGCTGAGCCTGCCTTAAAATCTTGGAGAGCCACCAACAGCCAGTGTAGTCAATATTGGGCTAGATGGACCAATGATCTGATTGGCAGCTTTCCACGTTCCTGTGTTTCCATGTTAACTTACAGGAGACAGGAGCCATTTAGATTTACAATAAATCTGTGCGGTCAGGTTAGACTAGCTGGTTTAAGGTCACCAAGTGAGTTTCATGACAGAGCAAGGGTTTGAATCCAAGCCTTTCTGGGTCCAGCACCCTCTTCACTTGCTACAGCTTTATCAAAACTTATGGTCCAAACTTATTTCTTATACCATTTTCCTGCTAGGTCCTAACCAGACACCCTTTCTACTGGACTTCAGTAAGTGTTGTTATGGTAAGGTTTCCTTCTTCTTTTCCTCCCTTCCCTTTAAGAAGAAGGTCATAAAACGCTGAAGGAGACCTGCAGAGTCATTCAGTCATTCTACATAGGGGCAGATTTGGGCGATAAAAATCAACAACTGGTATAGTAAATTGCCTGGGAGGGATCCAAACAGATCCAAGATAAAGGTGAGAGGGAGAGATTAAGTCGAGACAGCATCTAATGCTTTTGCCAAACACTTCAGCCTCCACGTAGTTGACATTGATCTAATAGTCGGTCATTTAATTTCCAGGTCTCGGTGCCAATCTGTTGTCACCTCTGCTGCCCCATATCAAACTTCCAGGAAACAAAAACCCCCGGAAAGCAGACAATCAATAATGAGATCAGTAGATTTTATCTTAACAGAAACAGGGCTTGCCCGCTTTGTTTATGGGAGGCTGTTTCTCTCAATGGTTTAGCCTGGGTGGGTTGTCAGTAGGTGACTGTGATGTGCACGGCCTGATTGAACGAGCATAGATAAAGTCACAATGAAATGTGGCGGTGGAAAGCAAAACATATAAAACTCGAGCAGGTGAAAATATACCACTCCACGTGCGGCCACTGCTATTCTCATCGCATCCTGTCAAATGCGATGTGTTATTTAGTTTCCTTTAAGATCGCCAATAGCTGGGCTGGTTTCTGGCCTGCTTGCATTTAGGCAGAGTGCACACATGCATACACACATAAATAGAACTTGCACTGTGAAATTTGTTCCTGGCTGTTGCACCCTCTTGCCTGAATTTTAAGTCTAAATCAAGGGGCAACTGAACTCCCACAGCCTAATATTCTAAGGGGGCCTTGGCCTGGCTATCTGCTAGGAGGCTTGCACCTCTCGTTTTGTTCCCTGATTACAGGTGTCCCATTTTCAGACTTGCCCTGCTAACAACTGTCTCTTTGACTTTATAGGCACCCAATAGACGTTACCTATTTCTTGTTCTAGCTGCCCTGTGCAAGCTCAGTTTAAGGTACTGGTTGTTTACTTTAAGGCTCAACGCAGTTTCAGGTGAGGACATTTAGGGAAAGGTCTCCTCCTTTACAAATCTGCCCACCCTCTGAGATTGGTGGAGGAGACATGACAGATGGCTGTGCCCATCCTGGACTGTGTTCTCTGTCCTGTGAGATCTGTTTGGCCCTTTCTTCAAGGATTTTTTGAGTGCCTTCTGAAGACTTGCTTGTTCTGATAGGCACTGATAAATCTTTGTATCAAGTGGGTTATTCTCTGCCATAGTCCGCCTGCCTTAGTTGATTTTTTGTCAAGATGTGTCTGTGCATCCATATGGGTGTATTTGCATACTGTACATATGGACCAGTTTCAAGAGGTTGGCATCAAGAGGACTCATGGGCAGTGCCAGATTTCTCTTTGGGAAACTGTTTTTATCAGTTACAGGCAGGTAGCCATGTTGGTCTGCCGTAGACGAAACAAAATAAAAAAATTCCTTCCAGTAGCTCCTTAGAGACCAACTAAGTTTGTTACTGGTATGAGCTTTCATGTGCATGCACGTGTATCTGAAGACGTGTGCAGGCACACAAAAGCTCATACCAATAACGAACTTAGTTGGTCTCTAAGGGACACGGGTGGCACTGTGGGTTAAACCACAGAGCCTAGGGCTTGCCGATCAGAAGGTCAGCGGTTCGAATCCCCGTGACGGGGTGAGCTCCCGTTGCTCGGTCCCTGCTCCTGCCCACTTAGCAGTTCAAAAGCATGTCAAAGTGCAAGTAGATAAATAGGTACTGCTCTGGCAGGAAGGTAAACGGTGTTTCTGTGCGCTGCTCTGGTTTGCCAGAAGCGGCTTAGTCATGCTGGCCACATGACCCGGAAGTTGTACGCCAGCTCCCTCGGCCAATAAAGCGAGATGAGTGCCGCAACCCCAGAGTTGGCCACGACTGGACCTAATGGTCAGGGGTCCCTTTACCTTTACCTTTAGGTGCTACTGGAAGGAATTTTTTTATTTTGTTTTTATCAGGTGTATTTTTACCGTGGTTGTATACCACAGTGACACTTTGTAATGTTTAACAGTTTATAAATAATCCAAATAAATAACAACAAATAAATATTTCCCTTCCCCTGTTTATAGATGCATGGCATTTTAGGGGTTCATACTAACATGAGGAGAGGAAGGGCATTCCTAGTATTCTTCTGCAAAGGCAGATCAGGGACAGGTACCACAATTTAAGGACCATCCATGGTTTAAGGGGACTATGCTATGAATAGTTCTGAAGGCAACCAGAATAATAGCATTGTGATGAGAAGCATAGGGGGACTGGGCCTGTTCATTCAAGGTTAGTTACGTTTGCTTGTTTAGAGTAAACAGGCAAATTAACGCTGGCATTACTGTAGACCTGTCCTGTCTCAGACAAAAGGTGCTAATTGTGTTGAAAGGAAATTTCACAAAGCAAAGCATGGCAATTGCTTAGACATGCATGATATGCTACCATCTGCTGCTCTTCTCCGGCTCCTCTTGTGCTGGTCTACATGCATGCCGTATGCAGCTGGTTGCGGAGAGAGGAGGAAAGAAAAGAGTTTCTGAATGCTACATGGCTGACAAACACACACACAGTAATTGAAGTTCTAAAATGCATGCATTTAGTTGCTGATGACGTACAATGGGCAAAAACACTACTAAATGAAAACAACACAATAATACAGTATGAAAATGCCAATGGTGTATTTCATATTTAAATGTTTTAGGGATCGTGATTTCTGCCCTCATCCAAACCCTGAGGTTTGTGAAAAAAGTCCAGGACTGGGAGGTCTCTAATAAAAGTGTCGATTTTGAACAAAGTTAGAAGGATTAGTTCACACTTGTAAGCATGGACCAATGGTACCAAATAGTATGGGAAACAGCCTTACTAGAAAAATTAACCAATAAACTGAAACTGACACGGGGACAAACAGAAGAAGACGCCTTCACCCCGGTATGGCTCCCCTTTATCACAAACACAGCCCAACAAGACAATGACAAAAATCCACCAACAGCATACAAATCAATATGGCTAACCTGATCCAAAACACCCACCCACCCCACTCACACATGAAAACAAAGACCACCACAGCCAACCACAAATGAACAACCACACCCTAGGCCAACCCCAACCTCTCTAACCACCAAAGGAACACAAGTGAACAGCAGAGAACTTGCACAGGCAACACTGACACAAAACCCCACATATATTAAGTAAAATAGAAACATCGCCACCCGACCCCACCCCACTCATCTTCCGCCTCTCCACCCCTTCTTTTTTTCTCTCTCCCCCTAATGTCTCAACAAATGAAACCTCTTTCCCCCTTTTCTTCCTAATGTCTCGACAGATGAAACTGATCTGTAAAAAATGTTACTTGAAAAAAGAGAGAGAGAGAGACATTGCACATACTTTTGTAAATCAAGAAAATCTTTAATAAAAATACATTTTAAAAAACCACAAAAAACAGCAGTGGCATGGAAACCAGCCTGGTGTCAACATCTGCCACCCTTAGGCAGCTAACAGGGCTCACTCGCCCTTTCAGCCTACTCAGTTGCTTTTCCATGGTCTCATTCATTTGGTGGCAGATGAGTTGAGAAACCACTTTAAGTTTTTCACAATGCCCTGCAACATCCAGCATAGCCCTGCTCCAGGGCATCATGGGAAATTAAAATGGCAGGCAGCTTTGCAGGCTCAGCAACGACTGTCAGGCAAGCCACAGGGACTTACCAGCCACAGGGGTTTACCAGCACAGAAAGAGGTCTAAGAGAGAGCCCAGTGCTAAGCAACTCCCGTTACATACAGCTAGCCTAGTAATGGCAGCCATTTTCAGTAGGACCAATGATACCATTCCTGGCCACATTAATGTTGCCTTGTGTGCCCACATAGGTGATGTTTCCATTGGAATGAGCCGCAAAATTAGGCCTGCCCAGATTGTTCCTGGTGCGCAATCACCAGAATATCGAGAGGACAAAGAAAATAAGAACTGGGTCACTTGCCATGGCTGTTCCAGGCCCAAGGTGGAGTAGGGGACATGAAAGGGAAACCACTTTAAACTAGTTTGTGTTTGTAGTGTGTGTATGTGCCCTGTAACAGGACATGATTGGCTTAAAGCATGATTAAACCATCACATGCATGCAGATGTTCGTAGTACTGGACAGAATGAAGCTCTCTGATCTTCTTTCCTGCATTGTTGCATGGAATGTTAAAGGTAAAGGTAAAGGTAAAGGGACCCCTGACCATTAGGTCCAGTCGTGACCGACTCGGGTTGCAGCGCTCATCTCACTTTACTGGCCGAGGGAGCTGGCGTACAGCTTCCGGGTCATGTGGCCAGCAGCACATGGAAACGCCGTTTACCTTCCCGCTGGAGTGGTACCTATTTATCTATTTCCACTTGGACGTGCTTTCGAACTGCTAGGTTGGCAGGAGCAGGGACCGAGCAACGGGAGCTCACCCCGTCGTGGGGATTCGAACCGCCAACCTTCTGATCGGCAAGTCCTAGGCTCTGTGGTTTAACCCACAGCGCCACCGGCGTCCTTTTAATGTTAGGCTTTATGCAATTTCACCACTAATGTCAGGGATATATATTAGCCTTCCTAATCCCAGAAATGGAAACAGGGAGGTCAGTTGTACTTCAGGGTTTCCACCAAGGACTGAAACCCCATTCCCTTGCAGATGTGGGGAGTCATGTTCTTGAATGGGCAACCAATTTGAAGCCTCAGACAGTGACTTCAGGCTTTATTGAATGAAATGGTTTTAACCCCAAAGGGAACGTATCCTTTACAAAATGTACCATTACACTGATAAAGGTTTCATATTTTTACTAAGTTTTGAGTTGTGTCTTGTGAACGAAAGGTGTATCATAATTATGTCATGTGCCCCTGGAAATGAAATCTCTTTCAGAGGGATGGAGTGGAGTTTGAATGGGGTCCTTGATATTCTTCTCTGGTCTCCATCGTTTCATTACTATTTAAATGTATGTTAATTTCATCAAGGTGCAGAAAGATCTTTTTCTTGCATATACATGAACTAACTGTATTACTATTCAACTAGCTATTTTGTCTTTCTTTACCCAAGAGAGGCTTTGCGTGTGTTAGCAAAAGTAAAAGCGAGCTATTATAGCAAAGCCTCCATTTTAAGGGTCATATCCATCCTCATTTTTCTCAAGCGATAATTCCTTGTCTTGTAACTGGTACTGTCACACTCAATGCATACTGAAAGGGTCAGTTTTGTGCAACATATGGGAAATGTGTGTGTGTGTGTGTGTGTGTGTGTATCCACCTCAGAATTAGCGCATTTTAATGCAGCCCAGCAAATACTTGCCTCACTGAACATTCACAATATTTTAATGCTGGTTTGCTTGACTGCTACTTCTTTTGAGTGCCATTCTAGGCCTTTGCTCTCACTGGTCCTAGGTCTCATTTGTCCACACCGCAGTGTCATTTCATCTGATTGGCTGTGGCCACCTGTGTGATTTTGTTTATAGACTTCTGTGATGCGGACATCATCATCCCTGCATCAAAAGCAGTGTACTTACATGGGATGACAGAGCCAAGGCAATTAAATACTAGTGAAGGCAAATGAGATTGAGGTCACTGAGAGCAAAGGAGGAGGCAGAGGAAAGTGATTCAGAACAGTGGCAATAACATTGGCAATGGACATCAAAAATGGCTGAAAACAAGAGTCACCATTTTTCCACTCTTAAAAATGAAAGCAGAAAAAAGTCAGCAGTTTTGGCTCAATGCCTCTCCTATCAAAGAAAGCACATCTGAAAAGTGTGCAGGATGATATCTTTCTTTTATATACCTACCATACAGTTAAACATCTATGGTGTGTGTGTACAGTGGTACCTTGGTTCTCAAACGCCTTGGTTCCCAAATGCCAAAAACCCAGAAGTAATTGTCTTTGAACAATTTTTGGAAGCTGTCGGCTATTGTTTCTGGGGCGCCTGCACCAATCAGAAGCTGCGCCTTGGTTTTTGAACATTTTGGAAGTCAAACAGACTTCCAGAATGAATTAAGTTTGGCGCTTGTGTTTTTGCTATTTATTTTGCATTTTTGTTTTTGAGGCTTTTGCGGTTAATTTGTTTTTATGACTGTGTGGAACCCAGTTCAGCTACTGATTGATTGATTGTGTGACTGTGGAAATGGATAAAAGCATTCAAACAATGACTATCATCAGTGCAGGTAAGAAAAAAAATATTTTTATTTTTATCACCTACAATACCGTCTTATTTATTTTATGCTACAGTACATTGATTATTGCTTTCATTTTATGGATCCATGGTCTCGTTAGATAGTAAAATTCATGTTAAATTTCTGTTTTAAGGGTTGTTTTTAAAAGTCTGGAACGGACTAATCTGTTTTTCATTACTTTCTATGGGAAAGTGTGCCTTGGTTTTGGAACGGACTTCCGGAATGGATTAAGTTTGAGAACCAAGGTACCACTGCACTGGAAACAGTTGCATGAGAACCGGAGGCCATACTCACATGTTAGGTTCACTGAGTGGAGCAGCAGGATAGTGTCCTCCCTCCCTCTCCCCAAAGCCTGGCTTGACTCTGCTCATTGTGCAGCCTATGTAAGTTGAATGCAGCCCAGTCACTCTGTAATGAGGCCCAGAAAGACCTCTGTCAGCCTCTTGGCTGGGCTAAGTCTGGTGCATCACAAATTGTGCAGGTCTGACCGGCCAGTATCTCCAAAATTATTTGGTCACCGAACTGCAGCTCAGTGGGATAATCAGCAAAGGAGTAAAATAACCAGCTCCAGAGATTCCAAGCTGCATCCTTCTGTTAATTTTCTTGACTTTTAAAAGCTACAACTCTTGCTTTAAGTAGCTCAACAAGGCACATAATAAAGGTCTTGTCTTACATGGCTGTCATGATACAGTTTAATAGTGTTATAAGGCTACATGGTGTGTGGTTGTCATGATGGTAGATTGCACAGGTCTGTATAGATTTACTGTCATTCTTTAGGCTTTTCATACATGACAGAGGTTGTCTGAAGCACAGCAGGAACATGCAGCTCGCAGGGGTTAAGTGTTCTTTGCCTCCTGGCTTCCGACATAGTCCTCTCTGCACACATACAGAGACGAGGTGCAGGGTACATCTGTCACAGGACTGATGACATGATGGATTACCCATGTCATTGTCAGTACGTTCAGAATTACTCTGCTGCTGATAAGATGGTCCCTTTCTTCTCTCTTGGTAAAGAGAAGCGATTTAACCCCCACCCCACCCCCACCGCCAATCTTGTTGCTCTTACAAATTTCCCGAAACCAGAACGGTGGCTGGCTGGGTGGGAGATGCCTTCGTTCCTTCCTCCTAGGATTCCAATCTGGTATTATTTCTATGATGCTGAAATCATCTTATCAGTCACCGAGAGTGAATTTTGCACTCAGATTTCATGCCTTTCCAAAAATGGGTGCAATTCAGATTTAAAATGAGGTGATCCTCAATATACATGAATAATCAAGTCTTCTGCGCACTCTTTGCCCCCCTTTTGCAGACTGCTTACATCCTTAGTGGACGTGAATCATCAATATATTTGCTCCCTTCAGACCTTCTCCGTATCTCTTGGCCCCACCCCAGCTCTCATGCATATTATTATTATTCCTGTGGAACACCCTCCCATCAGATGTCAAGGAAATAAACAACTATTAGAAGACATCTGAAGGCAGCCCTATTTTGGGAAGTTTTTAATGTTTGATTTTTTAAATTGTATTTTTAATATTTTGTAGGAAGCTGCCCAGAGTGGCTGGTGAAACCTAGTCAGATGGGCGGGGTATAAATAAATTATTGTTATTATTATTAATATTATTATTATTCATAGGCACAAAGAGGGCCACGTACACACAACCAGCTATATGTACCCAGGTTCCCCAACAGTGTGGCATTCCCAGTTACACAAAGCACTAATACACCAGGTATACAGTAGTACCTTGGGTTACATACGCTTCAGGCTACAGACGCTTCAGGTTACAGACTCCGCTAACCCAGAAATAGTGCTTCAGGTTAAGAACTTTGCTTCAGGATGAGAACAGAAATCGTGCTCAGGTGGCACGGCAGCAGCGGGAGGCCCCATTAGCTAAAGTGGTGCTTCAGGTTAAGAACAGTTTCAGGTTAAGTACGGACCTCCAGAACGAATTAAGTTCTTAACCCGAGGTACCACTGTACATGCTAAAGCTTTTGTCTGCTCTTTTTGAGTGTATTATGAGCAGCGTTGACCCCATAACCTGTAGGGATTCAGTTTGCTAGAGTGAACAGGATCCAGGTGTTTGTGTGTTACGGATTCAGCATTAGACTTGAACCAAGGAGTCATAGAAGCAAAGGGTTGTAAGGTACCCCAAGGGCCAACATGTAGTCCAACCCTGTGCAGTGCAAGAATCCTGCCCACAGCCGTCCCTGGGTGGACTCGAACAACCAACTTTATGGCTAACAGCCAGACAACTCCCTACTCTGCCATATAGTTCTCTGTCAGTGATCAGGTTCTCCGCTACAATAGTTTTCCATGGTTTTACAAAATTAATTAGTAACTCAATTAATGAACAAATTTACAGTGGTACCTCAGGTTAAGTACTTAATTCATTCCAGAGGTCCGTACTTAACCTGAAACTGTTCTTAACCTGAAGCACCACTTTAGCTAATGGGGCCTCCCGCTGCCGCTACACCGCTGGAGCACGATTTCGGTTCTCATCCTGAAGCAAAGTTCTTAACCTGAAGCACTATTTCTGGGTTAGCGGAGTCTGTAACCTGAAGTGTATGTAACCTGAGGTACCACTGTAGTCACATTGGGCAACTGAAATAGGTGCAAAAGCAATAAACTAAAAAAAATGAAGTTGTGATTGATCCAGGTGGCCATTCATATATTTATGATGTTCTTCTTCAGACATCACTGACATGTCAACCGGGATGCAAATGTGATCTTCATACATATGCAAATAATTTAAGGTTTATCTGTTTATTAAGGAGAAAGCCCCACTCAATTCAATAGGTCTTACTTCTGAGTAGACATGTCTAGGATGGTACTGCAAATAAGTTTAGGTTACGCTCTTCACCACATTTACCTGGAAGAAAGATCGCATTGCCATTGGGGTTTATTTCGAGAAAAGAGACCGGGCTTTGGTGTTAGTGCAACTGATAAGGCAGTAAACTTTAATCAGCAGATGAATCAATCACTGCGGTAGATCAGGCACTGAGCCTAAAATTTAAATGGAAATTTAGATATCATTTTATTTTTAAGGCTATTTTGATTCTGGTAGGAATGCAACAGGGCTTCCAAAAGACAGAGAGTAAGATTGAAGCATGAGAAGGTGTAATTATACCTGCTTATTATGAATATAAGGATTACTTGTGTTTTGGCCATGGAAAAAATAGTGCTTCTTTCTTCTACTGTCTGACACCTGACCTTTTGAAGTATGTTTCCTTTGTGCAACAGGACTAAGCTGAAAGTTTGGAAAATTGAATTGTGGATGAATGAGATATACCTACCATGGAAACAGAAATCTTCAGATGATCTTGTGCAATACAAAGTAAGAGCCCATACTATTGGGCTCATATCACGGCACACAGGTGATGAATCATCAAGATACAGGGCCATTTTTAAAAATATACACCTTGTTGTGAGTTCATGGGCTTAGATAGCAAAATACAGAAGTAAATAAATGCATATATTTGTTATTACTCCCTGAAGTATAATATATGCATACAAACATTTCTACATATTTTGTATGTAGTTTGATGTGTCTGAATTCTCTGTCGATATTGAATGTCTATATCATGCATTGGGGAAAAAAGTACAAAGCACAGCACTTTTTGACCTGTTGTGTAACACAGATTCCTACAGTGACCATGCAGGGGGAAAAAGACTGTGCCCTTTATCTACATTTATCATCTTCATCCCGAAATCTAATCTATCATCAACAATTATCGCAGCTACTTTACTCTTCTAGATACCGGGGCTGTGCAAATGTGGCACAGGCTATTTTTAAAAACTGATGCTCTATGCTAAATGGGACTCCTATTACAAAATATCTATTTTGGGTGTTGTATTTTTTAAAGGCGCTTGTTAGCCTTTAAAAAAATAAAACCCTCTATAAAAGCTTGAGATGAAATGAAAAGAAATTAAATTTTGCCTATGAGTCCAGTTAGGTTGCCATCCTATATAACTCAGTTACCTGGCAGCAAGCACCATTGAAATCATTGGCACTTACCTTTGAGTAAATCTGGACAGGATTGCACTGTTAACCTTTTTTTGTTTTTATTTGATGAGCCAGAAAAAAGAAGTGACAGTTATCTCATATCCCTCATTAAACCATTATAAAGATCTCAAAAAAGATCTCAGTAACACAATAATATTGAATGAATGAATGAATTAAACCCTTATATCATTGCCCTTTAAAGATATTTATTATGAAATAACTTACATTTCTTTTACAAGCTCTTCCTACTGTTAGAAGAAAAGACCATCTTTCATATTTTGAACTCCTATTTCAGCATCACACAAGAACCAAAACAGCCCCTGCCCAACTTCCCAAAAGGAGGTGAGTATGATTTTCACTTTCAGACTCGCAGATTAAAATCCACAAAGACTTGGCTGAACAGCAGGTCAAATAGTAAAATTGCCTGGGCTGTAAAACCTCATACTACAGGTTGCAGAATCCCACATTACAAAACTTCCTGCGTACTAGATGCAGGGAGAAAGATTCCAGCCTAGCCTTTTGACATGCTTGTTTTCTGTGTAGGAATTTTTCTGGCGAGTGGGGGGTCTTTTCAATCCACGTTCCACCTGCTGCCTGAAGTGGAACAGTCCACTGTGTGATCTGCCATTTTGCAGACCTGGTCTAAGGCTCCAGTTGCTTTATGTACACAGACTAAAGCTTGGAGTCCTATTTATTAATCATAATGGCCACAATCCTATGTGCATCTGCATGTGCTCAAAATCCTACTTAAATCAAAGGCATTTAAGTGCATGTCGCTGGATGTTGGATTGCTAAGTGAAAACACTCCAGTCCTCAAATGCCTTTCATGGAAGCAACTCCCACGGAAATCAATAGAGCTTACCTCCATCGCAATGAGTTCAGGCCGAGGGTGTAAGAATATCAGAATTCTTTCTCCCATAATGAGCTCAAGAAAATATTCTCAAATGATGTGTGTGCATAACACAGACACATACAGACCCTACTGATGCGCTTTTGTTTTGAAGTTTTAATCAGGTTTAAAAGGGAAGCTATTCAGGGAAATTGTGTGGTCTGAATTTTAATCCACCAGCCTCTGCTTTATAGCATGTGGTGTGGCCTTGAATTGCAGAATGTTTGAAACATACATAATGAGCTCAATGTCAAACTGTTGGGCTTTTTGTCTTTAACAATAAGCACTTAGCTCAACTAAATGAATAGAAATTGCTTTAGTGAATTAGAAAAGCCAAGGTCTTTTCAATGCTCTAATTCTGACGTTAATTATTTTAGACGCTGTCTATTATTTCCCCCCCACCATTATAACAAGTTAAGAATTAAACTTTGAAAACCCAGGATATAATATTTGTAAGCAAATATTCCAGTGATCAAAGAAGCAGAATTTTATTTTCCTTTCAAGACCAAACTTCTGAATTTCCAATCGGGGGGCGGGGGAAGAAGATGTTTTCTTTTCATATTTGTTTGCTCTCAATGATACAAGAGGAACAACATACCGATTTGACGATAGGAAAGATCACCACCGTCATTATGAACACTATCCATAATCTCTCTAATTTGCAAAGAGATTAGATTTCCAATTCATAACAGATTCCCCTTTCTCCAGGCATGTATCCTAAAGGGCATTTGTAACAGAATAGGGTTCCCTACCCCCCCTTCAAATATTAGAAAAAGAAGTGAATTTATTTCCTTCCCTGCACCCAAAGAACAGCATTCAAAAAATTACAGTGAATAGCAATTCATCCTTTAGAAATCCCTTCAACCCAGTGGCTGCCAGAGATCTGAATGCTTTCTCCTAAAGCTCTGTAATCCAATAAGCTTTTGTGTTTAGCAGCTTGTTTGAAACTTGTATAGCACCCCGGCCTGTGCCTCCGTATGCTCCTTTGCAGGCAGGTGAGTGCCCGAGGGCCTGCTTAATATTCAAGCCACGAGGCCTTCACAGCCCCAACCAGAATGTAATTTGTAATTAACTGTCATTTACTTCTGTCTGCATTGACTTGTTGTTCAAAAGACAATGTAGCTGCGCTGGTCACTAGCTTGTCTTTGTTGTGGTTATAATGTCTCTCAGATCTAGCTGTTTCTCCAATATTTCAGTTAAAAACACACACACACACACACAACATCCTTGTAACCCGGCTGCTGCAAAACCGATATAATTCTTTTCCCCAAACCAGTGCAATTAATGTTGCACATTTCAGTTATCTGAAACATGGGACTTATGGGGTAGATATTTGTGTAGGCTCCTGGTAACCAGCGGTATGTTGATGAATTCAAATGAAAGCTGAGATTTCCAAGACAATAGCCCAGTTAAGATTTTTAATTGCTGCTTTCCCCCTTCCCTGGTTTGAAAATACATGTTTTTTGACACCGGAGATGTCAGTCATTTGCTTTGGGAACGGTGCCTAACTGAATCTGGGCTTACTCTCTTGGTGACCTTATTTTACCTGGAATTCACATGCACACATTCCCAGCAGAAGACTAAGAGGCCTATCAATCACAACTTGCCTACACTTTAGAGCAGTAAAATCAAAGAGTAGTACTCCAGTTTAAGAAATGTGTGGGTTGCAATCAGTCATTCACAGCATTTGAATAATGGATAGTGTCTTTCCTTCTAGCTGAGGCATTTCATATGTAAGTCAGTGTCTGAGTTTGCATGTCACGTTAAACCATAGTTTAGTGTTTAACTATGGCTGAATGCAAATGAACACATGCTGCTCAAAAGTCTCTGGTTTTCGCCTCCCCTGCTCCTGGTGACGCCACCCTGGGAGCAACAAATCACAAGCCTTGGCTTGTTACGTCATCCAGATTGAGGCGCATGGTTTATTTCTCCCAAAGAAACCACAAGTCAAAAACTAACCTTTACTACTGTTTTTGGTTGGTCTGTAAAGATAAACCACAAACAGATGAAGGTAAAGATAAACCGCAAACAGATGAAGTTCCATAGTTTGTTGCAGGCAGGAAGAGATGAGAAACAAAGTGGGTACAGTGGTACCTCGGGTTAAGTACTTAATTCGTTCCGGAGATCCGTTCTTAACCTGAAACCGTTCTTAAGCTGAAGCACCACTTTAGCTAATGGGGCCTCCTGCTGCTGCTGCGCCGCTGGAGCACGATTTCTGTTCTCATCCTGAAGCAAAGTTCTTAACCTGAGGTGCTATTTCTGGGTTAGTGGAGTCTGTAACCTGAAGCGTATGTAACCCAAGGTACCACTGTACTTGCGAGCCACTTGCACCAACAAACTGTTTGTTCATGTGTAACCGTAGCTATAAGTGCTATGTGACCTGCAAACCAGACATGTGGCTTATTTTTAAGAACTCCACCCAGGCAGAATTCTGGCCCCAAGCATGATGATAAGAATGTTGTTGATATTCCATGTGATTTCCGAGCACAATTCAAAGTGTTGGTGCTGACCTTGAAAGCCCTAAACGGCCTTGGTCCAGTATACCTGAAGGAGCATCTCCACCCCCATCGTTCAGCCCGGACACTGAGGTCCAGCGCTGAGGGCCTTCTGGCGGTTCCCTCACTGAGAGAAGTGAGGTTAGAGGGAACCAGGCAGAGGGCCTTCTCGGTAGTGGCGCCCTATGGAACACCCTCCCACCAGATGTCAAGGAAATAAACAACTACAGTGGTACCTCTGGTTGCGAATGGGATCCGTTCTGGAGGTCTGGCCGGATCCCGAGGTTTTTGCAACCCGAGGATCACTGTTATACGCATGCACGTGGTGGTAGACCACTTCTGCGCATGCACAGTGGCGAAGCCTGGTCAAATATTTCCGAGTTTGCCACTTTCGCAACATGATGTTGGCGTAACCCAAGGTGCTACTGTATTTGACTTTTAGAAGACATCTGTTTAGGAAAGTTTTAAATGTTTGATTGAGCTTTGAATATTTTGTTGGAAGCCGCCCAGGGTGGCTGGGGAAACCCAACCAGATGGATGGGGTATGTATAAATCTATCAATCAATCACATAAGAAGAGCCCTTCTGGAGCAAAGCAAAAGGCTTATAAAATCCTGCATCCTGTTCTCCCAGGGGCCAACCAGATCCTATGGGAAGCCCACAAGCAAGATATGAATGCAACTGCACTTTCCCTACTGGTGTTCTCAAGCAACTGAAGTTAGTACACAGCTATCATGCCTAGTAGCCTTTGATCAATTCACCTAATTCCCCTTTAATACCATCCAAGTTGGTGGGTATCACTACATACTACATACCACACATACACTACATACCACACGTGCATACTTTTATATATAACCATCATGCTCCCAAAGCCCTATGCGGCCTAGGACCCACGTACCTACGGGACCGCCTCTCCTGGTATGCCCCGCGGAGGACCTTAAGGTCCACAAATGACAACACCTTGGAGGTCCCAAGTACCAAGGTGGTTAGATTGGTCTCAACTAGGGCCAGGGCTTTTTCAGTACTGGCCCCGACTTGGTGGAACGCTCAGTCACAAGAGACTAGGGCCCTGCGGGACTTCACATCTTTCCACAGGGCCTGCAGCACAGAGCTGTTCCACCAGGCCTTTGGTTTGGATTCAGTCTGCCCCTTATATTTCCCTCCCCTTATGGTTTCAATCTATGGGCTACTATTAAAATGAGGCTGCATTTTAAATTATATTGTAACCTGTATTTAAAATTGGTTGTTTTGTTTTTTAATTGTAATTTTACTGGTGTTAGTCTCCCTGAGCCCGGCTCTGGCCGGAGAGGGCGGGGTATCAATAAATTGTTGTTGTTGTTGTTGTTGTTGTTGTTGTTGCATATTGCACTAGTGTCTTTCATAGTTTAACAATGGAGTTGTGTGATAAAGTGGTCCCTATTGGTTGCCCTCTTTTCAGCTTCATTGGAAGACCCAGGCTTTAGTATTATGTGAGAGGGAGAAAAATGTTTCTGTATTTCCCTTCTCCACACTTGCATACTTTTATATATCACTATCATGCTCCCATGGGACGCGGTTGGCGCTGTGGGTAAAACCTCAGTGCCTAGGACTTGCCGATCGTATGGTCGGCGGTTCGAATCCCCACGGCGGGGTGAGCTCCCGTCGTTCGGTCCCAGCTCCTGCCCACCTAGCAGTTTGAAAGCACCCTTAAATGCAAGTAGATAAATAGGTACCGCTTTATAGTGGGAAGGTAAACGGCGTTTCCGTGTGCTGCGCTGGTGCTGGCTCGCCAGAGCAGCTTCGTCACGCTGGCTACATGACCCGGAAGTGTCTCTGGACAGCGCTGGCCCCCGGCCTCTTGAGTGAGATGGGCGCACAACCCTAGAGTCTGTCAAGACTGGCCCGTACGGGCAGGGGTACCTTTACCTTTACCTATCATGCTCCCAACTCTAACCGCCTTACTTGCTTATTTTCTAAATTGAAAGGCCCCAGCCGCTGCAACCTTTCTTCCCAGGGGGACCAGTTCCCCGATCACATTGGTTGCCTGTTCTGAACCTTTTCTGCTTGCTTGTAAAGGTAAAGGTAAAGGGACCCCTGACCATTAGGTCCAGTCGTGACCAACTCTGGGGTTGCGGCGCTCATCTCGCTTTACTGGCCAAGGGAGCTGGCGTACAGCTTCCGGGTCACGTGGCCAGCATGACTAAGCAGCTTCTGGTGAACCAGAGCAGCGCATGGAAACGCAGTTTACCTTCCCGCCGGAGTGGTACCTATTTATCTACTTGCACTTTGACGTGCTTTTGAACTGCTAGGTTGGCAGGAGCAGGGACCGAGCAACAGGAGCTCACCCCGTGGCAGGGATTCGATCGCCGACCTTCTGATCAGCAAGTCCTAGGCTCTGTGGTTTAAGCCACAGCGCCACCTGTGTCCCTGCTCTCCATGTAGCTGTGTTCAATGGTGAAGTCTAATTTCTGATGCTGCCTTGTCTATGTGCTCATCAAAGACGTCAGATTCCAGCTATGAGCAAATGCACATTGGTAGGATGCATTCATCTCCAATGTGGTGTGGTGGATAATCTAGCAGGCTAACCTATTGCACAGGGCCATTGTGCAGGTAAAATGGGAAAAACTTTTTATATCCTGCCCTTCCTCCAAGGAGCTATACTATATATACTATCATATATGCAGGTTTTGGTGTCCTCGGGTGTCTTCCCGTGTAAAAGTTGGGGTGTCTAGGCGACGTTTCGACGAGGTCTCACTCGTCATCTTCAGGCTGGTGCTTTCGGCTTCTTGTTACTGGAACAGAGCAGGATCTCAGTGTTTGAGTTCCTATAAATACTGTTGAGGGGTGTGGTGTATAGCCTCCAATGTTCTGGGCCGAGAGGAAGTTCCCAGGCTAGTGTGCCTTTTCTTCTTTTGTTCCTTAGTTGCTTGAGGGATATCTTGAGTGATTTCTTGAGTGATATCCTGAGTACCACTTAGGTGGGTCATTAGGTGTGGATTAGTTGCTAAAGCCTTTGTGTCTTGACCTCTTGAACTTTGTGAAGAGTTTTTCTGAGAAGATGGCTGTAGTTGTGCTCTGGCTTGGCTTCGTGTATAGGGGCGAGCTGTGGTTTTGTGGCCTGTGCCAGCCAGATCTGTGTAGGGATTGCAGGGGGGTGCAGCATCCGGAGGTGCCATCATGGTTTGGCTACTGGATGGTGTCTGTAATTTATCTGTGGAGAGGGTCTGGGTTTGGGTCTGGTGTGGTTGATTGGTGATGGCGTTCTGTGTGCCTCTGGATCTGGTGTCAGTTTTTGTGGGGAGGGCTAATTTCCAGATGTCTGGCAAGCGGGATGTGTCGTCACGCTTGTTCATGTTGTGAGGGTGTTATTGGAAGACACAAGATTTACCCACCAGGGAAGAATGGCAGATGAAGTTGATGGACTACATGGAATTGGCGGAAATGACTGGCAGAATCCGAGACCAGGGAGAAGAGTCGGTGGAAGAAGACTGGAAAAAGTTTAAAGACTATTTACAGAAATACTGTAAAATTAATGAATGTTAGAAAAATGTTGGAATGAAGTTATATGGCTTTAGTAGAAATGTTATAAGGAATTAAGTATAAATAGATTATTAGAGCATTAAAGGGAAAAATAAGGTTAGAATGTGTTAAGACAATTATAGGATAGAAAATAGAGGAAGATGGAAAGGAATTGCTGAAACAATCAATAGAAGTGGAATACAAAAAGGGAGGTGTGAGGAGGTCGTGGAAATTAGTGAAAGAAGGATAAAATATTGAAATTGGACGGTGTTTTAAATGGTTTTTGTTTTGTTTTGTTAGTTGTACGTTAGTGTTTTGCAGTGTGTATATATATATATATATATATGCAGGTTTTGGTGTCCTCGGGTGTCTTCCCGTGTAAAAGTTGGGGTGTCTAGGCGACGTTTCGACGAGGTCTCACTCGTCATCTTCAGGCTGGTGCTTTCGGCTTCCTCTGTTCCAGTAACAAGAAGCCGAAAGCACCAGCCTGAAGATGACGAGTGAGACCTCGTCGAAACGTCGCCTAGACACCCCAACTTTTACACGGGAAGACACCCGAGGACACCAAAACCTGCATACCTATACCCGTGAAAATCTACGAAAGCAAATATCTCACCTCTACGGGGAGGAAACCTTCCAGCTGACAAGAACCTACGAGAAACTAGAAATCCGAAGAGCCACCATCTTATGTGATCTCTTGTTCCTACGCAACTGCCGAGACAACAACTTAATTCCCACATGCTTCCAACTTAAATTCCACTCTAAAACCCCAGCCACCGAAAGGATCCTGAAACGAACTGAACTATCCCTAATCAGAAACGAACTACACAAGAAAAGATACCTACTAAACCAAACCAACAAAGATCTGCTCACTCTTCACCTCAAACTCTGTAACAAAATCCACCCTGCACTCTGGGACAAATGCAAACAACTAGCCGTCTGGAGAGCTGAAACGGAGACCTCACATAAGACAGACACACACACCAACAAACTCCACAAACTAGAGAAACGCCAGAAGCCCAGCCACCCTCCACAACAACCCATGAAACAAACAGTACATAACATATCAGACAGGATCCTCACCTCAACTGAAACCAAAGTACTCTCCAAAGGTTTCAACTTTGCAGTCGCCCCGAGACGCATCCCCACGGAAAACATCATATGCGGAGTCGAAGCTAGCCTAACCAAAATCAACCCAGATGAAGCCAATAAAATCAGACTTGAAGTCACCAACATCCTCTGCTCCAGCAAACCACCCAGAAGCAATTTACACAAAGAAGAACAGAAAGCACTCACCAACCTGAGGAAAGACAACAACATAATCATTCTCCCAGCAGACAAAGGTAATGCCACTGTTGTGATGAACACATCGGACTACCAAGCAAAACTATCAAATCTACTCCAAGACCCTACCTACCAACCTATAAAAACAGATCCCACCACCTATCTGGAAAAAACCACCAAATCCAAAATAAAAGCCTCTCCTATCAGTGAAGAAATCAAGCTAAGAATCATCCCCAGAGAAAAATCATCCAGATGCCCCAAACTCTACGGCCTCCCCAAAATACACAAAGAGGGAACACCACTCAGACCAATAGTCAGCTCCATAGGCTCACCTCTACAAAATCTCGCTAAATTTCTCGCCAAGCAACTTCAGCCCTATGCAGAATCCATCTCTTCACACGTTCCAAACTCCTTCCAGTTCATAGAAACAATAAAGAAGCAAAACCTACATCCCAATGACCTACTTGTGAGCTTCGATGTTGTATCTCTCTTCACACAAGTGCCCATTAATGAAGCCTTGACAGCCATTCAAAACAAATACAATCCCCCCGAATACATCTTGGACCTGACCAACCACTGCCTAACCAACACGTACTTCATCCACAATGGACAAAGATACAAACAGATAGAAGGAGCACCTATGGGATCACCCCTCTCACCGGTCATCACAAACCTGTACATGGAACACTTTGAAACCAATGCTTTAGACAAGTCAGAACACAAACCCAAACTTTGGCTCAGATATGTTGACGACACCTTTGTAATTTGGCCACACGGGAAGGAAAAACTGGACAGCTTCCTCACACATCTCAACAGCCTACACCCCAAAATACAATTCACTATGGAAATAGAAGCCAACAACCAACTTCCCTTCCTTGACGTCCTAATCTACAAAAAACCTGATGGCTCCCTAGGACACACTATCTACCGGAAAAAAACACACACCAACCGCTACTTACATGCACAATCACACCACCACCCTGCACAAATAAACTCCGTAGCCAAGACTCTCATCTCCAGAACCAAACGCCTGGCTGACAAAGACCACTTGACAACTGAGTTACAGAATCTCTCAAATGTGTTAATTGCCAATGGATACCAGCAAAACAGGGTTACGAAGCTAATCCAAAAAGAAACACCCCCCAAAAACCAAGACACAGAAGAAAACAATGGCATGGCCCTCCTTCCTTATATCAAGGGCACTACAGATAAAATTAGCAAAATCCTCCATAAACACAATATCAAAACAGCCTTTTGCGCCAACCAAAAGATAGCCAATATCCTCAGAAACCCCAAGGATAAAATCCAGTTGGAAAACCAAGGGGTCTATGAAATACCCTGCAAAGTCTGCCCAGCCACGTACATTGGACAAACAAACAGACGAATAAATGCACGTATCGCAGAACACAAGAATGCCGTCAAAAAAGAAGAAAAAACTTCCTCTCTTTTCCAACACATGAAAGAAACAGGACACGAAATTAATTTTGCAGATTCCAAATTGCTCTCTAACATGGAACATCACCACAAGAGAATAATCATGGAAGCCATCGAGATAGAGAAACACCCTCACAACATGAACAAGCGTGACGACACATCCCGCTTGCCAGACATCTGGAAATTAGCCCTCCCCACAAAAACTGACACCAGATCCAGAGGCACACAGAACGCCATCACCAATCAACCACACCAGACCCAAACCCAGACCCTCTCCACAGATAAATTACAGACACCATCCAGTAGCCAAACCATGATGGCACCTCCGGATGCTGCACCCCCCTGCAATCCCTACACAGATCTGGCTGGCACAGGCCACAAAACCACAGCTCGCCCCTATACACGAAGCCAAGCCAGAGCACAACTACAGCCATCTTCTCAGAAAAACTCTTCACAAAGTTCAAGAGGTCAAGACACAAAGGCTTTAGCAACTAATCCACACCTAATGACCCACCTAAGTGGTACTCAGGATATCACTCAAGAAATCACTCAAGATATCCCTCAAGCAACTAAGGAACAAAAGAAGAAAAGGCACACTAGCCTGGGAACTTCCTCTCGGCCCAGAACATTGGAGGCTATACACCACACCCCTCAACAGTATTTATAGGAACTCAAACACTGAGATCCTGCTCTGTTCCAGTAACAAGAAGCCGAAAGCACCAGCCTGAAGATGACGAGTGAGACCTCGTCGAAACGTCGCCTAGACACCCCAACTTTTACACGGGAAGACACCCGAGGACACCAAAACCTGCATACCTATACCCGTGAAAATCTACGAAAGCAACTATCATATATATATATATATATATATATATATATATATATATATATATACTATCATATATCATAGTATCAATATCATAGAGGCATTTCTGTATTGAAAATGTACACCCCCTACTGCTGAAATCACACACGGGATAATATTTGGAAGCTTTTATGCATCATCAATTACATAATGCTTACCCAAATTTAAAATTAATTTCTGGCACTGTGGGTTAAACCACAGAGCCTAGGACTTGCTGATCAGAAGGTCGGTGGTTCGAATCTCCGCAATGGGGTGAGCTCCTGTTGCTCGGTTCCTGCTCCTGCCAACCTAGCAGTTCGAAAGCACGTCAAAATGCAAGTAGATAAATAGGTACCGTTATGGCGGGAAGGTAAATGGCGTTTCCGTGCGCTGCTCTGGTTCTCCAGAAGAGGCTTTGTCATGCTGGCCACATGACCCGGAAGCTGTACACTGGCCCCCTTGGCCAATAAAGCGAGATGAGCGCCGCAACCCCAGTCGGCCACGACTGGACCTAATGGTCAGGGGTCCCTTTACCTTTTTTATATTCCTTTCAAAATATATTCATTCATTCATTCTCCCTCTCTCTCACACACTTGTATCACATCCTTCTGGCAATCTCAGAAATTTGTTAGGTTGGAGAAACAGAAACCTCCTCAAAGGCCTCCAGAGAGCTATGCGATTAAGTGGGCATTTCATCCTAAATCACTACAATTCATATTCATATTTAACTGCAATTCTACCATATCCAAAGTCTGTTTTGGGGGCCTAATCTGGCCCGCCGGCCAGTTTAATCTGGTCCCTGTGGCAGCTTATTTCCAGGGGCAAAACCGTAAAAAAAACTCAACAACTTCAATCCTAAAAAAAGTTCAACAACTTTGGGGTAAAATTGTAAAAAAGAAAAAAGCTCAATAACTTCAATCCTAAAATTGGCTGGAAAGGCTTGGATTTTGCCATACCTCCAGAGCAGGGGTAGGCAACCTAAGGCCCGTGGGCCAGATGTGGCGCATTAGCCTTCTCAATCCAACCCGCGGACTGTTGAGGAATCAGCGTGTTTTTACAGGAGTAGAATGTGTGCTTTTATTTAAAATGCATCTCTGGGTTATTTGTGGGGCATAGGAATTTGTTCATCCCCCCCCCCCCAGAGTACAGTTGTACCTTGGGTTAAGAACTTAATTAGTTCCGGAGGTCCATTCTTAAACTAAAACTGTTCTTAACCTGAGGTACCACTTTAGCTAATGGGGCCTCCTGCTGCCGCCGCCGTGCAATTTCTGTTCTCATCCTGAAGCAAGGTCCTTAACCCGAGGTACTATTTCTGGGTTAGCAGAGTCTGTAACCTGAAGCGTTTGTAACCTGAAGCATCTGATACCCGAGGTACCACTGTATAGTCCAGTCCCCCACATGGTCTGAGAGATGGTGGACCGGCCCATGGCTGAAAAAGGTTGCTGACCCCTGCTCCAGAGGAATAGCATTCTACATAAGAACATCAGAATAGTCACCTGGTTCAGGTCAATGGTCCATCTAATCCAACATCTTGTTCTCACCATCACCAACCAGATGCCTGTGGGAGACCAGAAAGCAGACTGTTATTTGGAAGCGTTTCTGCCTCCGACTGTGGAGGTACAGCATAGCCATCATGGCAAGTAGCCATTGTGTCAGCCCTCTCCTCCATGAATTTGTCTAATCCTCTTTTAAGGCCGCCCAGTGTGGTGTAGTGGTTAAGAGCGATGGACTCGTAATCTGGTGAACCGGGTTCGCTTCCCCGCTCCTCCACATGCAGCTGCTGGGTGACCTTGGGCCAGTCACACTTCTCTGAAGTCTCTCAGCCCCACTCACCTCACAGAGTGTTTGTTGTGGGGGAGGAAGGGAAAGGAGAATGTTAGCCACTTTGAGCCTCCTTAAAGGTAAAGGTAAAGGTACCCCTGCCCGTACGGGCCAGTCTTGCCAGACTCTAGGGTTGTGCGCTCATCTCACCCTATAGGCCGGGGCCAGCGCTGTCCGCAGACACTTCCGGGTCACGTGGTCAGCGTGACAAGCTGCATCTGGTGAGCCAGCACAGCACACAGAAACGCCGTTTACCTTCCCGCTGGTGAGCGGTCCTTATTTATCTACTTGCACCCGGAGGTGCTTTCGAACTGCTAGGTTGGCAGGTGCTGGGACCGAACGATGGGAGCGCACCCCGCCGCGGGGATTCGAACCGCCGACCATGCGATCGGCAAGTCCTAGGTGCTGAGGTTTTACCCACAGCGCCACCCGCGTCCCTTTGAGACTCCTTAGGGTAGTGATAAAGCGGGATATCAACTCCAAACTCTTCTTCTTCATCATCCAAATTGATGGCCGTCATTGCCTTCTGGGGATTCGAGTTCCACAGTTTGACTACAGTGGTACCTCGGGTTACATATGCTTCAGGTTACAGACGCTTCAGGTTACAGACTCCGCTAACCCAGAAATAGTACCTCGGGTTAAGAACTTTGCTTCAGGATGAGAACAGAAATTGCGTGGTGGCGGCAGCGGGAGGCCCCATTAGCTAAAGTGGTGCTTCATGTTAAGAACAGTTTCAGGTTAAGAACGGACCTCCAGAATGAATTAAGTATGTAACCAGAGGTACCACTGTATGTGCTGTGTGGAGAAGTATTTTCTTCTATCTTCCATGTGTGAGTGTTTTTTCATTCATTCTACAAATCACTTCAGCAGTGTTCTGCACTCTGTACCCCTCTTAGAGTGCTAGTATTATAACTAAAACCCAGGACCAAACATCATGGGGCAACTTCTCCTAAGGACCTTTCAAAGACTAGGAAGAGTGGGAAACAGGTGTGTTCAGAGTACTGGGATAATGTTTACCTGGCTGCTGGTGGTAGGGTACATCTACCACCCTTGGCCATCTTGCAGGGATAAAGTAAGCTTAAAGTCCACCACTCATTGGCGTTTTCAAGAAATGTTAAAGTGCCCCAAGATCGAGGCAGAAAAACGGAAGCTTTGTTTTGCCAAGGAAGATGTTTTTGGAGAAACCGGAGGACGGATTTTGGCACAGCACTAATACTCAGCTGCCCACAGAGATTTTTATGGGACACAAAAGTGGTGCCAGATTTAAGGTGGTGCAGAAAGTTCCCTCACACAGGGTGCCGAACCAAGGGGGCCCAAAATTGAGAAGATCCAAAATTGAGAAGATCCATTGGGGGGCACCAAATCTTGGCCTTGCACAGGGTGCCATATTGCGAAAGATAACTAAAGTCTGCCCCGACAGAAGGGCACATGTGGTCTCTGAATATGCAGTACCTTCACCTTTTTTACATATAGTTTGTGCATGTGTTTCCATCTCTGTGTGCCAGAACGAATCATGCCTTCTTGGGTATCACTTGATTTTTCATCACTTCGTGAGTGGAATGTGTGACCTGGCCCTCTTGAAAAACATCATGTCAGAGATGATGTGAGGTAAAAGGGAAGTCCCCTTTGTGGTCCAGTCACACGCAACTTACTATTTCACCCTGAAATCATCGAGTGAAAAACATGCATGTGTGAACTATCACTCTTCTGCCCTCCTCTGCACAAAGAGAGAGATTTTCCTTCTCCCCTCACAACTAATGTAAGCCAGATTTTTCACACACCCCTCATGCTATCATTCCAGAATGGGGAAATGAATTCCATGCGCTTTTGAAAGAGCTGATATTTTATTTTATTTGGACCATTTCCTTTGAGGAGGAGGCTTCCTACCCATACAAGAGATCCATCCATGTGGCAATTATGCAAAAACCGTGGTTATCTGGATTTACCATGTCTGGCCACTGTCCTACACAGCCCCTGTAGCCATATATAAATAGCTTGCCCTGTTTATCTGGAGTTTGGGTGCCCCTTAGGCTGTTCTGATAAACGAGGCCGTACAGTAATGGCCTCTTTATTTTGGACTGTACCCTCCTTTTGAAATAGATTTGTTAAAGAAGCCCTCTGCCTTCAGGAAACTTACACCACCTCCATCTCTCTGTCCTCAATGATTTGCATAAGGCTGGATTAAATGGTGCTGCAAGCGTCCCATCTCCCCACCCCCCACCCCATGGCTGGTTTATTTACATCTGGGCCTTATTATTCCCTCCCTTTATTGGAAACAATTAACCAGAGAGGTTGAAAAGCCCGCTGCACCTTGCTCTTTAAGTTACCAAGAAATAAAAGCAGAACAGTGTGAGTGTTTGCACATGTGTGCATGCGCATGTGTGTAAATCTATCTATATAGATACATAATGCAGCCCCTCTACACACAACCCAGTGCTTTTTGTAGTGTGTGTGTGTGTGTGAGTGTCAGGGTGGGAGGCTAGCATTTCCCCTGCATTCTCAAAAAGAGAAGAGCCGGGCCGTGTTAGCACCTAACCATCCAGGATTGCAACATGCCACTCTCAGAACGATTAAGCTTCCTTTAGTGCAGCGGTGACATCACTCAGGGCTCAAAGCTGCTCCTACTCAAGAGTATTAGAATGCATTTCATGCTTGGCTTACTCAAAACTGCAGAGCTCAAATTTACACCTTATTTGATGTTCTTCTGCCTGCTGTTAATTGGTAAAGGGATCTTTGACCCTTTTGATCTCTCTTACAATCCTCTAAATGCCCAGGTCTGCTAAACTGTTCAGCAGGAGATACTCCGCAGTTGCCCAGTAATATAAAGTCTTTCTTTCTCTCTTTCTTCTCTCTCCCCCCCCCCCCCCCCGCTCCCCGTTTGGCTTTCCTTCCTTTGGTTTACATCCAAGTTGCACAGAAATAAGAGATGACAGTTGTTACAGATATGCCGGTTTAATTACTTGTCAGCTTAGAGCCGATATCTCGGCTAGCCAACGTCGAAAGCTTAACTTTCTTCTAGTAGCTTATAGCATGACCAACTGCTAGTGCTTTAGTATTTACCCGTAAAACTCTGGATACATTTAAGATAAAATAATAATAATAAAATAAACAGCCCTTTTGATCTCGTAGAAAAAGTGATCATCTTCTCCCGCTCTTGATTTTGCACAGATCTTTGTGTCACTTAAAACGAGGCAGTAATATTGCTTCTGAAGTGGAAATCAGACTTATTTTTGTGATTACACATTTATAATTGCTTTGGGAAGGTTTAGTGCCTTCTTGTTGTTATTTGAGCAGTGAAACATCAGGATTCATATTGGTTATGGAGTAAAGGAAAAATAAACATTACATTATTTTAAAATACAGTTTCCTTCTCTTCTTCCTTGTACACCTAATTTCCCATGTCCTATACATCCCTAGACAGTTCTTCATATTTAAATATAGGACAAAATAACAACAACAACAACAACAACAAGATTTGTGTGTGGGTATTAGCAAGCTGAAAAACCATGACTGCATACACACAATGTATTCAAAGCATATTTAAATAACATTTCTCTTGCTCCCCCAATTCTGGGAACTGTAGTTTATCCCTCACAGAGCTGCAATTCATAGCACCATTAACAAACTGGCGTTTTCTGGTTTCTTTGGGGCTGGGAATCGGCTTTAAATGTGCTTTAAATTTAAATGCGTACAAAACCTTGTGGAGAACTTCCCTTTACCGCACATGCAGAAACCACCTTCTTGACCAGAGGTCAGCAAACTGTTTCAGCAGGGGGCCGGTCCATTGTCCCTCAGACCTTGTGGGGGGCCGGACTATATTTTGAAAAAAATAATAATGAATGAATTCCTATGCCCCACAAAAAATAACCCAGAGATGCATTTTAAATAAAAGGACGCATTCTAATCATGTAAAAACATGCTGATTCCCAGACCGTCCTCAGGCCGGATTGAGAAGGCGATTGGGCCGGATCCGGCCCCCAGGCCTTAGTTTGCCTACCCATGTTCTTGACTGTTGGACCCACTACTGGTCTCGTCTGCTCAATCTGCTGGAGCTTGTCTTTGCATGCAGGGGATGTCCCTAACTCCCCAAGGGTTTAAAACCCATCGGCTACCCCCATCTGGTTTAGCCAGCCAGTCAAAGCAGTTTCCTATGGTGTTGCATGCTGGCAGCTTCTAGGAGCCACAGTGAGAGCTGAGTGCAGCATGGGGACCAAAGGTGGACAAACTACCCCAGAAGGAATAATAATAATATAATAATAATGTATTATTTGTACCCCGCCCGTCTGGCTGCGTTTCCCCAGCCACTCTGGGCGGCTTCCAACAAAGATTAAAAATACATTAAATGTCACACATTAAAAACTTCCGTAAACAGGGCTGCCTTCAGATGTCTTCTAAATGTCAGATAGTTGTTTATTTCCTTGACATCTGATGGAGGGTGTTCCACAGGATGTACGCCGCTACTGAGAAGGCCCTCTGCCTGGTTCCCTGTAGCTTCGCTTCTCACAGTGAGGGAACCGCCAGAAGGCCCTCGGCGCTGTACCTCAGTGTCCGGGCAGAACGATGGGGGTGGAGACGCTCCTTCAGGTATACTGGGCCGAGGCCGTTTAGGGCTTTAAAGGTCAACACCAACACTTTGAATTGTGCTCGGAAACATGTCCCCCACCGGAAGTACTACCCATCCCCTAACACCCCATACACCCCTCAGATTGCTCTGTTATCCTTATATTTCACATAATGAAGTGATCTTTCTGAAGGTGCCAAATGTGGTGAATCTGCAAGTTACCTGTAATTTGGTTCACATGGAATATCAAGTTATTTCACTTGATTACTGTACAGTGGTATCTCGGGTTACATACACTTCAGGTTACATACGCTTCAGGTTACAGACTCCGCTAACCCAGAAATAGTACCTTGGGTTAAGAACTTTGCTTCAGGATGAGAACAGAAATCGTGCTCCGGCAGCCCGAAAGCAGCAGGAGGCCCCATTAGCTAAAGTGGAGCTTCAGGTTAAGAACAGTTTCAGGTTAAGTACGGACCTCCGGAACGAATTAAGTACTTAATCTGAGGTACAACTGTATACTTGAACTCATTTACTCTCTCTCTCTCTCTCTCTCTCTCTCTCTCTCTCTCTCTCTCTCACTCACACACACTCTCTCTCTCTCTCTCACACACACACGTGTTTCACACTGTTTATTGAGCAACAATGTTGACAACAAACTGCACAGACTTCGTCTTGCCCAACTGCACTGCAGTGTCACAAAACGTTTCACCTATGGAACAAGGTAAGCGACTTTAATTTAGTGCTACACTGGATACAGCCTTGTGTATTTGGGGTGATCATCACTCGTTAACAGCAAAGGTATGACATTACTGACTGGATTTGAACTTGGGTCACCCCATTTTTAGCCCAGCACTCTAACTGATGGCTGCAAAAGCAAGCACGTGAATGTGTTGTCGCATATGAAAACCCTTAGACAGAATATCTCAAAAGCCGGAAAACTGCTCGTTTCCCATGAACTGCTGCATGAAAGCCTTTGCACAAGACTCATCTTCTCCTCTCTAAAATAATGTTGTAAACTTGCTCTCTAAAAAAAAAACCCTGGCAATGTATAGGAATCCAAGCCTTCACGTAGATCTGAGATTTGGTGTAATTAGCAAGTTTATGCACTGGATAAACACCCTGGAAATAGATAAAGGCATTTAAATAAAGACATTTCAAGTACTATTTTTTTAAAACAAAAATATTAGTTGGTGGAGAAGAAGCAGGATTACTTGATAGCACTTCTGTACTTTAGGCAGATCAAATGTTTGCTATTAAACTCCAGCATTTCCTTCCAAACTTTCCGTGGGTTTTTGTTTTGTTTTTACTGTTTAACCCAGGCTCTCTTACCCACCCAGATACATAGTTTCCATTGAAGTAAAACAGATTATTGGTTACTATAGTTTCCCTAGTGCATGATACGGTGCTGTAGAAAGCCCAGTACAATAGGTTTAAAAGTTCAGTTAGAACAAATAAGTCAGTGTTGTGAGGAATGAGAGAAAAGGTACCTGAGCTTGTCTCTTTGATGTTTCCTTTATGTTGTGTGATGGAAGGGGAATTAGTGGTGGGTTAATTGTTTGGTACTTAAGGCTCTGTCTCTCTCATTTGCCACAGAGTGAAATATGTTGCAATGAAGGCCATGGGTATAATTTAATTCAGCCTCCTTTGCCCCCCCTCTCCCACTGACCAGATTTAATAGATAACTGTCTGCTACATGAAAATAAGTAAAAACCTTGAATTTTGCATATCAATCACTCTAGTAATTTGGGTCAAATGGCTTTTGCAGGCTGAGAAATATGGTGGCAGAGGTTGGTTTCCATATCCTCTGGATGGAGCTCAGCCAGAATCTACTGGCATCATTGAGGCTGAGATACAGATAGTTTGCATCAAGGAAACTGGAAACGCCAGCTTTCACTAGAATACCCCAGGAACCAAACTCTCTGAACATACCGGCAAAAACCAGAAGGCCAGCCCACAAAATGTTAACAAAGATTGACAGTGCAGTGAGGATTTCTGCAGCGGCTTTTTGTGCCTCTCAAAGCTATGCTTCCTCTTATCGTTTCCCCCCTAGTCGGGCTCAGATATCAGAAACGAGACTAGATGGAAGTAAAGTGCTATGTGTACGAATCCAGAGGACTACGAGGAAGTAAATGGCAGGTGGGGAAAGTTTCAACACTCCTCACCCATGAGCACTTTTAACTCTTAAAACTGGATCACGATACACACACAAACCCCACCTGAGTGCCAGGGCTAGACCTGGGTTTGTCACTATCACTTAATATACGGTCCTAAAGGTGAAATGTCACCAGGTCTTCCAAAAAGTGAAACCTTATCTGCAGACTGTTTTTTGACATTGCTGAAGGTTTTGTCTTGATTACTTTCAATAAAATCCAAAGTAAGGATGACTGCCTTGGCTCACTAAGCAACCAGGTTTTATCACTAATTACAATCCTTTATTACCAGTAGTTTAATAGGTTTATGATAGGTCGTAAAACAATTCAGCATGGGAGTACATAAAAGGAACGGGTTATACAGCTGTGACATCTTAATGTCAATTCACTGTAATCATTTTATGATCTTTAATGGGCATGTTCCCCCCTCCTTCTTCAGTAAAATAAGTTTGCATGCCTTTACATGGGATATAGAGTCACTGACTATGGGAGGCAGAGAGAAACCACATAAATATACAGTAAAATACTTAATGAGGCATTTTAGAAACTTCTAATGTCAAAAGTATGTAGACTGTATCACACATGTGAAGACTCATTATGGGTAATTATAATAAAACGGTAAGTGCTACAATCATTCTAACCTTGAAGGCATTATAAAGGGTGGCTGTGTTTGCCTTCCTTGCCTTGACTTCGAAGATGTTTTCCTCATTAATTTTGCTTCGTGTTACCACAATTGCTTTATGTAAGCAAGGGTGAAATCCTGGTGCATTTGCCACCTCACCATTTGGGGCAGTCTTAAGCTTCTGAGCTTGAGTCTAGTCAATTGTGCATCCATTTAAAGTTGATGCATGGCTTGGGAGCCACCAAGTCAAACAGTGGGCAACAGCAATTTGTTATTTATTTATAAATATATTTATATACTGCTATAGGTAAAGGGGGGACGCGGGTGGCGCTGTGGGTAAAAGCCTCAGCGCCTAGGGCTTGCCGATCGAAAGGTTGGCGGTTCGAATCCCCGCGGCGGGGTGCGCTCCCGCTGCTCGGTCCCAGCGCCTGCCAACCTAGCAGTTCGAAAGCACCCCCGGGTTCAAGTAGATAAATAGGGACCGCTTACCAGCGGGAAGGTAAAAGGCGTTCCGTGTGCTGCGCTGGCTCGCCAGATGCAGCTTTGTCACGCTGGCCACGTGACCCGGAAGTGTCTCCGGACAGCGCTGGCCCCCGGCCTCTAGAGTGAGATGGGCGCACAACCCCAGAGTCTGTCAAAACTGGCCCGTACGGGCAGGGTTCCTTTACCTTTACCTTTATAGGTAAAGGGACCCCTGACCATTAGGTCCAGTCATAACCGACTCTGGGGTTGCGGTGCTCAGCTCGCGTTATTGGCCGAGGGAACTGGCGTACAGCTTCCGGGTCATGTGGCCAGCATGACTAAGCCACTTCTGGCGAACCAGAGCAGCACACGGAAACACTGTTTACCTTCCTGCCGGAGCGATACCTATTTATCTACTTGCACTTTGATGCGCTTTCGAACTGCTAGGTTGGCAAGAGCTGGGGCCGAGCAACGGGAGCTCACCCCGTCACGGGGATTCGAACCTCCAACCTTCTGATCGGCAAGTCCTAGGCTCTGTGGTTTAACCCACAGCGCCACCTGCGTTCCCATATACTGCTATACTGTAGCATAAAAATATATCATGGTGGCTTACAGCAATATGTTGTGTGCTACAACTGGGTGTTGAGAGCTAGGGACGTAAATGCCTGTTTGACAGAGCAGTGCATTTGGTGTTGCTTGCTTGCTTTTAAATGGAATTGATGTATGGTTGCGGTCTGCAGAATCCCTTCATACTCACCCCCAAAACCCTGTACAGTGGTACCTCAGGTTAAGTACTTAATTCGTTCCAGAGGTCCTTACTTAACCTGAAACTGTTCTTAACCTGAAGCACCACTTTAGCTAATGGGGCCTCCTGCTGCCGCCACGCTGCCGGAGCACAATTTCTGTTCTCATCCTGAAGCAAAGTTCTTAACCTGAAGCACTATTTCTGGGTTAGCAGAGTCTGTAACCTGAAGTGTATGTAACCCGAGGTACCACTGTATGTATTTGTATTTCTCTCTCTCTCTCTCTCTCTCTCTCTCTCCCTCCCTCCCTCCCTCCCTCCCTCTCCCCCCCTCTCTCTCACACACACAGAGATCCCAGTAAGCTTTACCTAAAAATATCAAAATATAATCAGCATAAAACCACCAGAACAAGCCACCAAGTTAAACAGTATCAGAAGAACCACCTCTTCTTCCCATATACACCTGACTAAGTCCTGAATCATCTCCAAGTGCCCTCCCAAGGAATGGGTAGCCACATATGAAAGAGCCTTCTCATGCTTTCCCTGGAGAAGTTCACCAGCACCTACTTTAGTCTTCTCCTTCTTCTCCTTCTTCTTCTTCTCCTTCTCCAAAAAATAGCTTTTTATTTCCAAATGCCTTTCAAAGTCTATTTCCATTACTATACTGTGCCCTAACAATTCTGTGGAATTGAAAATATTTGGTATTCATTGGTACCTGACGTGATTTTTAGACCGCTGGAGAAAATAAGAAGTACTTTGCTTGACACCTAGAGCAAAGTAGGCACCAGGTGGGCTTCTCTTGAAGGAGTTTCACAAACAGAAATGCCATCATTTAAAATGATGTTTCCTTGGTCACCACTCATCTTGCCTCTAATAGCAGGGGGGCCTGAAGAAGACCATGGGCAGAAGGCCTTGACATTCCAGCAGGTTACATGGAAATAGGCATTTCTTAGTCACCTGCAACCCAAGCAGTTTAAACTTCTGAAATTAGCATCAGCACCTCACAACAGGGTCTAATTATTTTCTTCTTGAAAATACAGTTCTTTCTTCACAGCAACTGTAGAGTTCCTACTAAATTTTCTACCGATTATGGACAAAGCTCCCCAAATTTGAACAGTTTAAAATATTATTAATGGGTAACAAGGGTGCTACACACAAACTATTTTCCCCCCTCCTTCATACCCACCTGTTTATTTATTTCATAAAACTTATACGAAGAAGAAGTAGAAAAACGTAATCAAATTGGTATTATAAGGCATTAAAAAGCAACAAGCTTCACAAACATGTAGACATAACATTTTGAAACAACTTATTTTTGTATTCGAAACTGGACCATGAAGATGCCTGCCTGATGTTAATAAGAATGACATATGAAATACATCAGATGCCATCCAGATTCTTCCAAGCTACTTGTCTAACAAAGATGCAGATATTGCCTCTCCTTTTTTTCATTCCCACTAATGCAGCAGACATTCCACATCAAATATGCCACACTTGGACGCCTACTTCATACATTCTTCTGTGGTTAGGTCCACTATTTATTTTTTTGCAACACCCTTGTTCATTCTTTCTGGATAACAGAACGAAGGAGACCTGTGCCCCTCCTAGCAACAATTTGAATCCTGAACTTCTGTCACTGATTATATAGAAATTAGAACCAGATTTCAGCACATGCCTCCCTGTACATAGGCAACTTTTCAACCCACCCTGCTTTCATGAGGTCAGAAGATTATCAATGGTTTCTGAATGAAAATATCTGAAAAAGCAGAGAAGTATCCCTGAAGGAACATTTGCCTACCGCTACTAATCTCCCTGTGCAACATGCAGCCACAGGAGATTTTGCTAGGGGCATTGCAAGAAGTTTGCCTGAGCCTGTCTCAAATATGAACTCCTAAGGCTCTGTAACACTGCTCTGATGTCTCTGCAGTGTGCCTCACTGAGTTCGGTGGGATTTACTACCAAGTAAGTAAGTACACGATTGGAGCCAAAGAGCCTCAAAAACACAAAAAGCGTTTTAGATCCTTCCCCAAACCAGCTTTTATAGATAGATGGTCCAAAGAAGAAAAAATGAAGGAGGAATTCATTGAATTCACTGAGAGCCAGTGTGGTGTGGTGGTTAAGAGCGGTGGACTCGTAATCTGGTGAACTGGGTTCGATTCCCCACTCCTCCACGTACAGCTGTTGGGTGGCCTTGGGCTAGTCACACTTCTCTGAAGTCTCTCAGCCTCACTCACCTCACAGAGTCATTGTTGTGGGGGAGGAAGGGAAAGGAGATTGTTAGCTGCTTTGAGACTCCTTAGGGTAGTGATAAAGTGGGATATCAAATCCAAACTCTTCTTCTCTTCTTCAGGTCCACTTTTCTCAGTGGACTGACTCCTGGATTTGCTTGTGGACTAAATCACAACTCCTAGTCAGACATTACACATCTTTGGATTTGGTGATGCACTTTCAGTGTGCAAAAAGTACACACAAAATTTGTGTTTTGTGTTACAGTTGTGCACAAAATGCTCATTTTACTGATGAATGCTTAACAAAAAAAAATCATTTTTAAAAAGTTCATACAGCTTAAATGCAGACTTTTCATGTGTACAATTGAGCACCAATGAGACTGAAATGGGGCAGAGATATCCCTATTCCTAGGAAAAATATTTTTCCTGTCCTCCCTCTCCCTTTCTATCACTGTGCCAGGATTTTAGAGCAGTCACCCTTGGAAATTGTAGTCCTTCCAAGGGACACTGCAATGCCCAAGGAACTCTGAAAAGGGGAGGTTGAAGAGGGTCTTTTGAGGATATTGGCTCATTGCTGGGTCAGTCCAGGGGGAGACTGGGCTACTCACCCACACCTAGCTATGACTGTGTTCTAGAGCAGGAGTGGGCAGACTTCAGACTTGCAAGTTCTTGTTCACCATTTCTTACCGGAAACATGAGAATTATCACCAGATAGAGCCTGCTGCAAAATTGTGCCTCAAGGGAGCAGACATGTGTTTTGGCTTAGGGGCGGGGTGCTTTTGATCACATGCTCAGCTCAGTAATTTGTTTTCAAGTCCCCAAACCGAGCTCACACTTTCATGCAAAAAAACCACCCTTGGTTCTTCCCCACCCCAAGCTCTCTTTATTGTTGTTTAGTCGTTTAGTCGTGTCCAGCTCTTCGTGACCCCATGGACCAGAGCATGCCAGGCACTCCTGTCTTCCACTGCCTCCCGCAGTTTGGTCAAACTTATGCTGGTAGCTTCAAGAACACTGTCCACAGTAATCTAATTTATTGTGTTTAAAGCCTTTCCATTGTTATCATTAAGCAATCATGAGTCTGGTACAAATCACCCAGAGATTTAAAAGTAGATCGGAATCTACCTACTTCTGATTAATGTTCATGCAGGTCAATTATGAGGTGCAGGTGTTCTCCCTCAGAAAATACCTGCACCCTTGCTCTCTTCGGCAAAGTGCAGAGGACGCTCCATCACAGATGTGCAGGAGTTCTGCACAAGTTCATTTGAAATGCGATCCCTGAAGGTAGAAGAGGTTTGAAAACTACTTTATTAGTGGACTGTTCCCATTCAATTCAATTCAGTATCTCAGGAGGACGTGCTGGCGGATTGTGTCCAGGGAACAGAACACAGGCCTTCGCTGCCTTTTATAATTATATGCTAATCTCACCTCATTGTATTATAGCAGGGTATGTGGAGAATTTAAGGGGAAATATTATCCCCAGCATCAATCTTGTTGGATATGTTCAGGTCTTATTCAGGTTATTAGTTACTCCAGTTAGTGCTGGTTTAATTGGCATTCAGCCCCTTAAATTTCTAAATCTCTATTTAATTGATTTTTTAGGCTTACCAGGATAACGTTTTGTATTCCTGTCAACGATTTTTATTTCATTGCAATCAGCACCATGAAGCCACATTCAAAAGTCCATTACTTTATTCTGTACTACTAATAGCACAATATTATGGTTTCTATGATGTGTAATTGAGCTGAATTTAGCACTTATTGTAGGTTTGTGTCACTAGCTGCTAATTACATTAATAATCCTATGCAGAGCTTTACAACTGCTTTACTTTGATTGAGTGTGATCTTTTGCTTACACCTAAATGTATACTGCATACTAAATTAAAACATTTATGTGCTTCAGCCATGATGTGGAAAGATTTCACGGCTTCTGCTTGCATGTGTATGTGTATATATACACACACACACACAAACACACGTCTAATTTTTTAGAATCTATTTATTCACATTAGATTCTACACTGCATAACTTGAGCTAGATCAGGGAGTCCATGTGTAAAAAGGGAGCAACAGTGACTGCCTTCACTGAAGTCCTGCAACATAGAATTAGATGAAGAAATGTTGCTAGTATTCTTTTAAAAAATGTGATTGATTTATCATCTGCATGCTGACCTAGGTAGCCTAGGGACTATTGCTACAGTTCTATGTCTGTTCATTTGGAAGCTATGGCTGCTAAACTCAGTGTGAGGGGCCAGAGAACCAGCGGGACTGGGGCATAGCTGTTAACTTACAGATTTGAAAATAAGGGACCAGCAGCCTCGAAAATAAGGGATCAGCAGCCAAAATAAGGGGTTTTAGTCAACCAGCAGCCAAACGAAGCCTCAAGTGGTGGTTCCCACAGCGCAGCAACCTGGCAAAGGGGATGCAGCAAGGAAAACCACCATCACCTCTCCGCTGGGAAGCACTGAGCAAAGGCAACACGGCCAATTTGATCAGCACAAAGCATGCAAGCTCCACTCCCCAGTCGTTCTTAGACTCCTTACTGGGTGAGCAACGCAGTCAAGCAACACAATTGGAGCCTCCCTCCTCCCTGGACGGCAGGGAGGGAGGGAGAGGAGCTGCTTCCTTTGAAACCCAGGAAATTTAAGGGACATCATCAATAAGGGACAGCAGCGGGACACGGCGCTGGGATAAGGGACTTTCCCGCCAAATAAGGGACGGTTGACAGCTATGGACTGGGGCTGTCCTGTTGCAGGATAGAAAGGGCAACCTCAGACGCCTCTCTGTCTGAGTCTGTGCTCACACTGTGGCTCTCAGCCTCTAACCCTCTCCGGGAAGGTCCTCCTTCTCAGGGCCGTCTTAAGCATATCCGGCGCCGTGGTGCAAAGATCCCTTTGGTGCCCCTCCCAGTGAAGGAATGGGTTTCCCAAACCCAAAACTGACTGTGCAGGCATTTTTAAACTGCACCAAAATCCCCATTTAAAATGCATAAACTTTAGCCGTTGAGCAAATGCAAAACAAGAACACAGCTCTCTCCCTTATCAGTTTGACGGCAAGACTGGCCTTGACTTTACCAGTAGAACAGACACAGACATATCTTATGTTCTGACCACAAATGACGGGGAGACCCAAGTCTGAGACTAACGCCAGAGCATGTTCTCGGAAGTAGTGACCTTTTGCTCCAAGATAGGAGTAGGAACAGGAATATCCTTTTATGGTCAGGAGTGCAGGAAGGAAATCCCTTTTATGGTTGAGAGTACCAGAGCAGGAACATATGTGATGTCAACCTGCATACATAGGCTGACATGGTTGGAAGGAGGGAGAGGGTGCCTGGAGAATATAAATACTGCATGAAACTTGTCATTTCTTTGGACTTGCTGTGGACTAATCATGCAAGTGCCTTCTGCTATCCGGAGAGCAGAATAAACTCTTTCTTTGAACCAACTTGGTGTCATTTTGACTTCCTTCCTCCTGTCCCGGAGCAACGCAGACCCAATCAGTGAACTCCAATAAGGCTACACCAGCCACTCCAAAACAAGGGAGGGGCGGTGGAAAATGTCCTCTGCCTCCCCCACCGCCCCAATCCCTGGCATGGTGGTGGCAATCAAGCAGGAAAATGTGCTGGAGGACATGCTCTCCGGTGTTGGGGCGCCTGAGAAGGCAGCTCAGGGAGGCTGCGCACCGACTTTTGCCAGGAAGCAGGAAGAGGACAACGACCGGAAGCAGGGCGGTCTTTAGCAGATGCAGAGGCTGGGGAGGGAAGCAGCTTCCATCCTAAGCCTCTGTGGGGATTGCTCTCCTCCTGCGGAGGCTTGGGAAGGAAACTGCATGCCTGCCAGCCATATAGTTGGCGGGGCGCAGCTGGCGGGCGTGCAGGGAAAGGGGAGGCTGCCGGCAAAGCTGCGTAGCTCCCCCACTCACTAGGGCGCCCCTGAAAGGCCGGCACCCTGGCGCAAAGAACCACTAAGACCAATGGGAAAGACGGCTCTGCTCCTTCTTCTGCCTCCTCTTGATCGCTTAAACCCCCTGCTCCTAGCACCTCTCAGCTTGTCCCTTCTGCAGACTGATGTTCAGTGTCCCACCACCATGATCTAAGTCATTGTCTTCTGTGCCCTCCCTGGGGGGGGGGGGGGATCTTGGGCAGGCAGTTCCCACCACTCTGCCTCATCCAGCCAGTCCCTGACACCAGGCTTTCTGTGGCTACTTGTCAATAGCTAGATTTAAGCATCGGTCAGCAATAAAAAAACATGGTGTCAGGAAAGTCAACTCTTTATTCAAAGAAGCCAAAAGAGTGCAGACCTAGGGACCCCAGCAACTTATCCCAGTAGGTCTTGCTCCAATGAGGCAGTTGCAGGGGCTGAAGATCTCTGCCTTCTCTAAGGTTCTTTCTCTCCAGGGTCTTTCCCACGCAGCCTCAGGTTGCATCTGTCCATCATCTGCTCTGCCTGTTTCATTTCTCTCTGTGTTCTAGAGAAACACACAGCAGGTAGCCAACGAAAGAAGAGTGGCAAATAAAACGGATGGACTACGTCGAGCTGGCAAGACTTACAGGGAAAATTTGAAACCAGCGGGACCCGACTTTCCTAAAGGACTGGAAGAAATTTATGTTGTATTTGAAAGGCAACTGTAATCATTTAACATTGCTTGCAGGATTGCAAGAAGATTGGATTTAAAACAATAAGCGTCGTAATGAAATGCATAATTAGAAAGGAATTCAGAAAAACCATTAGAAGGGGTTGATGGAAGTCCTAGGCTATGACAACCCAGGATTTGTTATGTTGTATTGGAGATGTTATGTTGGAAAACCTGTGTAAAATTCAATACAAATTATATTTTAAAAAAGAAGAAACACACCGCAGGTTGCAGCAGGAGAGGGAGACTTCCTGGATTCCTCCTTGCTGCCTCCGCTTCTGCCTCTGAGTTGGAACTGTTCTCTGCCACAGCCTCTCCCTGCTCACTAAACCCTGTTACCTCTTCTGCTTCTGACACCTCCTACTCCCAGTCTTCTCCTCCTTCTTCCTCTGACCGCTCATTGTCATCCCATCATGAATCCCCTGGCTCTGAGCCTTCTTCACCTGGGACTTCCCTTGGATGTTCCCCAGCTGGTACCTCACACTCCTCCTCTGCATCCAGCCAGTCCATGACACTACTCTACAAAGGTAAGAATCAAATCCATTGTCCCAGCCAGTTTTTGCCTCTGATTCTAGCCTGTGGTCTGTGGAAGGTTGCCCACCAGAGAAAGAGCTGGAAAAGGTCCCCCTCGTCTGATTTAGCTGATTAACTTTAGCTAAATATTCCTATCAAAGTGCAAATTCTTGATGTATTACAGTATTTTAATATTTTTTTGGAAGCCGCCCAGAGTGGCTGGGGAAGCCCAGCCAGATGGGCAGGGTATAAATAATAATAATAATAATAATAATAATAATAATAATAGGAGGACGGCAAAATTGTCAGCTGAAATCCAGCAAGGGTCATACAATTGTGTCTGCCGTCACTGACATGGCGGGTCACCTGTGTGGGGTTGAGGAAGCAGGGTGTGTATGTGTGCTTGGAACGAATCCCACCCCGAAACAGGTGATTGGTGCTGTCAGATCTGACACACCAGCCATCTGCTCCCAGAACTGAGGCGGGTGGGGAGGAGGTCCTCTTGTGTCGCAGGGAACATACAGCCCATTCTGTGCAAGGGACTCTGGCTGAGGTCCAACATCTTTGAACTGCTCCCTGCGACTTGACATCCCCTGGACCAATTTTTCTCCCTGACTTATCCAAACAGCTGGGAATCAAGCATTTGTGCAGAAGGAGCTGGAACAGCAATAGCTTGCTTTTTTCTTTTTTAAAAAAGGAAAGAAATAAGAAAAGGAAAGGAAAGGGAAAAGACAGGAGTTTGAAAAGAACCGTGTAAAATTCAGCAGCGGCCGGCAGCGGAGAGAAATTTCTGTCACAGCGCTATGATAAATGAAAGGGCTCTCACAGCTCGGCGATTTGTTTAGACCTCTTGTTTCGGCTGCAACTCTGCTGCACAAAACTAGCATTGAAGTGTCTCTCGTTCAAACATAACATAACCTGACAATGATCAGCCCACTGGGCTTTTCTTAAGAGAAGGCCATATTGTTCAGCTCGGGGAAAGTGCTCTAGCTGTAGATGTCCTGAGACATGAAGGAAAAGCACAGCGTGCGGAAAACTTTCCAGTACATTAGTAGTATATGAAAGGAACTGACCACTTGTACATTAATATTGCCTTGTCCCAAGGAGTGACATATGGAAAAGCGTTGCAGAATAGACAGCTCGTTTCCTCTGTCCTTGTTTTGACAATCAGTGGTCTGAGGTGGAGGGGAGACAGAGAGGGGAAGAGACGCTAGCATTAATAGTGAGTCTGGGGTATAACTGGTGCAGAACTGGCTTGATAAGTTTGCACTCCAAATGGATCGGGTTTCTCTCTCCCCCTCCCCCCCCCGTGTGCTAAATTTAAAATACCTCCTGCGTGTTTACTTTGGGAATGGTTGTGACATTCAACATTCTGTACACTAGCCTAACCCATTAATACCCAGCAGGTTTCTGCTAATGGCTTTCGAGTGCTCTTATATTTGTGACTGCTGTCAATTTATAATTATTATTTTAATAATAATAATAATAATAATAATAATAATAATAATAATAATAGAGTTCTGCAATTCTAAGGCACTGAAATGTATGTGCTACAAACATTTTACATGATGGACAGCAGTAGCAGTAATAATAAGAGCAATAATGAGCAGCATACTTTGCTGGCTAATAATAATAATAATAATAATAATAATAATAATAATAATAATAATTTATTATTTATACCCCGCCCATCTGGCTGAGTTTCCCCAGCCACTCTGGGCGGTTTTCAACAGAATATTAAAACACAATAGTCTATTAAACATTAAAAGCTTCGCTAAACAGGGCTGCCTTCAGATGTCTTCTGAAGATAAGATAACTGCCTATTTCCTTCACATCTGAAGGGAGGGTGTTCCACAGGGTGGGTGCCACTACCGAGAAGGCCCTCTGTCTGGTAATGAGCAGCATACTTTGCCGGCCATTTTAATAATGGATTGAACATGGCGCTTAATGCATGGGTCAGGACTGTGCTCCTAAATAAAAACAAATTAAAAATAAGAAGCATGGGTGAATTAACACATGAGTATATAGCATTCTCTCTCATTGAAGGTAACCCTCTGGAATTAGTGGGCAAAACCTAGGAAGTTCTCCTGTGCAAACTCCACAGTTCCCTACCTATTTAGGAGGTATCATTCCCCAAGGTCTGGTGTAGCTTATGGTTACCAGATTTTTTTCAGTGAATCTGGGGACACTTTTTTTTTTTTTTTAAAGTTGAGTAGCAACAGAGAGTCAGTAGTGGGGATGGTGAGGCAAAAGACCCTGGGCCCAAGCACACTCGCATATTGTATAAAGGTGCAAAGCCCTTCTTTTGCACCCTGTGAAACATAAATGCGTAGAGGTTTTTTTAAAAAAACTGGGCAATGGCGCGCCGCCTGCCCGTGACTCCTGAGCCTTCCCCGATCTCCTTCCCCTTTTCCTCTTTGTTTTGACAGATCAGGGGAGGCTCAGGAGTCATGGGCGGGCAGCCGTTGCCCAGGAGGGACCAGCCTGGTAGTGCAGTTGGCTCTGGCTGGCTTCAGGAGATGCTCGCTGCCATGGCGCAGGAAAAATGGCGGGCACCACGGCAGTGAGCAGCGCTACCAGGCTGGCTCTGGGCTGCTGAGACTGCTGCTGCCATGTTTCCCGGGGACAGATTTGCAAATCTGGGGACATTCCGGGGACGGAATTTGTCCAGGAACAGATTTGCAAATCCAGGAACTGTCCCCAGGAACCGGGGACGTCCGGTAACCCTAGTGTAGCTGGCTTTTGATTTGGTATTAAGTTGTGATGAAGCTGGGATTTCAACAACGGACATAATCCAAGTTTAAAGTCCTACTGTGCCACTGGTGCCTTCAACAATTCAATGAGGCTTCCTCGGGAGAAATTCCCTTTTCAGTTTGAGAAATTTCAATTTGATTCACTATTCATTGGTAAATTACATAGGAATGATCTGGCTAAGATTACGTTCTTTCAATGGGAAAGATGCAGATATATGTTTCACTTTCCCTTCGGAATTAACGAGATGTAAAAGGTCCTCACTCTGTTTGACTCAGGCCCAGTATCTGTGAGACTCTTCCCCAAAAAGCCCCAAACAACCCCCAAATCTTAAAAGAAAGAAGAAAAATGGGATGTTGGCTACTGAGCTAAGTCCCAGCATGTCCAACTGGGTTTCATGCGTTCCCGCATTTACTTAAAAGTAACCCTAGTTGTATAAATATGAATGCTTTTGTTTTTTTAGTCCCAGAGGAAGTTTTATGTACAGTGGTACCTCGGGTTACATACGCTTCAGGTTACAGACTCCGCTAACCCAGAAATAGTGCTTCAGGTTAAGAACTTTGCTTCAGGATGAGAACAGAAATCATGCTCTGGCAGCGCGGCGGCAGCAGGAGGCCCCATTAGCTAAAGTGGTGCTTCAGGTTAAGAACAGACCTCCGGAACGAATTAAGTACTTAACCTGAGGTACCATTGTACTAGGGACGCGGGTGGCGCTGTGGGTAAAAGCCTCAGCGCCTAGGGCTTGCCGATCGAAAGGTCGGCGGTTCGAATCCCCGCGGCGGGGTGCGCTCCCAGCGCCTGCCAACCTAGCAGTTCAAAAGCACCCCCGGGTGCAAGTAGATATATAGGGACCGCTTTCTAGCGGGAAGGTAAACGGCGTTTCCGTGTGCTGCGCTGGCTCGCCAGATGCAGCTTGTCATGCTGGCCACGTGACCCGGAAGTGTCTCCGGACAGCGCTGGCCCCCGGCCTCTTAAGTGAGATGGGCGCACAACCCTAGAGTCTGTCAAGACTGGCCCGTACGGGCAAGGGTACCTTTACCTTTACCATTGTACTGCTAGTGGTCTGTTCAATAGACTGGATAGGAATATGACAGTCACGCACAGACCTTTCATACCCTAATGTCATGCTGTCCTTCTGAGTCTTGTGGTTGAGGGGTGGGAGAAAGGAAATAACTTTATTGAGCATTATGTGGACCTCTCCACATTCAGACATTGTAGTCTTCTGCTGGAAAGGATCACATTTACTGCTGCTATTATTCACGTACTAGATCACCAAATGCAATCAAACTTACATTAAAAGAGCCGGCCCTTTAAAGGATAGTCACACCAGCCGTGCAAGGCCAAAAGAACCAGCTTCTTATAATTCACAGATTGCAAGCATTGCTTCCAGTTTTGAGCTCTCTATGAACATATGTTTCCCTTTCCTCTGATCTCTAGAAAGCACTAAAGAAGGGAGGCAGGAGAAGACACATGCCTTTGCCAACATGTCCCTGAGCGGGTGCCTTAAATTCATGGATGATTTGAACTGCAGCCTGAGCTGTTCAATCTGTTTCCAACCACCCTATTACAGTGGAAAGTCAACAAAAGTTTCCGTGCCATTTCTGGGTTTTTCCCTAGTGTCCCGAAACCACTTAAATGATCCCACTGAAGCTGATAATGAGGAACTTGGATTTTCTTTTGTGAATTTACATGCAGATTGCTTGCGATGCCAGGAATTTGATTGCTACTATGCACAGAAACAGCCTGGAAAAAAAAACCCCTTTGTTTGCCTTACTGCTAACTCAGACATCGATACAATCACGACAGCTTAGCTACAGGTTGTAGCTAAGTAACAGTGTAAAAGCTTACAAATGAATGTCATTTAAGTTCAATATCAGCTTTGGGAAATATTTGCCAAACAAGCACTCTTGCCCATGAAAGCAGTGAATACATATATAGCTGTTCCTGAAGAATATGTGAAAGGTTTTCAGTTTAACATCTTCCAGGGATGATCACATTATAGAAGTTATTCTCAGCTAGTAGTGAGTTGAGTATGTCATCAGAGCTTAACATTGCTTAGTTTGTTTTTTAAGTTGCTATTTTGCTAATATCCCTTTAGTGATTATAAATGCTGTATTAATTTGTTAACCATGTAATATAACATTTGATGCATTTTTCCGTTGCTGCTTTTTAAATAGGGTTTTATAGATTGCAATTCTTTTATTTATGCGTTGTTAATAATTCTATATGATTTGTACAGTACTGTAATAATAATAATTTATCCATATGCTTGCCCATCTGACTGGGTCACCCCAGGCACTCTGTACTTGTGATGTTCTACTATGTTATGCTATTGTTATTCGTTGTTTGGCATAGAAATATGATCTATCGATCAATCAATCAATCAATCAATCAATCAAGAATCCAAGAGCTCAGTTTCCAGTGCTGAATTATACTAAAGGTGCATTTAGTCCAGCTTTTGCATTCAGCAGTGGCCATCCACAAACCTCTGGCAACTCACAAAGAGGCCCTGGTACCCAGTACGTACTAGAAGTATACAACTTCTGGATGTTTAGCAGTGGTGGAGCTTCATACTCCGGCACTGGGGGGTGGATAGCAGGCGGGGGCGGGGCTGGCATACATCCTGGGGGCGGGGCGCACCGCCTGCGGGGGGGGGCGCTCCCCCCCCCACTCCTCTTCCTCCACCAGTGCCTCACAGGGTTGTTGGGAAAATAAAAGGACAGGTAATATCCATTTATGTTGCCTTATTTTCCATAGCAGTTGCACGCAAGCAACTTTGAAAGCAATTTGCTAGAGGCGAGCTGAAGCCATCGCTTTAATTTTGGTTCCACTTTCATTATTCCATATATCCTTAATCAACACTTCTATAACACACCCAAACAAAAGGCAGGGGATTTCAGAGTACTATTTTATCCTAGCCTGTTATTTTTGAGTTGCATATTAATCGTTGCATTACTTTCTTAGTCTAGCCTAAGTGCCCGTATCTGTTTGCCTTTACAAGAATTATTTCCCATTAGTTAAGCTACTTCACTAAATTGGGATGTGAACATAGTTTCCCCCCTATTTAGAACCCACACGGGATTCTATTTATGTGCTAAAAGAATTTAAATCTTTTAGAATGTATGAGTTTTGAGAAGTTCTAATTTTGATGGGGCTGGCACTGGATAATTCCCCAGATGATTGCGCCCTGAAATATCAGGAATCATTCTGCCTGGCTCTTAATCTTCTTCCTCATAAAAAAAAAACATCCATGGGAACTGGACCTTTATGGGATGCAGTCTCAACTTAATCTGGAGTGCCCAATGTAAATAAGAGGTTATATGGTTGGACAGTGTTCTCGAAGCTACGAACATGAGTTTGACCATAAGATATTCCACTGCGGGAGGCAGTGGAAGACAGGAGTGCCTGGTGTGCTCTGGTCCATGGGGTCACGAAGAGTCGGACATGACTAAATGACTAAACAACAACAACAACAACAACAACAACATACAAATGGAGTTAGAACTCTGCAGAGTGTATGAACTTGGACATACAAGTGTAGCAAAAAAACGAATATGACACCTTTTCCGCCCATCATACTTCCAGCAACCCACTTTTGCTTACGGAACACTTGAGCTGAAAGGCAATTGTCCACATTTCTTGATACACCATTTCAATATAACAATAATGCTTCCCACAATTCCCTGAATGACTCCATGTAGAATGTTATAATGATGGGTTTTAACTTAAAAGGCCAACGTTTCTTGAATGAACAGCCTGGGATTTAAACAGAAAGGAAAAAAACCTGGCATAATTTGGGGATACAAATTGTGTGGTTGGGTGTTTATGACTCTTGCTAGGGGAGATAAGACATAGAGTTCACTCTTTGCCATTCTAGTCCTGCCTCCCAAACCATCAACATTGGGGACAGCCTAAATCACATGAGTGATGCCAGCCAATCAGGGTTCTCATAGTGAACAGAATGATGTTATGACTGTTAGATTTGGGTGGATGATGACCCAGGTGAGCAAATTATTGGGCAATTCAACATTTTGCAAAAGGAACAGGAAAACAAATTGGAGACACTTTAGTACCGGATGAGGCCAAAGAAACCCAATAGTTTTGGCTCAGACAACTCTTCAGCCAAGCTTATCTTGTGATCTTCCCTTCCACCTTTGGGTCACTAGGCCTGCACACTCTCTGTATTAAGACCTACACTTATAAACAACTCTGACAAGGCCCAATAACATTTTGGTATCAACATAGCTTGTAGTATTTTTTAGAAATGCACGTATCTCCCCAATAAATGTTATTGTTAAAACTCCTTCCCCATATATTTTGTCCAGGATCCCTTCCATATGCTTCAAATTTTACTTTAATTGAATTTTAATGGAAATGGCATGTGTGGACCTACCCTGAAATTTCCCTAGCCTTACTAAAACCTTCATGGCCTTTCTCAATATTCCTCAGATCTTTTCTTTTTTTTTTTGCCCTCAACCCCGAGCAGGAGCTGCCAAACTGACCTTGAATTTGCTTTAGGCAAAATTTGGTGGCAATTCTAGTAGCATGTGGCAGAATTAGAATTCTTTCTAACTCCCCCCTCCCATTTTAACAGCATTTCCTGGGAGGTGAAATCACATACAAATTTTGGGGCGTGGGACGGACCAACACTGTACACACTGTAATTGTGTGTTGCTGTTTTTGTGCATACCAGAACTTCCTGTAGCATCCATGCTATGTTGACATCATGTTGTTGTTTGTTGTTGTTTAGTCGTGTAGTCGTGTCCGACTCTTCGTGAGCCCATGGGCCAGAGCACGCCAGGCACCTCTGTCCTCCACTACCTCCCGCAGTTTGGTCAAACTCATGCTGGTAACCTCGAAAACACTATCCAACCATCTCGTCCTCTGTCGCCCCCTTCTCCTTGTGCCCTCCATCTTTCCCAGCATCAGTGTCTTCTCCAGGGAGTCTTCTCTTCTCATGAGGTGGCCAAAGTACTGGAGCCTCAGCTTCACGATCTGTCCTTCCAGTGAGCACTCAGGGCTGATTTCCTTAAGAATGGATGTGTTTGATCTTCTTGCAGTCCATGGGTCTCTCAAGAGTCTTCTCCAGCACCATAATTCAAAAGCATCAATTCTTCTGTGATCAGCCTTCTTTATGGTCCAGCTCTCACTTCTATACATCACTACTGGGAAAACCATGGCTTTAACTATACGAACCTTTGTTGGCAAGGTGACGTCTCTACTTCTCAAGATGCTGTCTAGGCCTGTCATTGCCCTTCTCCCAAGAAGCAGGCGTCTTTTAATTTCGTGGCTGCTGTCCCCATCTGCAGTGATCATGGAGCCCAAGAAAGTAAAATCTCTCACTGCCTCCATTTCTTCCCCTTCTATTTGCCAGGAGGTGATGGGACCAGTGGCCATGATCTTCGTTTTTTTGATGTTGAGCTTCAGACCATATTTTGCGTTCTCCTCTTTCACCCTCATTAAAAGGTTCTTTAATTCCTCCTCACTTTCTGCCATCAAGATTGTGTCATCTCCATATCTGAGGTTGTTGATATTTCTTCCGGCAATCTTAATTCCAGTTTGGGATTCATCCAGCCCAGCCTTTCGCATGATGTATTCTGCATATAAATTAAATAAGCAGGGAGACAAAATACAGCCTTGTCGTACTCCTTTCCCAATTTTGAACCAATCAGTTGTTCCATATCCAGTTCTAACTGTAGCTTCTTGTCCCACATAGAGATTTCTCAGGAGACAGATGAGGTGATCAGGCACTCCCATTTCTTTAAAAACTTGCCATAGTTTGCTGTGGTCGACACAGTCAAAGGCTTTTGCATAGTCAATGAAGCAGAAGTAGATGTCTTTCTGGAACTCTCTAGCTTTCTCCATAATCCAGCGCATGTTTGCAATTTGGTCTCTGGTTCCTCTGCCTCTTCTAAATCCAGCTTGCACTTCTGGGAGTTCTCGATCCACATACTTCTTGAGCCTTCCTTGTAGAATTTTAAGCATAACCTTGCTAGCGTGTGAAATGAGTGTGTGTATGTTGACATCATACACACATGCATATGTCTCTTTTGCCCTCTTCAGTTGTTTATCCAAACATATGAGAGTTAAAAGCACCTAGAGAAGTGAGGGCATACACTTGTCCCCATGTGGGAGCAAAAATGTGAAGGGGGCTTCTTTGCACATTTGTCAGAAGTCCTCCCCCCCCCCCCCACATCCAGGGATATTGTGGGCGGATATTGTGTACATGCCCCTGTCATAAGTTGTCATACGTGTGTAGGAAAAACTTAAACACGTTGCAGAGTTTCCAAAAATAGACCAGAGGCAATATTTCATCCAGCAGTTTTACTTGTGCTGAAGGCAAATGTAGCGTAATGGTTATAAAATCCAATACAATCAGGATTGGCACAGTCCATACAGAATTGCAGCACTTACGAAAACTTATAAACTTATAACAAGGCTAAACCCTTAATATTAAGCATCCTATGTACAGAAACACCACACCAGAAGGAAGAGAGATAGAAGGAGAAAAGGAAAAACCCAGGCTTCTTCAGGCCTATATGCATGACTCTGCAGAATAGAGATAAGAGAACCAATTCAAACCAGCTTCCCAGAAGCTATAACCCAAACAATCATTAACCCTTCTTTCTGCTGCTCTCACACAGAGAAGCTTCCAGGAGCTTCCAGAACCCTCTTGAATGAATTAGAATAGGAAAGATATCTACACATTAGATCAGTACTTTCTGCACTAAGAAATGCAAACTGACAGCCCCTATGTGTTCTTCCATGTTCAGGCCCGAAGAGGACGTTCATTAAATACATACACACACATTGGGGGCTGTGCTTTAACAGTCTCCTCAGACCAGCATAAACGTATTATGTGTCCATGAGTTTATGTTACCATCACTGCCATGAGTTTATGTTACCATCACTTGCCATGTGTGCTGCACACATGCAACAACCACAGCTGTCTAGTCAAAAAGGTGCAAGCAAGGCCATGTAGGACCAGGGCTTTAGAGCTGACTCTGAAGACAGTGAATCAAGTGTGCATCTTCAGTAAAGGCTGCAGCGCAGCGCAACCTGATTATTCTTGTTAAAATGACTTATGATGCTAAAAGGGAGATATTACCCAAAGGAAAATGAGAAAGATCAGCTGGATCCCCTGCTCCTAATGTGCAATATTTTCTTCATTACACTGGAACCCATTTAACAGCAGAGCGGTGAATCAGTTTGTTGAGCAAAGCTATTCAGTGGTCAAATGTACATTGTCAGAGAGTTCATGAAAAAGTCATTAGCTTGCTTCCCCTCCTCTTTCACTGTCAGGCAGAATCATGTCATAAATATAGTGACTTGTCGAGCAAGATATCAATCTATCTAGGTATCACCCACTTCCTGTCTCAGGCCATATGTTTCTGTTATTTATGTCAAGAAAATAGCATTTACACAACCGCTGCTAGTTGTTTACAGAAGTTTAACTCCTGTGATATAGTCCCGCTTGTGTTGCATGCTTTTAACCCATAGATAATACATGAGCTTGTACATTTTAAAATATGCTACCGCATGCACAATAGAATAAACACAGAACAGAACTGACAGCACCATCTGCCAAACACGCTGGATGTCAAGGGACTGGTCTCTGCACAGTATTCTGCTTCTTTGCCCTTTGAGATTATGATGTTTGAAAGGCATAAATAACCTATTTTTTCCACTTTTATTGATTATTCAAATCCTTTAAAAAATAGTCTCACAAAGAAACAGAACCGTGTTTTTGGTTTTCTTTTATCAGAGCGGGTGAAGTCTTGCTGTGAAGGAGCATGTGTTAAAATCTGGCGAATTACTCCTTGATTTCATAACTATGAAGAACCCTGTCTCCATAGACAGCTGTTAAGGAATGGGTGGAGAGATGCATAAGCATATGCCATGCTCTAAACTCTGGAATAACTATTCTTTATATATATATATATACTAAGGCTGTGACATATGTGTGCAAATAAACATTTTATTATTATTCTTATCGGTGTGAAGATTGTGCTGCTTTCCTTCCACTCACATTTTGAACACTGTTGATCAGTTAGAAGCTCTTTTCGTGCCTTTGTTTTTTTTGTAACGGCCTTCACTATGTGATTCCAGCTAACAAGGGCGACATGATGTTGTTGTTTAGTCGTTTAGTCATGTCCGACTCTTCGTGACCCCATGGACCAGAGCACGCCAGGCACTCCTGTCTTCCACTGCCTCCTGCAGTTTGGTCAAACTCATGCTGGTAGCTTCGAGAACACTGTCCAACCATCTCGTCCTCTGTCGTCCCCTTCTCCTTGTGCCCTCCATCTTTCCCAACATCAGGGTCTTTTCCAGGGAGTCTTCTCTTCTCATGAGGTGGCCAAAGTATTGGAGCCTCAGCTTCACAATCTGTCCTTCTAGTGAGCACTCAGGGCTGATTTCCTTCAGAATGGATAGGTTTGATCTTCTTGCAGTCCATGGGACTCTCAAGAGTCTCCGCCAGCACCATAATTCAAAAGCATCAATTGATGCAAAAGGGCGACATAGGGAATGTGACAATGTTACTGAGCCAGTTCAGGGTGAGGTGGACTATAGTTCATGCACTCATCCTCAATTGGCTTCACTATTAAAGCATGCCCTCCCAAAAAGAGGGCATTTGTTGTGGTGAGACCTGGAGACTGACCTCCTGGTTATGGGTTGGTCTATTGGATAGCCACAACACCCGATTGGTAGGTCCCTCATTGCTGCGTTTAATCTGGCCAATGGGGTGCACTCTAAATGGATCGAGGGACCTATATAAACCCAGGCATGTTTGGCAGAATAATTTTTAAGAGGTCTACAAACATGGAGAGGAGGGAGAATCACTTCCTGGGTATGTGAAATAAGGTGCACTCATGTTTTTGCTTTTACCTTCTGTTTTTCAGTAGACAAACTACTGTTCAATCACAACTACACTAAAATCTTGAATATGAGAAAATCACTTCTCTAACAGGGTACACTAGCAAAAAAACAAATGGATCAAGCGTGAGGGAGGCCCCACATGGAGAGCATTGCAGCAATCCAGCTTTGAAGTAACCAAAGCATGAACTACTGTGGCACAAAAATCAACTTTTCCTTGACACGTTTGCGCTAGGTACACCTTAGCAGCTTGAAACGCAGTGAGGCTGTTCTCCTACAGCTATCATTAAAGATAAATATTAAAGCAAACATTTTAACAAATTGACATTTTGGGGGGGTCATATTTAATCACCTGTCCATATAATCTAGTGAAATGTGAGGTTTGGCTCTCTTTTTAAAAAGATTTTATTTTTGAAAATATCATTAATCCATGGTGGCAGTCCCCGACCCCAAGAAAGAAAGAAAGAAAGAAAGAAAGAAAGAAAGAAAGAAAGAAAGAAAGAAAGAAAAGCTTCCAAAGTCAAGTTTTTCAACATTTTGAAACTGAAGCCTTATAGCACTTCCTTTGGCAAGACAGTACAAGTGTTTTTTTTAAATAAAAAAAAGAGCCCAAAGAGGCTTTCATAACTATGAAGATAAAAATTATTAATAATAAATTGTTCCTTATGTCCCAGCACAGTTTTGCACTAGCACAAAATTTAACATTAAACAATGAAGCTGTACACTGGCTCCCTCAGCCAATAAAGCGAGATGAGCGCCGCAATCCCAGAGTCGGTCACGACTGGACCTAATGGTCAGGGGTCCCTTTACCTTTACATAACTGCTTACGTTATTTATGCAGCTTACATTCATTTCAAAGTAAACATCAAAACAATGCTTTAAAAAGCCATTAATCATGTATCGTTTGTGGACTTAAAAACACCAACAGCAACAGTGTGAATGAATACTGATCATATTTGCTTGACTGAATTCTGTTCCTAACAAACAGATGAACACACAAAATGCAGCAATTTCTGCTTCCTTTTTCATTTATTTTTTTTTGTCATAAATCTCAGACATCCCTAACTGGCAATGCCCATACAGAAAGTTTGTTACATAAGGAAATATTCAAAATTATGACCCGTTACCCACCTGCAATCTGAAGCGGTGCAATCCAAAATTCTAACACCTCATTCCGTATTAAATTTAGAATGGCTCTTAATTGCAAATGGAGAATAACGTCATCTGTTTCAGTTTACAGATACTTCCCAGAACATCTTAACATTAGCCATACAGAATAACCTGTCACATCTGCAGTAAGTCCAAAGTGTGTAGCTCAGCACTGAAAATAAAAAAATACATCTGTATTCCTGCATAAATCCAGCTATGGGACTTGGAGTCGTTCTCACAAGTAGCAAAAACCTATTTATGAATGTGCCGCTTTAGGTTGCAGGGCAGGTCTCCCATGGTGCAATGCTCTCCCCCCAAAAAGACTCCTAGGCACAGATAATGGTTATGCTGGAGAGAAAGCTATAACAGAACCCTTGTCCCTAAATTTTTGACTGCACAGGTGATGCAGCCATGACCACAACAGTAGATTTAGCATGCATTCAAGACAGATGTTGCCTGAGTTACTCTCTGCCTCCCTACCATCAAGAGCACGGGCAATTTAATAAAATATGCATTGCCTTTACCCTTGAAATAGTTTCATTTCCCTTTAGTGTCAGTGTAAGGATGCCAAATCTGACTGATACTATTACATTAATACATACCCTCCAGCATTTCTCCAAGGAAAATAGGGGTGTCCTGTTCCACAATAATAGTAATAATTTTATTATTTATACCCCACCCATCTAACTGGGTTGCCCTAGCCACTCTGGGCGGCTTCCAACATACATAAAAACATAATAAAACATTAAACAATAAAATACTTACCTATACAGTGGTACCTCGGGTTAAGTACTTAATTCGTTCCGGAGGTCCGTTCTTAACCTGAAACTGTTCTTAACCTGAAGCACCACTTTAGCTAATGGTGCCGCCATTACTGCCGGAGCACGATTTGTGTTCTCATCCTGAAGCAAAGTTCTTAACCCGAGGTACTATTTCTGGGTTAGCAGAGTCTGTAACCTGAAGTGTATGTAACCTGAAGCGTATGTAACCCAAGGTACCACTGTACAGATGTCTTCTAAAGGTTGTATAGTTACTCATCTCCTTGGCGTGGGGTTGCATAACTCTATAACTCTTCTAAAGGTTGTATAGTTACTCATCTCCTTGGCTTGGGGTTGCATAACTCTATACCCTCCAATATTTCTCCAAAGAAAATAGGGACATCCTACCATTAGGTCCCTAAGGAAAAGGGAAACATTTAGGGATCAAATCAGGAACTGGAGCAGCTTTTTTAAATCTGGGAATGCCATTGGAAAATAGAGATACTTGGAGGGTCTACTATCATGGCCATAGTGTGATTCTGAGGAAGGAGGAGCCCTGGTTAATAAGACAAAAAATGGCACCGGAAGAGCTGTTGAGTGAACAGTGAGTCTAGAGTCATGAGCAACTATGCTATGGGGAGTCTTGTGGGGAAGATTTCAGGGTCCCTAAAACCCCCCACCCCTTTTATTGCCAAAAGCGACTGTCGGAGAATGTTAGTGCTACAAAACCAAGTAGATACTTTTGAAAAGTTCTCGCGGTCGCACCCATTTCTGGTCACCAATTTCCCCATTACATGCATGCGATCCAAACGTTGCTTGCTTTCCATACGCCTGGTTGAATAACCAACCAACCACATTCTTCTCTGGTGCCACACAGGCTGATGTTCTCCTTTCGGGATTATTCGATGTTTCACTGTTTCCCGTATCCATTTTAAATAAAAGTGAGAAACTGGCCAAGTGTAGCTCTTATGATGCAGTATTCTGCATAGTGAGTCCCAATTGCTAACCTCGGACTATTTGACGCCTGCTGTTTGCTGTGTAAAGATTTCCTTTCTTTTTTTTTAATGGGCATTTTGTATATAGCTTCAAGGTAAAGTTAATATTTTTTGTTGTCTTCCTGTATGTTTATTTAACTGCCATGTTGTTATGAAATGAGTTTGTTATTAATGTCGCAATTTCATCAGCAGCCCACATCATCATCTCCTCTTTTGTCAGAGAATAGATCGGAATGATTTTTCATACATTGGTGAAACTCAGCTTTGAAGGCTTTAAATACATTTGCTGGCAAGGCGCTGTGGTGGATGCATGGGGGACAGGGAGGGGGTGTCAGCTTTTAATTGTAACTGTCTTGCAGAATGGTGTTGTTTTAATATCCTGTATAGATTTTTATGTAATACACTTACTTGCAGGCAGCCTGAAGCAAGAATCAATTCTGTGAAGGATTCTTCTTTTGTTAAAAGCCAATCTTGTTTTAATGATGCATGAAGAAATACTTCGGCATTGACATTTTTCTGTCAGGTTTCTTTTGAAAAATCAATTAAGATAATACTGCTTTGACCTAGTTATCTAGTTAATGCTTATTAGGAATGTAATATGATTTACTGTCAGCATAATAATTTTTTGTATCTTATCCCATTAGCTTGTGCATATTTCAAAGTGTATTACACAATGGTCACTTCTTAAAATGTAATGTAGCAGAATACATTAATTAGATTGACTGGGATCATTAGAAAGACACCATCTCATTGGATCCGTGTCTCAAATTTGTATATCATCTCTATCAAGGCAATTCTTTCTTTCTTTGATTATTTTTAGAACTGCTTCATTTAGACTGATAGGTAAGATTAGTAGATTAAAAGCCTTCCCAAGAATTGGTCAGGAAGAAGAAAAAATGTTTTTGGTACCAGAACTTCCAAAAGATGGCAGGTGCCATCTTAGAACAGGCCTCTCAACTTCTTTGCCATGGAACAGAGAATGCCTCTTCTAAGATGGTGTCTTCAGTGGCAAAACATAATACATGGTTTGCCACAGAACTAAAGTTTTATTCCTGTGCCACTGTCAAACTGTAGAGGCTTCATATGTTCTTATTGAATGTATGGTGGTACAGTAGACCCTAACCCACCCTGGCCAGAAAGCTAGTTCCTGCTCAGTTTCTTCACTACCTAATTTTATATGGTATTCATATTTTTCTGGTATGGTTATATTTTAACGTTTTTATTGTACGCTGCCAAAAGAACTCCAGTTATTGGGTGGCAAATAAATGTCTTGAATGGATGGGTGGATGAATGAATATGCTAATGTATGTATTTTTAAATCAATTGATTAATTAAATTATGACGTCTGAACAGGGCCGGATTTAGGTTTGATGAGGCCTTAAGCACCTGAAGGTAATGGGGCCCTTTATATGTCCAGCTGTCCTTTGTCAACAACAAATTGTCGCTGTTTTTTGTGTTGAATATATGCTATGCGGTAATTTATGGACCTAATGGGTATCTAAAGCACATAACAAAATATGTATTTTATCAAAGAAATTGTTGAATTGAAATACAGTTAGGAAGAAGTATATTAATATTGAAATACAATTCAGAAGAAGTATATTTTTGGGGTCCCCCAAGAGAGCGGGGCCCTAAACTATAGCTTGTTGAGCGTATACATAAATCCAGCACTGCTGTTGAATCTTTTGGTTGGCCTCTGCACAGATTGCAGTCATGACTTGCAGCTATGGAGGGACACGCTCGTCTCGGACTTCCTCGAGTGGGAATGGACATCCTGATTATTGAGAGGATGACCACAGCGCCTGGGTAGGCTACCTGAGTCAACACCCACCTTACCTCTGGCCCAAGAGCCCCACCATCTCCATCATGGCCCATCACCTGAGGACCCAACCTAGCCAAACATTTGGCTACACTGCCAAACAACAGGCATTATGTGTATTTTAATGAGCTCAACAGAGTGAAAGATTATGAGGCATGGAGGCGTAGAGTGTGTGTCTATCCACTTAACAGTGGTTAGCTTCATTTGGGGGGGGGGGCTGATATTTTGTTAACGTTAATATTGTTTTATAGATAATAAATGCTGTATTGATTCGTTAATCAGATAATATGACTTTTGCTGTAATCGTGACGTTTAGCTTACTTTTCAGTTGCTGTTAAAGGTGCTTTTAGTTGTTGTTAATAGTATTTTATAGATTTTTTTAACGATTTGTTAATTGTTTTATATGGTTTATGTGGTATTTTTTATGTTCCATTGTGCTTTCTTATGTTATTGTTATTTATTGTTTGTAAGCCACTTTGAGATGTGCTTGAATGAAAAGTGGCATACAGATACTATAAAATAAAAAAAATCAAATCAGTAAAATCCTAGGCATGTTTACTCAGAGGTAAGTCCCATGGAGTTAAATGGAACTTACCCCCAAGGAAGTGTGTACAGGACTGCAGTCTAATGCTGCAGGAATTTTTTGCTGGATGACATCCCTATCTGTTTCTCCCCCACCCCAAAATGTACTTAAAATGTTCCTATTGGTGAGACACTACTTATCAATCTATTGCAGAGGAATTGTGTATTTTTGTTAATAATGTCTTGGTTTTGATATATGAATTAATGGGTGATTGTGAAAAGAGAGAAGAGAGAATCCAACTCGTACCCCAAAGAAGTGAAAAATGAGTGCAGAAAGACTCACGAGAGCAAATGAAATAACTCAAAATAGCAAATTATTGATATACGTCCTCTTCTGTGTCTGTGTATTAGTTACACTTAGCAGAAAGTTCAATAATGGAAGTTCCTCAATGAATCATTTTTTGTTTTTGTTTTTACGAACATCCTTCAAATAATGGATTGATTTTCAGACATGGGCAGAGCAATCCTATACTCAGATTATGCCAGGAACTGAGAATTGCTCCCTCTGCACTGGTGGAGCAATTGCCATACCTAGTGGGTGCTCAGCCTGGAATGGGAGTGAGGAAACACACAAGCAGCAAATAATAAAAATGCCAAACACATATGCAACATCTCTGGATACTCCAAGACAGCACACCTATTAGGGATTGAGTTGGTGACAGTGCTCATGCATAACACAAGCATGAAGGAAGCCAACACGTACAGGCCAACTTGGAGTATGTTTCCAGTATGTTTCCGAGCACAGAGTGTTGGTGCTGACCTTTAAAGCCTGAAACAGCCTCAGTCCAGTATATCTGAAGAAGCGTCTCCAGCCCAGAAATGGAAGCAAGAAGAAATACCAACGAAAGAAGAATGGCAGACAAAATTAATGGACTACGCAGAATTGGATGAAATGACAGGAAGGATTCGAAACCTGCGGGACCAGAGATTTACAGAAGATTGGAAGAAATATGTGAACTATTTGAAGAGCAACTGTAATCAACAAATTATGCTAGGTGGACTACAAGAAGTTCTGTAAGGAGAAATATATGAAATATTGCAAAGAAGAGAAAGAAGGGAGATATTAGTTATAATATTTAAATGCATTAGTGAGAGTAAGAAATGTAAACTAAGTGATAAGATTGGAAATGTGTATAAGATATAAAAGTATGTTTAATAATTGTTAAAAGTCTTGTGCAAAAAATTAATAAAAATATAAAAAAGAAAGAAGAAGCGTCTCCACCCCCATCCTTCAGCCCAGACACTGAGGTCCAGCTCCAAGGGCCTTCTGGCGGTTCCCTCACTGTGAGAAGTGAGGTTACAGGGAACCAGGCAGAGGGCCTTCTCGGTAGTGGCACCTGCCCTGTGGAACGCCCTGCAATCAGATGTCACGGAAATAAACTATCTGACTTTTAGAATACATCTGAGGGCAGCCCTGTTTAGGGATGTTTTTATGTTTGATGTTTTAATATTCTGTTGGGAGCCGCTCAGAGTGGCTGGGGAAACCAGCCAGATGGGTGGGGTATTTTTTTTATTATTATTATTATTATTATTATTATTATTATTATTATTATTAAATCCAGGACACCACACCACATGCCCAACATACATAGGAAACTGGGCAGAGCATACTGTTCTGGGTGGAGGTCCAAGCAGGATGGTCTAGAGGGGTGATGTACTATTACACCAGTAGGCTAAGAAAACAGCCATTCAGCTGTGAGCAGAGACACCAAGAGAACCATGGGACACTCAGCCATGCCCTGCCTGCCTCCTATAACTCTATGCTCTAGGTAGGAGAGAGGGCAGTGAAGCCTTCTGCCCAGAGGCATGTGGCATACAAGTAAGGGCAGGAAGACATAGCAGGGTGGGCCCTGCAGCTGTGTGTAATACAGTGGTACCTTGGGTTACAAACACCTCGGGTTACAAACACTTCAGGTTAAAGACTCCGCTAACCCAGAAGTAGTACCTCAGGTTAAGAACTTTACCTCAGGATGAGAACAGAAATCGTGCGTCGGCAGCGGGAGGTCCCATTAGCTAAAGTGCTACCTCAGGTTAAGAATGGACCTCTGGAATGAATTAAGTTCATAACCAGAGGTACCCCTGTATTGGGAAGCCCAGTCCTTGTGTGTGTTCCAGTTCACCTCTTGCACCATGATGTCTTTGATTGCCCACTCACGATCTTTTTTCTCCCCATAGCTGCCACAGTGGTCAAAGTTGCAGAGCTCCCCACTGCCGTAGCTTGCTAGAGGCCAGCTGTTTTCCCCATCCCATTTTTCAACAGTCTACCTGATGCAGCAAAAAACAGGGATATGTTTTAAAAGGGACAAGGACTTTCCAGAAGCTAAGGTCAGGAAGAGGATTCACAGATCTAAGAACAGTGTGGGATATAAATAATAATCAATTGATTGGTTACTTAATTAATTACTTGTGAAGGTTTGACACGAAACCCATGTGCAAGGCTACCAGATTTTTTTCAAAGAATCTGGCGACACTTTAAAAAGAGAGGGGGGAGTTATTAAAAAAATATTTATTTAAAAAAATTAAGTAAATCTTCTCTTCTGTGGTCTCTGTCACGCAACCTTCCTCTGGGCCCTGGCCTCCTCTCTTGGAGCGCTAGCCGCCATGGAGTAGGCTCGGGTCGGGCCTGGGCTCGGCCACATGTCCTTTCCCTCCCGGTGCTCTCCTACCTCTGTTACTGAGTGGCGGCAGCAGCGTGGCATGGTCAGGGCTCCACTCTTTTTTCTCCTTCCTCTTTCTCTCTCTTCCTTCTCCTTCTCCTTCTCCTCTCCTCCTTCTCCCTGCGTCGGCTCTGGGGTTTTCCTGGCCCCGGAGTGCTGCAGGCAGTTGGCCAGGCACGAGAGGCTGCGCATGGCTTGATTTGGGTTGCGGGTCAATTGTTTCCCCAGTTGACATGCCAGGCATCCCTGGTTCCCCCTCGGCAGTGGTGGCAGCAAAGGCAGTCTCAGCAGCCCAGAGCCAGCCTGGTATTACAGCTGGCTCTGGCTGGCTTCAGGAGCTGCTCACTGCCGTGGCGCCCGCCATTTTGCCTCACCAGAAATCCCCATATGATGTGTCTTGTGCCGTTGAACCAATCACGCAACATTCATTCCCTACTAAATCTACAACACTTAAAATATAAATCCGGGAACATTAAATGAAATCCAGGGACAGATTTTGTCCGGGGACAGATTTGTAAATCCGGGGACTGTCCCCGGGAAACGGGTACGTCTGGTAACCATACCCATGTGCCCTGGGGCAGGGCTTAGGTGTGCACCTCTGCGCATTCAACGTTTAACACAACTGAACATGCCTTTAGAGAAGTTGGAACTTGAAAGGGGTCACATCCCAGCTTAGAGCATTGCATTTTGTCATCAGTTGTTACCGGATGCATATGTTGGCAAATTGGATAAGATGGGATAGAAGATTATGAAACTTTGGGTGTATACGGCACAGTACTTTCTTGAGCGGACCAGGCTTGGAAAGTTCAGTGTGGCCTGCACATGGTGTGTTGCTCACTGTCGTCTGGTTTGGTAGTGGCCCAGAAGGTCTCTTCAGTATCACAGTCAGTACCTGGGTCCTTTGCAGAAGGAGTTGCAAGACCATGGGGTACCCAATAGCTCTTGGCACTGCATGAAAAAATGTCACTATGGGCCAAGGTTGCTGAACCTGAAAACACACAAAGTAAGTTGTACTCAAACAGAAACTGGCTTCTGAGTAAGCATGTTTCAAATCAATTCATTTTAAACTGAAGCACTTCATTTTAACTAGTCTGTGGATTAGGCTCTAAAAGTCATTTTAACCCTAAAACAAAAGCTAAACTCAGTGGTATTTGGCAGGGGGTGTTTCTGTGAACAGAGAAGACAAAGTAGATGCAACACCATATATTATGCAAATCAAGAGAAAACCATCTCCATCACCACCAAGAAACATCTCACAGCTCTTGATGAGTTCATTTTTAATGAGCATTTTAATTTCACATCATTCGTTTCTTCTCTGATGCACTCAAATTGCCCATTCAAATGCTTTTCAGCAGGTATATATCTCCAGAAATTCACCACATGTGCATTTGTACTTAACAAAAGTGGCCATGTTATACAGCTCAAGATGATGAATTTAGGCTGGTATCTTCCAAAAACAGTTAATCTCCTGGCTGGAACCAATTAATCAAAACAGGAAATCAATGCAGACATGTGCATTTACATACTGATATCCCAGGATCATTCCTCCCTTTCACAAATTGTTTTGTCAGCCAAGGCCCCGATCCAGCTAAAGTTAGCTTTAAGTAATAAGTTGCATTGAAACCAATGGGACAAATTAATCAGGACTGACTTAAATTCCATTGCTTTCAATGGAATACAGCAGTGACTTATTTTAGCTGGATTGTGGTCTAAAGGTCTGAAACTTTATCTTCAAAACATTACCAAGCTTTCCATTTTAGGGGCAAACTGAGAGGCATGCAACCCCAACTCCCAATTTGTAATGAAACATTTATTTTAAAATTTGCTGTTTAATAGATATTTGCAATGATGGTTGGATACAAATAAAAATGATTGTTTTTGCTGCTCTCAGGTATCTCAGATATCCAAAATCTGCCGGAAAATTTGCTTTTAGTAAAAAAAAAGATGAATCCAAGGTATAGAAACAGTACACGTAACATTGCATTTTAAGTTGTTTTTTTAATCAGCTGCAGATTCTTCACATAATATCCAGTGCTGGTAAATCATACAGAACAGATTGACTAATCATTCCACACTAATTTCTGAGATATATATGGAACCCTTCATCATCATAATATTTTTTCTGAATTCAAAATCCCTCAAGTTTGTGGTTTTTGTCCAAGGAGAAAATTTGCCTAATGCAATATTTGGTGGCAATGCTATCTATATTGTTCTGAATCCAGGGTCCTAAAAACATCAGCGATGAGAACCCTGAAACAATTCCCTGTAGCAAAGGCCTAGATTTCAATAAGGCAGTAAGCCTGTCTCTGGCCGTACCACTTTCCACTGCAGGTGAAGATTTACTGGGCTGATGCAAAGCAATTCCGTCCACACAGAAAACTAAATGGTAGGGAGAAAGCTGTTCCTCAGCTTTGCACTCAGTTTTCTACCTGGAGAGAATCTGTTGCATGAAGGAGCATTTGCGTGTTCAGACCCAGAGACCTCCCCCCTAAATAAAGACACATTTTAGTTTTGGTTTTTGGCAGAATTTAGGCCACAACTTTATTGATTACAGAAAGTGAGTGGTTGCATAGGCTAGCTAGTTCGACTAGCTCCCCACACCCTTGCAGGTAGCGCTGACCCAGAGCTCTATCCTAGGTCAGCCAAGGGTGAACACCTGAGGCAGGTGAAAAGCCTGGGGACATACTCTGTTCACTCCCCAGATGCTCCCCTGGACTCAGGCATGGGCACAACCCCATCTCAGGGGTTGACAAAACCAGTTGAGTCCCTGGATTCCTTTAACAGAATATCCTTCACATAGGGATGGCGAGGCCGTCCTCCCATCCCTATCACATGAACCAGTGCCTATCCGCAACCTTACAAGTTGTGACGATTTGCTACGTGACAGGCAGTGGCGTAGCGTGGGGGGTGCAGGGGGGGCCGGCCACACCGGGCGCAACATCTGGGGTTAGGGCAAATCCACGGGTTAGGGGGCGCAAATCCACGGGTTAGGGGGCGCAAATTACTTGCCTTTCCCCGGGTGCTGACAACCCACGCTACGCCACTGGTGACAGGCGAAGCCCAAATGCCATAGCCAATCAGCCAAGTGGGGAAAATTCCTGCTGTGCCCCTGTCCCAACGACAGACAACACACGGCGGCATAGCAAGGTCAAGCGCAAAATGCCCTAAAAGTAGGGAGAGGTGGGCGGGTGTTCCGATGCACGAGCCAAAAGAGGAAGCTCTGGGTCACGTGACTGGGTTTATATAGGTCCCTCGATCTGTTTAGACTCCACCCCATTGGCCAGATTAAACCCAGCAATGAGGGACCTACCAATTGGGTGTTATGGCTGTCCAGTCTACCCACCCATAACACAAGGGGTCAGTCTCCAGGTCTCACTGCAACACATGCCCTCTTTGAGGGAGGACACACTTTAAATATATCACCTGCATCCTATACTGTACTGGCATAGCTTACACAAAGGTTTACCACCTCTGTGAGACCTAGACCTAAAAGATGGCTTCAGAGATATATGTTTCCAGTTATTTCTGATAATGTGTACACTTAATTGCACTGTTGAGAAGGAGCCAAATAGGAATCAAATAGGATGACACAAACCCATACCCTAAATTTGCTGTTATGCCTAGTGAGTTCTGTTGATTTCAGTGGAACAGACTTCCCTGTTCAGGCAAGCAGGAAAAGACACTTTGAACTTCCAAGGAACTTCCCCGTCTCCCCAGTATAAAGATCTCAGATTTCTAAGTCAATGAAACAATTTATTTGATTAATCACCTGATGGTTAGAGATAAATAATTAGGAATACTCCCAAATCCTCACTATAGATGCCTCAGGGATCTTGAAGAAAATATAGTTTAACATGCCATTTAATAAACAAACATAGAAATCATTGCAGAAGCCTTGAAGACATAGCTGAAGTGAGAGGTCAAAGGCCATCTTTCATATTTTCTTCTCCATTCCCTATTAAAGTAAGGCCCCAGAAGCAAAATAACCTTAAACACACACACACACACACACACACACACACACACACACACCCCTAACTGAACCTGCATTTCCTCCAATTAAAATCTGCTGCCACATTAAATTGAACCCCATGAATAGTCGCAGACCCACCGATTAAAAAGATACTTTTGGGAAAAAAAACCAGAGGTTTTTCTTTTAGGGATTACAGGAAAGGAAATAAGAAGAAAAGATTGTAAACTCTTCCAATATGCAGTTACGGCAGCCAGAATACTGTTGGCCCAGAAATGGAAACAAGAGGAAATACCGACGATAGAAGAATGGAGAATGAAACAGACAGATTATGCAGAATTGGACAAACTAACTGGGAAAATTAGATACACCAGAGACCAAAAGTTCATCGAAGACTGGGGAAAGTTCGTAGATTATCTGAAAAATGTATGTGATGTGAATACAACGCTAGTGGGATTTCAAGAGGCACTGTAAAAACAGAGAAGTATTGTTAATAAGAAATAGATGGAGAAGGGAAGTTTAATGGCAATACGAATGAAGGGATTGTGTATTAAAGATATAAACATGGATGATTGTCAGAGACGCTGAAGGAAGTTCAAAAAGAGACAATTTGTTGAAATTTGGATAAAAATGTATAATTGTATGGAAAACTAATAAATTTTTTTTTTTAAGAAAAAAATTGTCTTTGGTTGATTAATATACTGATTAAAGCACTTAATGGTTCTGGCCCTATTGATCTCCTGGCATGCCTGGAGCTCATGCATCTCTTCAAAGGGATGTTCTGTTAAGTTCCCCCCTTCTGATGTTTCCCAGGAAGTACAAGAAGAATGAGGATGCAATCTTATGCCCACTTACCTCAGAGTAATGAGCACTGTATAGGATCGCACTGTTCTATCTGGATTAATGCTTCTTGCCTTGCTTTTTATGCTACCTGAAACTGCCCTTCCAGGTGAAAATGTTCAGGTCCGAGTGGTGGCATATTGAAATACTAAGAAACAGTTAATATGATGAGCAAGATCTCAAATTCTTTGGGGTAAATGGACCTTGCTCAGAGTACCGTAATAAAAAAGAGAGAAGCTGTGGCAGGAGTGTGTGTATGCGAGAGAAAGAGAGAGACAGAGAGAGAGAAGAATGTCAGGATATCGAATTTGCAGATTACCGTTGTTTATAAGCTACAAAGGAGGCAGAGAGAAAAAAGAACAGCCCGATGCTATCAGTTATTCATATTTGCATATAAACTCTGGTATTAGGATTCATTTTTTTAAAAAGCATGTCATTTTTTAGCTCCTAATTAATTGCATTGACAGCGTTCTGTGCAGAGTTTGGTTCTTTTTCTTCTCTCTCTCTCTCTCTCTCCCTCTCTCCCTCCCCCCCCCCCACTTCGCCCCCTGTAAAAAAAAAAAAGAGAAGAAGATGCTGTTGTGGGCTGCGGTTTTTAATTATATGAAATATTAATCGCGGGATTGAAATTGGAAATTTTAAATTATTGTTTAATGATCACTGATCAAATGCGCAATCGAGATAAAGAAAATTAGGATGGCAGGCAGCGACATCCCCATTTGAATTTTACATTATTAGTCTTCTACCTAACTAGGCACTTTTTCCTGAATCTCTGAAATGTATCCCCCCCCCTTCTTTTCTTTTTTTTGGCCTTTTAACTATACTTGCAGTTGCTATAGTGATGGTATAATTTCGTAATGGTCTGAAAATGACACTGGCATAGATACTGACAGATAGGAATTAATTCGCTAACAAGTAATTATGTCGCGAAATGTTGACTGCCACGCAGAAGGTGCGCTGTGACACATTTACTGTTTTCCAGGGATGGCAGCAACATTAGCGTTGGTCATTAGTGGTAGACATCTCAGCACAGTGTTGCATACAGGCTTATATGCAGACCTATTTAGTTACCTGTGTGACAGCCTTGTTCAGGACACCAGAAACAGCTGTCCTAGCCTGTATGAGCCAAAATAATTAGGCCTGTCATCTTCCCGCTCTGATTTTCCCTTCAACCTGTTCCACAAAATGCAAATATTTTGCTTTCATTGTCACATTCACCTTGACATGGATATTGCTTTGGCGCATAACTGGATGAGATGACTCGGAATTTGCATTGTTCATTCTAATAAATTTGCTTCCCCCCCCTCCACCGCATGGCAGGGCCCATCAGATAAAGTCTCCCAGAGTGTCATCAATCACCATCGCTGACAGACGGCTTTTGCCTTCATTTGTTACATACGAGAACATGCTTAATTATTTGTCCTGTAATTAGTTGAGAAAATGTCAGGAAATGTCAACTCTCTGTTCACTCTGGAAGGCCTCCGATTGAAAGCCGCAATGACTGAAGTGTCATTAAGGCTGCCTAACAAGACGAGGATCAGCTGGGGAAAAGTGAAAAGCTTCTAAAAAAGTAATCATGGCGAGTTAAGGAAAACCGCATATCGGCACCAATAATAAGATGTGAATCCTATTAGGAAACAGTTCTATTTTTTCAAGTATTTTCTCTCTCTCTCCGTCCCGTCCCCCCCCCCCAAATAAATATAGGGACAAAAGAACAAACTCAACAACGAACAGGCATAGCGAGTTAGTATAATTTCCATCTCGTATTCATTGGCATTTCCTAAGCCAATCATACTTACTTTATTATTTCAGGTCGTATCTAATATTTAGTCTTCAGATTTGAGGCACATTCTTTTAACATTCACCCAGCAGTGTAATATGCAATGGATATGCAGAAGGTAAATATTATTTTTACATTCATTGAGCAGAAGGAAAAAGATTAACTTGATGTGAAATTTTGGTTTCGGAACTTAGAGCTGGCAAGAACAATGGGCAGTAGCTTTGCTTCTTAATCATTTTTTTTTAAAGACCCACAAACCATGTTGAGCAGAATTTATACTGACTAGAATGATAAGGCTGTATAGATTTTTGTTATTTATGTTGACTAAGACAGAGATGTTTGACTTTGGGTGGTGAAATTTCACGAGGGCACCGCAAGTTCCTACCAAACCAAGGGAGAAATGTATCAACAAAAATCAACTACGTAGTTGCTTGCCTTTCCGCATATTGCTGCGGACAATGATTTTTGTGCCTAAGATTTAGAAGCAGATCTTAGTCTTCAAGGCATCTCACTGATAGCAATTCTAAAAACAAAGCAGCCCTTGTCTGTTGTGGACATGTATTGTGTGTCGGGGTATTTTGTGTACATTTTTCGTCTATAATAATGTTATTAACATTGGGAACAGTTAATCTTTCACACACATTTTGTCTTTAAATCCTGCCCAATATTGCTGAATGAGTCACCACCCATCTTTTACATCGTCGTCCAAAGGACTATTCATGAAAAGAATCCTTTTCTAACTTAATTACCTCCATTATTTCATCTTTCATTGCCAATAAGCACATTATTACTCTGTCTCTTTAGTAAGGATAATTAAGATAGTGTTCTGGCCTTTTACAATTTACTAGTTGTCACAGGTATGGCTCAGCTAATTATCAAATGGTTAAAAATTTATTCTGGATAGAGTATTACAAGTGTACCGCATGGGCAGATTGCTTGCTAGGCTAATTCAATTAAAGATACACAGCACCCAGACTATGGGCATCGAGCAGCATTTGGGAAGTGCGGTATATTATGGAAATGTAAAACCAAGCTGATCATTAAAATGCCTTTCTGTGCATATCAGATGTTTAACAGACATATTCAATTCCAAATTATGAATTTAAGATGGGGAGGGAGAAAATTATTGAACAGACTCCCATTCCTTTCTCCTTTTTCGATATCAGAACAGATGTACACAAGTAAAGCAAACAGGCTGTGCTTAATGATGTGTTAGATTCTCTTCATTCTTCCTATTTTATTAATATTATTATTCAAGAGGATAAAGATTACTCTGCCAAGCTGCTCTTTAAACCTTTCCATACTGGACTTCAGTCTTCAGCCCGCTCCCCCCAAATTATTTTGTATCACAATTCAAAATAATGAGGCATTATTTCCTGGAGGGGGGGAATAGTCCCTCAGGATTGACAGCTTATGAAGATTTAGTAACCCTTTTATCCTCTAAGAAAGATAGTCTCTTCAAAGTCCAGGAGGTGGTTCTTATGGGAAACATTTCGATAATACGCCACAATCAATTGAGTACAATAAAAATGTTTATTCCTATAACATAACATTGCACTGTATTAGTCCACAGCCTACTAGATAAGTACCATATCTTAAGTGTTTGAAAATATGATGAGAATTACCCTTTTCATTCAGACATTGGGTGTTATCAATGCAGGAATATATTTAGAGGCTGATAGAAACAGATACTCCCTCTGTTTAGGCCTCTGTTGCCGCTTTTCGCTCTAAAGCTAGAAAAGAAAAATATTTCACTGCCACAGTGCTTTAAAAAGAAATGCAGTCCTTTTGGTGCGCGCTATGCAAAACTGGCCTTTAATTTGAGAAGATGGCCACAACTGCAGCCTACGGGTACAGAGCCCTGAGAATATCTCTTGCATGCTCCCCATTGATAGGAAGGTGAGATGTGCAAGAACACTAACATAGTTTTAAACAGCTCTCTTTCATTTCAGTGGGGCAGGCATAAGAGACCTGCTTTGTGGGTTGTGCCCTAAATGTCTGTGATATGACGCCCTGCTATTACTGCAGTAAGGAGAATCTGTCCCTTGATAGTTTGCATTCCTGTGAATCAATTCCGAATTAGCTTGCAGTAATAAACCTTCTGTAGGCGTGCATTCATGGCCCAGTTGTGCTTATATATACATAAAAAGCTTTCTCCTATAACCTTGTAATTGCTACAATTATTCACCCTCCACCCTTAAAAAAAAAGAAGGGAAAAGATGTTTTGGATTTATTTACAGAAAGCCACAAGGAGATTGTATCCCAAGACTCCAAGGAATACCCACCAATTCACAGTCCTTCAGTATGGTGAAGAACCCCGAATTAAGGCGAGGAATTCGCAAGCCAAAGGAGTTAAGCATGCAACCATTCTCACACGATGATGAATCGGGCCCCACATCAGGTTTATGAACAATGGAGCTTAGTGCTAGGTTATAGGTTACCCACTCAAGGTGAACCAGTGTAAATACACAGGAATAACTTCACGTATTCTCTCCTAGGTGCTGCGTGACACCACAGAAAACACAGCTGCTCTTTGGCAATTACAAGCTGTCTTCATTTAGCAAGTGAATGGAAATGGCACACCCCCAACAGTCCTGCATGTAACAGAGAAGACAAACTCTGAAATGCCCGCTTCCAGGATGAAAGGTGAAACCTGACGCTGCTGAAGTGTGCCACAGACTTTCGTGAGATAGAAATTCACCCTGTGCCCATTTTTTTTAATAAAAAAAACGTAGCCATAATCTTTTAAACAGAAATCGCTTATACCCAGTGCTCAGAAGCAACTTGCGATTTACTACAAGCAATACTAGCTGAAAAGAATATTCAGAAATATTCAGAATTTGCCCAGACTTCCCAGGATCAACAGTCAGATTTTGATTGCGGAATTTCGGAGTCCAAATTAGAGACGCGATGCTTTGTATTTGTTAGCGACTGCCCCTTGATTGTTTTGGCAGGGCATCACAAATGTGGGCACCTCTTAAGCTGTCAGATATCAATTACTGTCAAATGCTAAATCCTATTATGTGTCCAATATCAAATAAGTCTAATTCTAAGCACAAATGCTGTCAAACATCAAACACTGAAGTCAAATGTAATAGGATGCTGAGCATAGGTATCAAATATGGGCAGAATAGTCAGCAGTTCAAGGAATATCTAAAGCATATTCAACATCAAAATTCTTAAGAAGAGAGTTCTGATAAGATTGGGTGTGGGCTTCGTGTGAGCTCTTTATTTGGCCTTGGTTTGTTTTGGAGCTTTCCCCAAGTATCTATATGAAAACAGGGCATGGTTTCAACAATAGTTACTTATGAATACCTCTCACAGTGTTTTGCTGGTTTCCTAGGACTGTCAACTCCCTTCTGTGAAAGCAAGGTGCAATTTTGAATGCAGAGCAAGATTCATTTGAAATAACAAGCACGGTTTCTGTCTAGATAGGGTGGCATTTAAAAGAAGGCAGCCTGCGTCTACCTAGGAATTCTGTCTTTCTTATTTATTTATTTACAGTGCACTTATTTTAGAAACCGATTGATGCGCTGGAAGGCGCTCGCGTGCGCTCTTTTCGGAATTAGCATATTTAAGCACCCATAATAAATTGGGAATTCTCACAGGTTGATAAGATGGTTTTTAAACTCCATTATGGGCAAATAACAATGGAATAAGCTTGAAACAATATATTTAAGACGAAGAGAGAGGGGGTAAAAACAAAGATGTTAGGTCAGACAATATCTCAAATAACATTTGGAAAAGACTGCCAATTGTTTGGATAACTGTACAATGCCAAAGCCTCTTATAACATTGTTAAGTCTTTATTCAGAAATACATTATCATGCATATTTCATAGCAGGGATTACTAAGACAGAATTGTGTGTCATTTTTGTTGTATGTCTTTATAATTACACCTTGAAGCCACAACTAGATTTTTTTTTTTACTACATATTCATGAAAAGCGGACTTGTAATTTGATAAAGGGTAGCTTGTGTTCTCGACTCCATTCAAACAGCATCATGAAGCAGAATTAAAGTAGGCATCTGTGTTCTCCCGGCATTAATCTCTTCAAGCACATTCCAGCTGCTATGATGTGCAGGCAGGAGATAAGTCCTAAACGGACTAAAGCTAAGCAAGCCAGACAACTCTATTATTGGCTTCATAATTGCTTAATTAAACTTTTGTCACTAATCATTATGAGGGCAATAGAGCTGTTATACTGGCTTCTGTTAAGCAAAAATCAATAAACTGTTGGAGTTAATTTCGCCGTATTTTTTGTCCTGCAAATGGAATTCATTGCTGCCGGTTAGTGATCTGTGGTTCTGGCGCTCGACTGATATGAGCAGCCATCACCATCTGAATTGAGGGTATTCAGTAGCACATGAATATGAACAAATGGCAAGCATAAATCTTTTGCATGAAGTACACCTTCTATCCCTTTATTATGGAACAATTGACCCATCTAAAATGAATTCTAATGCCAGGAAAGCGTTTAGATTTAAATTACACCATGGTCTTCTGGACCTGAAAGATGACGGCATAAAAAAGATTAATATGCTAATTATTTTTCTCCTTATTTTTTCCCCCCTTCGACATCTATGGTGGGGTATTGTGAAGCGTGTAAATAAGATGACTGTTTTGTCAAGAAATGGCTCTGAGGCATACTATATTCCATTGCAATTTAATTTGTTTATTCAAACCTTCACTCCGGATTTTAACTGGTTTTGCAATAACACTTTATTTTTTCACATAATGTTTTTTCCCTTCACAGAGAATACCTTGAATAAGAAAAGCATGTTTTGTGCAGCGAAATAGATTTAATGATATTATGAATGATGGTACTCTTAACTAAGGCATGCATTTATAAATTCCTGTCAAACTTTTTTTCTCCCTTCAAGGTTTGCTCAGTCTGGCCTAGGTTGCATCACAGCTTGCCCCCTCCACCCCACCACAAAATGATACAGGGTTTTGAGAGGAAGAAAGGAAAGAATGGAGGGCAGAAGAAAGCAAAGCAACCTAGAATTACTTCACAATACCCTCTTGAAATAAAACAGCAGAGATGTTAAGCTGTGATTTTTCTGTGTCTGGCATATTTCATTCTCTTCCAGACTGTCACTAAACATAACATAACCCACTGCAATGGGATGCAGAATGAGATATTTGGGGGAAACAATTCAGTACTAAACTAAACCAGTGGAATTTACTTGAATATTAAGTAATATTTACAGTTGCGGCCTTGTAACAAATATGCAACTGTTGTGGCCTTCTGACTAATTGTGGAATTGATCTGCAAAGCTTACATGCCTGAAGTTAAATACTGCTTCAGTCCTATAACATAACTCTTAGTTTTCTTTATTGCAGTGATATAAAGCAGAAAGTCGCCAAGCAGTTTTGTCTGTTGCGTCCTCAGTGCAGAACAGGAAAGCTAAGCAGCTACACAGGAGTTCTGGGTATGCGTCAGAGCAGGTGTGGACCCTGGATCAGGATGAGTGAAGTAATTGGTCAATGAAGATACATGTATTAAAGGGGGAGGGGATGACAGATAAGCCAAAAATGTTTTAAAAGAAACAAACCCAACCAATCCAGAGGAGTTTTGGCACAGATTGAAGACTTGATTTATTTTGGGTTGTGTAACTGGCATTTCCACGTGCGGGTCTCCACTCAAGGCACATTCATGCTAGAAGAAGCAGGGGGAAATGAACTTTGTCAATTCATCCATCCCCTTGCAGCCCCCTGTACTACCTGAATAACCATTCTGGAAGGCTGAGGAATCTCCTGGAACAATATAAGGCAGCTTTCCCGGGTCTGATGCTATCTGGATGTTGTTGGACGCCAAAAATTAGCCTCAGCCCATGTGGCCAATGGTCAGGAATGTCAGGAGTTGTAGTCCAAAATGTCTGCCCTTCTCTGTGTGCCCCCTCTGACGGAGGTGTGGAAGGTGGCAGCATGAGAACAAGCCTTCTCAGTAATAATTCTATTTGTGGAATGCACTCCCCAAGAAGGCCTGCCTAGTGCCATCATTATCTGTTTTTAGGTGCTACAGAGCCTCGGGCTTGCTGATCAGAAGGTTGGCGGTTCGAATCCCTGCAACGGGGTGAGCTCCCGTTGCTCGGTCCCAGCTCCTGCCAACCTAGCAGTTTGAAAGCACGAAGTGCAAGTAGATAAATAGGTATCATTCCTGCGGGAAGGTAAATGGCATTTCCGTGCGCTGCTCTGGTTCGCCAGAAGCGGCTTAGTCATGCTGACCACATGACCCGGAAGCTGTACACCAGCTCCCTTGGCCAGTAAAGCGAAATGAAGACCGCAACCCCAGAGTCATCTGCGACTGGACCTAACGGTCAGGGGTCGTTTTTTAAAAACATTTTTATTCATCCGGGCTTTTGCAACTTAATTCTCTGTTGCTGTTTTTGCATATTATTATATCTTAGATTATTTTTCCTCTTGTTTTCGTATCTGCTTTTAGTGTTCGTAAGTTCATTTGATACCATTTTAAAAAGCAAGAAACAACAACCGTAACAACAAGTTATGTCAAACTATCTTGCACAAATAACATTCAAAATGGCGCAGTTTGTTTCTTTTAGATATGTCTTCTGTCTTTTGTTTTATATGAAGTGTTTCAAAATTGGCACACTATTAATTCCCCGTTAACAGTTTTGGACTTTCGAAAAGGACAAGCTTTCCTCTTTTACCTTTTCTGATGTCAGCAATAGACCTCTCAACTTCAGGACTTATTTCTTTTGTTGCAACACGCGTTCACTGTTTTATGTTTTTCTGTTACAATCTTCCAAACATGAAAACCAAGGCACTCCAGTCAGAGGTGGCCCTAGAGTTTGGGGGGTTCTGGGCGAGAAAGTAATTTGTGCCCCCTTAAATGTATGGAAACAAATCAGGCATAAAATATAACTCAATTCTTACGTATACACAAAGCTGCAATAAAAGTTTAGAAAAATGTGTCATAATACATTTAGTATTGTGGTCAATTTTTATTACAACTGGAGTGAAGAATATTACTTAATACGTTACATCGACTCTAGAGCAGAAATACAAGTCAGAAACAAAAAGAAACATGCTATTAGCACCATATGTGATGCTCACAGGTAAACAGAAAGAGACCATCCCTAAAATAGCAAACTGCATGATACCACAGTAGGAGGAACAAATGGTGAATTGGTGACTGACAACTGATGAATAACAACTGTGGAAACCCAGCCAGATGGGCGGGGTATAAGTAATAAATTATTATTATAAATAGTGGTACAGTGGTACCTCGGGTTAAGTACTTAATTCGTTCTGGAGGTCTGTTCTTAACCTGAAACTGTTCATAACCTGAAGCACCACTTTAGCTAATGGGGCCTCCTGCTGCTGCCGCGCCGCCGGAGCACAATTTCTGTTCTCATCCTGAAGCAAAGTTCTTAACCTGAGGTAATATTTCTGGGTTAGCAGAGTCTGTAACCTGAAGTGTATGTGACCTGAAGCGTATGTAACCTGAGGTACCACTGTATTGTGATTTATCATATAGGAATCAATTATCTAGTATGTTACTTAAAGAAATGAACTTTTAAAAGGAATTTTGGAAGTAAAGTCCTCAGTACAATCACTGTAATCCAAACCTCTCCCAATTTTATGTTCAGCTGAAATCAGTGCTAATCCTGGCAGACGTTATTGCAGCGCAGAAGAATGCAGATAATTTTTTATTAATTTCAGCTTTGAATATGACATCTGAACAGATGCAGCAGTTACAGGTACAGTGAAAACTACTACACATAAAATGGAGTAAACATATGGAATAGTGCTGTTATTAATAAATTGAAGGGCTGTCAAAGCTATGCATTTGTCTTGAGGTTGATTATAGAGCCTAATACAATTCTCGATCACAGTTATCCACCGCCAGATTTATAATGGTGTAAATGGTGCAATTGCATCAGTTTCCATGCCTGCAAGAGAGCCCAGACTCATAGCTTCCTTAAAACAAAACTAGCTCTACTAGAAGGAAAGTTGTGGAGCAAAATCTGCAAAGACTCTTCTAAGTGATTTCTGTGAGATAACCCAGCTTGGCTGCTCCTCCTTTCAGTGGTATCAGCCAATGAGTAAAGTCAGAACTGTGATGGATATGTGAATTATTCGTATAACCTAGACTTTCTCCCATCTCTATCACATGAGCCAGTGCCTATCCGCAACCTTACAAGTTGTGACGGTTTGCTACGCGGCAGGTGAAATCCAAATGGCACCAGCCAATCAGCTAAGTGGGGAAAATTCCTGCCGTGCCCCTGTCCCACAACAGACGACCCACGATGGCATAGCAAGGTCAATCGCAAAATGCCCTAAAATTAGGGAGAGGTGGGCGGGTGTTCCAAAGGCATGAGCTGAAAGAGGAAACTCTGGGATGTGTGCAAGGGTTTATGTAAGTCTCTAGATCCATTTAGACTGCACCCCCTTGGCCAGATTACACCCAGCAACCGGGTGTTGTGGCTATCCAATAGACCCACCCACAAGCAGGAGGTCAGTCTCCAGGTCTCACCACAACACGTCTTTTAGGGAGGACATGATTTACTTGATGAAATGCTTCTGATGGTTCTGAGGTTCTCTCTCCTGCCCCCTGCAAGAAAGCGTGTTCTCCAATAAATGAGAGCACGTGTTGCGGTGTGGGCCACCGGGCCAGGCCTCTTGTTGCCCGGCAGATTAATAGTTGTTGCCTGGCACTATGATTGGGTAACCGGGTTGCTGGGGCAAATTGTATGTTGCAAATTGGGTGGGTGGGACCATAGTCTTTAAATATTGCTGCACTCTGGTTTCTCTTTCTCTTTGCAGAGTGCATCGGATCACCCGCCCGCCCGCCCTCTTTTCCGATTGACCTTGCTTTGCCTGTCAAGGGGTCGTCTGCCTTGACGCAGGGGCCTAGTAGGAATTTTGCCATTTGGTGATTGGCTGTGCCATTTGGTTTTTGCCTACTATTCAGCAATTCGTCACAACTTGTAAGGTTGTGGTTAGTCATTGGTTATAATATGCTGGTGGTGGAGGGGTCAGGATAGGCTGTGCCTGCCCCTCCCATTGCGCTGAAGGGAATTCCGTTAAAGGAATCCTGGGGCTTGCCATGATTTCATCCAATCCCTGTCATGGGACCAGGGCCGCCCAATCCCTGTCATGGGAATCCTTGTCATAGGATCTGGGCCGGCAAGCTTTCGGGGAGCTGCTGGGGTGAGCGGCGTGGGTACGACGCTTAGCTCAAGTGACCCCCAGTTTGACTTTCTCTTCTACTGGCTACCGATCGGACCTCGGGATGTCAGTTCTGTCCCAGGCGGGGGGACAGATAGTCATAACCAATGTCTAAACAACCACTCACTGATTTTGTATTTTAATAAAGTTGTGGCCAAAATAGTGCCCAAAAACCAAAACTAAATTACGTTTTATGTGTGAAGTTATTTGAGGGGTGGCCTGGGGACCTACACACGCAAATACAGTGGTACCTCGGGTTAAGTAGTTAATTCGTTCCAGAGGTCCGTACTTAACCTGAAACTGTTCTTAACCTGAAGCACCACTTTAGCTAATGGGGCCTCCTGCTGCTGCCGCGCTGCTGGAGCACAATTTCTGTTCTCATCCTGAAGCAAAGTTCTCAACCTGAAGGACTATTTCTGGGTTGGCGGAGTCTGTAACCTGAAGCGTATGTAACCTGAAGCGTATGTAACTCGAGGTACCACTGTACAGAACAGCAACACTGTATTGTCTTTTGCATATTCACTGAACTATGTTTTCAGGACTGACTACCTGGTGCTCACTGTTGTGCCATGTGGCCATCTTGAAGGTAAGAAAAGAGCTTCTGAAGAACCCTAGTGGCGAGAACAGAGACAAAGGCCTTGGTCTAGAGACTGGGAGCCTGCGAGGGGCAGGGCCCACAGTGAGCATTATTAATCGGCAGAGCTTTACTCATCATATGTAGCTCAGTTTGAGGAGGAAGGAGCTTTTGAAATGCTGAGTCCTGCCAATGCCTTTCCTGGCTTAGAGGGACTTGGGGAGGCTTGCGGCTCTTTGCATCTGCTTTGTAAGGCATAGCAGGCTAATAGTCAAATTATGTTTGCCATATGCTCATTGCAGGTTTTGAATTCATGCTAGCTAGCACAGTCCCCCTCCCTCCTTCCCAAAGAAATCAATTCAGCATCTTTTGAATATGCAAGGATGCAAATAAATATTATAATATTGAATACAAATACAAATACTAATACTACTACTAATAATAATAACAGCATAGTTTTTATATGAAATAATGTAAGAGTTTCTGAGCTAGGAGCACCTGAAATGTCACTGACAACTTCTATTGATCTGCTTTATTTATTTGTTAAATTTGCACATCACTCTTCAGCCGAAGATCTCAGCATGAAAATACAAAACACATAATAAAAACATAAACATAAACATAAACAAAACATCTTCTGTGCATTCCTTCCATTTCCCCCATCCATTCTCAGTACATGCAAACTCCATCAGCTTCCAATTTAGATTAGAGATTATCATATGTTTTGTCTCGTTATTGTCTCTGGTCAAACCGCTGCTGTTTGCAAGGATGATTTAGGAATCACAGAACCATAGAATTGTACACTTGGGAGCACAAGGGTCATCTAGTCCAACCCTCTGCAATGCAGGAATCTTTTGCCCAGTGTGGGTCTCGAACCCAGAACCCTGAGATTAAGATTAAGGGTCTCGTGTTCTATTTTTTTTCCTTTTTTAAAGATATTTATTAAAGTTTCCAATTTTATACAAACAAAGAGAAAAACGTAAAAAAGAAAAGAAAAAACATTAAAAACACATAAAATTTCAGAACTTAATTTCAATAACATATTTCCCTGACCTCCTCATACCTCCCCTTCTTGTTTTCTAGTTCAGATTATTTGTCCAGCAAATCCTTATCTCCTAGCATTACAACTAAATAACACCATATTTTCTATCTTAAATCATTGAACTTAAACTTTTTCTTATATATAAAAAAACAATTTTTCCATATTCTTTTAACCATTACAGCTAGAAACCACTTAAATTCAATCCAACATCATTCAACATTCATTAATATTGCAGTGTTTCTGTAAATAGTCCTTAAATTTCTTCCAATCTTCTTCTGCCGACTCTTCTCCCTGGTCACGGATTCTGCCAGTCATTTCTGCCAAAGGGGGTCTCATGTTCTACTGACTGAGCTATCCCAGAGGCTGGCTGAGTTTTCAAATGGCCCTTGATATGAATTTGTGGGTTCTGATGCACTCACGTTTCGTCTTGCATCAGATCGACCCCTACATCAAACTCACACTTCTTTTCAGCTGCTTGTTTAGCATTGATATAATTTTTTAAAGAAAAGTTCAGGAATTATAAGCAAAATAAATAATGCAAATATATGTACGAAACCACAGGTTGCATGTGTGTTATTCAGGAATGCACACATACATTTCCATAGAGATGGTCCATAGGATCGTGTTGCTTATGTGGCCAACTAAGTTTGTCCTCCTTCACTGTGATTAGCCTGCCATATCCACAATTTCAAAGTGCGTGGGGAAATTAGGCCTGTCATATTTTGAAGAGCAAAAAAGAGGACACATTTGCCGACTTCTGCTTTTAACTATGGATTGCCATGGTGACTCTCATTTTATATACCCATGAAAAAGAGTACATGTCCTGGAAAAAGAGGACGTATGGCAACTCTAGGGGAAATGCGGTTTGCTGCCATTTTAGGGGTTTTGCTCCAAGCTCAAAACATTATACAATCATACCTCAAGTTGAATGTGCTTCAGGTTGAGTGCTTTTGGTTTGCGCTCCACGGCAACCCGGAAGTAATGGAGTGCATTACTCGCGCATGCGCAGACGCTCAAAATGATGCCATGTGCATGCGCGGAAGCAGCAAAACGCTACCTGCGCATGCGCAGATGCACCGTTGCGTCTTACGTTCCATTCAGGATGTGAACGGGGCTCCGGAATGGATCCCGTTCGCATCCCGAGGTACCACTGTAATGCACGCATACAATCAAAGAATATATTTTAAGGAATTAAACATCATCTGCTGATGTTTAATTCCTAAAATATATTGGTGATGGACGTGGAGCAGAAGAGATCCTGTGGTTGGAAAAACAAAAGCCAGAATGCACTCATTGCGCTTTGTACAGAATGCGTACATTACATGTGCAGAGTGTGTACATTGCATTGTGCACACATTACAGTGGTGCCCGCAAGACGAATGCCTCGCAAGACGAAAAACTCGCTAGACGAAAGGGTTTTTCGTTTTTTGAGTCGTTCCGCAAGACGAATTTCCCTATGGGCTTGCTTTGCAAGACGAAACGTCTTGTGAGTTCTTGCGAGTTTGTTTCCTTTTTCTTAAAGCCACTAAGCCATTAATAGCCGCTAAGCCGTTAATAGCCGCTAAGCCGTGCTTCATGAGATGAAAAAACCGCAAGACGAAGAGACTCGCGGAACGGATTAATTTCGTCTTGCGAGGCACCACTGTATATGCGCATAACATGCAAAGGTGCAATTGTAAGCACTTAAAAAATGCATTTTTAGCAGAGCCAGAGAGGGAGAAAAAAACTTAAATTAATCCAAGATCATAGGGTGAGAAAAATCCTTGCAGTTTAGGCTAACTTTCAGATTTTTAGAATGGTTCATTCACTGTCTGTTGGGCTTTGAAAGCCTACAATAATCTGCAAAAACCTGTTCAGACGAGGTAATAATAATGATAAATACCTGCGAATGTTCAAAGTGCTTCACATGAATTCTTACAACAACCCTGTAAGGTTGATATTGACCTTACGGCATGTGTGCTGGAACTGAGAATATGTGACTTGCCTGAGGTCACCTATTGCGTTCCTAGCAGTGATATGCTTTGACCAGAGACCTGCTGATTCACAGCACATTCTCTTAGCTACAAGAATACATCAGTTCTTAGCAGTGTATACACCATGGGCAATGACACTTCTCTATGACGATTGTTGACACTCTGAAAAGATGACTGTAGCCTGTCTCCATCCTTAGAATGTTATAACAATTTGCTGATATAAATCAGTTCAGGAATTATCTGAAAGCTAATTTCACTCACTCATCCAGCTCTTATTGAATCTCATTTTACTGAAAGATGCAATTCGGGACTGGACCCTAATTCACTCATCCACATGCTTATCCGCCAGCAATAGTACCATTTTAAAATGTTTGAGGTGTGCATGTATATTAGTGTAATATTTTGACAAAAGTGGAAGCCAAATCCCTCTTGCCACATAAGTAAAATCTTTATTTTGTTAATCGTATTAACGTGTGTGTGTGTGGGGGGGGGATCCAGAAAAGGGATCCAGAAAAGGCTTGAGATACATTAGATGAATTCTTCCTTGTTTTTTGTCTTGATTAGGTTAATGTCAACATTTCTTTGTCAGTTGCTTAAATTCTTATACGTTGTTTTTAATACCAGACTTTTAGTGCTTGATAAACAGAATTATTTATGGTATTGTGCTATATAATGCTATATGTTTTTCTTTGACCTGTTCTGTCCTTGTTATGTATTATTGTCATTTGACTAATAAATCCTTAAAAAAAATATTTTATTTATGATTTTCAGTTTTATACATTTCAGTCATTTAAAAATCATTTTAACATTTCAAAACTTGACTTTCTTCCCCCTCGTTCTGCAGTTCCTTATATTTATTTTAATGTTTTCTACATATCCAAATTAACTTTATTTTTTTCATTTATTCATCTGCTTTAAATACAGTCGTACCTTGGTTTTCAAGCAGAATGTGTTCTGGAAGTCCGTTCGACTTCTGAAATGTTCCGAAACCAAGGCGCACCTTCTGATTGGCTTCCAATTGCACAGGCATGCTGGAAACAATGGCGGAAGCCACATTGGATGTTTGGCTTCCCAAAAAAGTTCGAAAACTGGAACACTCACTTCTGGGTTTCGATCTTTCGGGAGTCGTTCAACAATCAAGGGACAACTGTATACTGTATAAAAGGTAAAGGTACCCCTGCCCGTACGGGCCAGTCTTGACAAACTCTGGGGTTGTGCGCCCATCTCACTCAAGAGGCCGGGGGCCAGCACTGTCCGGAGACACTTCCGGGTCACGTGGCCAGCGTGACAAAGCTGCATCTGGCGAGCCAGAGCCGCACACGGAAACGCTGTTTACCTTCCCGCTGGTAAGCGGTCCCTATTTATCTACTTGCACCCGGAGGTGCTTTCGAACTGCTAGGTAGGCAGGCGCTGGGACCGAGCAGCGGGAGCGCACCCCGCCGCGGGGATTCGAACCGCCGACCTTTCGATCGGCAAGCCCTAGGCGCTGAGGCTTTTACCCACAGCGCCACCTGCGTCCCTTTGTATACTGTATACTCTTATAAAATTGCAGTTTATTTTACAATAACCCTGACAATGCCCTTATCTGTTTACAGTTTGTTTGTAAATATTCAATAAACCATTTCCATTCTTTTATAAAAAGTTTGAATGTTGATTTCTTATTTTTCCGGTAAGTTTCACCATTTCTGCATATTCCATACATTTTTGTATCCATTCTTCTTTTCCTGGGACTACTTCTTCTTTCCATTTTTGGGCTAGTAACATTCTTGCCGCTGTAGTCGCACATATGAATAAATATATACAGTCTGGCTAGTTCTGTCCCTATAATTCCCAAAAGGAAATCTTCTGGGGGTTTTTTACAAACGTTATTTTAAACATATTTTTCAATTCATTATATACCATTTCCCAGTAAGCTTTAATCTTACTACAAGACCACCGCATATGATAAAAAGAACCTTATTTGACTAATAAATCCTGATTGAGGATGAGAAATATGAAGGCAATAAGGCCCTGATTTTTGTATCATATGAGTGCTTCCATGGTATTTGTCTAACACATTTATATCCCACCTTTTCTCCAATGCGCTCAAGGCAACATAAATGTTTCTCTTGCTCCCATGTTATCCTCTCAACAATGTTGTGAGATGGTGTAGTCTGAGAGACTGTCCAATCTGAGTCATAATTCCAAGCACGATTCTGGCGGACAAGTCAGGGTACATAGCTGAATTGATATTTGGTTAGTCTCTGCCCTAGCTCAGCACTCTTTTTTTTTTTAAAGATATTTATTAAGATTTTACATCTAGCCCAGCACTCTTAACAGGAACATCACACATGCTTATGAGCTCAGCTGTGAGCAACAAAGTATTTCTATTTTACAGAAGACCTTATTTTTCTTCCTTTGGTTTGGTTGTCTTGCACCCAGGATTTCTTTCAATGTTTCATCAATACTACACACGACCTTACATTTTATATTGGATGTACTTTAGAATTTGCTGCCTTGCCCAGCGCTACTAATATTGGATGGCTTTAGCATACTCGGGAATCAAAAGTTCGGTGTCTCTTTTGTAGGAAATGTATACTTTTTGTGCATTCCAGTGCAATTAGGTAAGTATTAAAAAAACTTTTACAAGCATGACTGGATTTGGATTGGAGCAAGAATGCTAAATCTCAGTACTTCAATCATAAATTGACTGTAATCTATGCTACAATGGTATCCTTTGGTCATTACAGCAGGAGAAGAAATTATAGCTAGTATTTAGTTCTTGTCTTATTTTCAACCAAACAATATATTGCTGAGTACTCAAAAGTACTTCTGTTCCTATCTAAGGAAGGTTGGGAAAACCAGCTCAGATAAGGCAAACTTTAAGAGTTCATTGACCATAGGTATAACAGATAGAGTCCAATTTACCTCTGGAACCAGCTGAATAATATTAGTGACAAAATTTATTCAGCAAGCTTCAAAATACTGTATGAATAATTCACTAACTTTAATGTTTCAGTCTGCCACAAAGAAGTTCAAATATTTTAATGGGTACCTTTCAAATAGCTTCTGAACTAACACTAGAGTACGGTATAACATTTTGTAATGCTGTACCTGTACTACAAACATTAGATTCATATTTTTCGAACATGGCTCCATAGTATGTTTTCTTAATTTTTCTAATGCATAGCTTGATTAATCTGAGCAATGTATTCTTATTGTTCTTATTTTTAAAATGTGTTTTCTGCCGTTCATTCGAAGATCACAAAGTGGTTTATAATGTAAAAATACAAAATGGGAACACAAAGTATGTAAACAAAACAAAAAAACAACGAACCCCCCCAACCCCCATAAAACACACCAGCCAAAGGCCTGGTTGTAGAGAAAAATTTTCACCCATCACCTTGTGCCTTCCTGAGGAGAATATTCCACAACTGGGGAGCCACTGCAGAAAAGGCCTGTTTTCACATTGCTAAATTGTGGGTAACATATCAGACGACACAGCGATTCTTCAAACAGCTCTTGTTTATTCACAGGCCAGAACAGAACTCTGCTGAAGGGTTCAGTCAGCCTGCTTATATAGAGCTCCAGTACAATGTTACTGTAACAACTTTCTAAAACTATCAAATCACTGAACATCACTTTCGATCCCTTATTTGCATAACTATCTACAGTATCCCCCTGCTGGCCCAGGGTGAGAACTTCAGCACATAACACACATAACACATAACATAAGGCGTCTCGTGGAGGGAGCACATGAAGAATGGCCTCAGACGATGATCACAGGATTCCAGGTTGGTTCATATGGGGGAGAGATGGTCCTTGAGGTACTGCGGTCCTGTGCTGCTTAAGACTTTTTAGGTCAAAACCAGCACTTTGAATTGGGCCCGGAAACTGATTGGCAGCCAATGCAGTTGGGCCAGGAATCATGTAATACGCTCAAACCTTCTTGCCCCAGTGAACAACCTGGCCACTGAATTCTGCATGAGGTGAAGTTCCCAAGACATCTCCAGAGGCAGCCCCATGCGCAACACAATGCAGTAATCTAACCTAGAGGTTACCAGAGCATAGGCAACAGATGTTAGACTATACCTGTCCAGTTAGGGGCACAGCTGGGCCACCAGCTGAAGCTGATGGAAGGCACTCTGTACCACCAAGGCTGCCTGAGCTATTGGTAGCTGTATGATGCCTCCAGATTGGCCATGCCTGGTGCAAATATTAGAAGACTGGTCTTCACTGCACAACAGAGTAAGGATGGAGGAGGAATTTGCTTGGTCTGCTTTTCTCAGATTGACCCAATTCAGCCATCTCAAACTTGCTTGTGGATCGGAACACAACTCCAATGGCGTTAGGTGCTTCTCCAGCTCTTGTGATGCTGCTTCACAAAAAGAACACACGCAAAATTGTATTTTATAGTTAAAAACTCATATAAAATGTGTATTTTACAGAGAAATGAAGCAAAAAAGCATTGAAAAGTAAATATTTTGAGGAAACGGGTATAACTATGTGTACAGTTTAAACGGAAACTTTTAAGGCATTATTCAAAAGCTCCACAAACTGGACCTATGTTTGTGTACTAGTGGAAATGAAATGAGAAAAACTTAGGATGAGCCTACTTACAACAGAATGATATTTTATATCTATTGTTCAGGCAGGAGCCAGCTTCCGGAACGATGGGCTGTAGGAATGCTCCATCCCTGGGTTGGAGACACCCCTGCCCCCCCAAAAAAACACAGAATGAGGCCTAGAGTTAACTAAAACCCAGCCCTGGCATCTAGCAGCAATGAGACAGAGTGAAGTCAACCATATTACGGTTCTTTTTCTAAACTCTGGGAAGACACTGAGCCGGTTGCCATTTTATCCTCGGTCCTGTTTTCAACTGATAGATATGTTAGATTAGACATGTCTGAAGCATATTGTTGCTTGCCTGAAGCATCCAGAATCGGGAGGGTGATAAATCCATACACAGGCAGCGCCTAGCCCTATTTTGCAACCTTTCCTTTAGTCAAAACACGGTTTGCTCTTTGCCTAAAATCATTCTGAATTAAAAGCAGCAACGCGGAACAAAGTGCGAGAACTGGGGGGGCACCTAAAAGCAGGGGGTGGAGCTGCCGAATGCCGTAGCAAGGAAGAAAACAACGCCCAATGCAATGGGATATTCTCGTTGTTTGTTGTCATTATTTGTTCCTGATTGACTGAGAGCCGCTACCTTGAATATTAAGTTATCTGATTTCTGCAGCCAGCTTCCCAGTCCAGTAGAGATTGCTTTGCTCAATCCTTAGCTGGGGGAAGCTCACAGCAAGGGCTGGATGACAGGCCATCTTCAGCTGCTCCCAGTCCCCAGTAATTAGCCTGCTATGGCAGCTACCTCTTGTGGTTTTGCCTGCGAGAGACATTTGACACAGCCGACATCAGAGGGATTTTTCAGGAGGCTCCTTGTGGAGACCGAATGGCTCTTAATTAACCACTTAGGTATCCTCCTTCACTCTCCTGCCTGCTACTTTCCAAATGGTAGGGGTTGCACCGCGGATCTAAACACCGGGGAAGAGCGCTATCAAAAGATCTTGTAAATGAAGGCTTGTGTAAATTATTTTTAATGATTCCCTCCTGGCACATCATTATGTTTGTAGTTACACACAGCCACTTCAGAGATGGCTCATCTTCCGTGAGGTCAGCTGCAGGACCACCATAACTAGCTCCAGTCAGTAAATGGCTTATTAATTAGCACCGTGATTGTACATTGCTAAGAGCTCTGATGTATGGAGCTGGAATTGTAATTGCGTAGGATCGAAATAATAAGCCATCTCAGGGCTCCTTATGCAAATTGCCACATTATGAAATCATTACCTATCTAAACACTGAGTTTTAATAAGAATTACAATGATGAATTTTATGATAATTGACACTCATAATTTAATCTGGTGGAATTTTTTTTTTTATCGTTTTGATGGTTAAAAGTGTGTTTCTAATTAAATGTTGCTTAAAATGCAAAAGGGTTATTTAACAATTCTATTCAGTCCCCTTAGTTCAAATCAGGTTATTCACTTTGGTCATAGAGAATAGGCTGTCTTGGTAATAGGTATGTGACATTATGTATCACTTGTAGAGTAAGATGTTTTATCTTTTCTTTTTCATTCATATATATATATATATATATATATATATATATATATATATATATGCTTTCGTAGATTTTCACGGGTACAGGAATGCAGGTTTTGGTGTCCTCGGGTATCTTCCCGTGTAAAAGTTGGGGTGTCTAGGCGACGTTTCGACGAGGTCTCACTCGTCATCTTCAGGCTGGTGCTTTCGGCTTCTTGTTACTGGAACAGAGCAGGATCTCAGTGTTTGAGTTCCTATAAATACTGTTGAGGAGGTGTGGCCTCCTATGTTCTGGGCAGAGAGGAAGTTCCCAGGCTAGTGTGCCTTTTCTTCTTTTGTTCCTTAATTGCTTGAGGGATATCTTGAGTGATTTCTTGAGTGATATCCTGAGTACCACTTAGGTGGGTCATTAGGTGTGGATTAGTTGCTAAAGCCTTTGTGTCTTGACCTCTTGAACTTTGTGAAGAGTTTTTCTGAGAAGATGGGTGTACTACATTTAGTTGTGCTCTGGCTTGGCTTCGTGTATAGGGGCGAGCTGTGGTTTTGTGGCCTGTGCCAGCCAGATCTGTGTAGGGATTGCAGGGGGGTGCAGCATCCGGAGGTGCCACCATGGTTTGGCTACTGGATGGTGTCTGTAATTTATCTGTGGAGAGGGTCTGGGTTTGGGTCTGGTGTGGTTGATTGGTGATGGCGTTCTGTGTGCCTCTGGATCTGGTGTCAGTTTTTGTGGGGAGGGCTAATTGCTAGAGACACCAGATCCAGAGGCACACAGAACGCCATCACCAATCAACCACACCAGACCCAAACCCAGACCCTCTCCACAGATAAATTACAGACACCATCCAGTAGCCAAACCATGGTGGCACCTCCGGATGCTGCACCCCCCTGCAATCCCTACACAGATCTGGCTGGCACAGGCCACAAAACCACAGCTCGCCCCTATACACGAAGCCAAGCCAGAGCACAACTAAATGTAGTACACCCATCTTCTCAGAAAAACTCTTCACAAAGTTCAAGAGGTCAAGACACAAAGGCTTTAGCAACTAATCCACACCTAATGACCCACCTAAGTGGTACTCAGGATATCACTCAAGAAATCACTCAAGATATCCCTCAAGCAATTAAGGAACAAAAGAAGAAAAGGCACACTAGCCTGGGAACTTCCTCTCTGCCCAGAACATAGGAGGCCACACCTCCTCAACAGTATTTATAGGAACTCAAACACTGAGATCCTGCTCTGTTCCAGTAACAAGAAGCCGAAAGCACCAGCCTGAAGATGACGAGTGAGACCTCGTCGAAACGTCGCCTAGACACCCCAACTTTTACACGGGAAGATACCCGAGGACACCAAAACCTGCATATATATATATATATATATGATTTTGATATTGCCAACTGTGAGAAAGAAGAGACTATATGTGTCACCAGGTATAACTTCCCATAATAATAAAATATGACTCAGAGTGAAGTAGTAAAACCAGTAGCTGATCATGCATACATATGAGATTTTTGTGGGGGCTGAGGGGGACTTGTTTAGAATTCAAGGTATTATCGGCCAACTCCTTGTTGTCTGTTGGCAATAGAAATCCACCTCCAATTAAAGTCCATCATAAACCCAGAGTCTCTCAAAATGATAAACTGCACTGTAGAAATTAAGATAAAATAAGTAAAATAAAATGGATTATATTTATGTGCCAGCAGTTGTAGACATAAGAAAATGAATATGGAAATCATATAATCCATGTTCTGCTTAAGCCAAACTAATATTTCTATGCCTCTATGAAGTGGTTTTGTGGGACATGGGTGGCGCTGTGGGTAAAACCTCAGTGCCTAGGACTTGCCAATCATATGGTCGGCGGTTCGAATCCCCGCGGCGGGGTGAGCTCCCGTCGTTCGGTCCCAGCTCCTGCTCACCTTGCAGTTCAAAAGCACCCCTAAGTGCAAGTAGATAAATAGGTACCGCTTTATAGCGGGAAGGTAAACGGCGTTTCCGTGCACTGCGCTGGTGCTGGCTGACCAGAGCAGCTTCGTCACGCTGGCCACGTGACCCGGAAGTGTCTGCGGACAGCGCTGGCTCCCGGCCTCTTAAGCGAGATGAGCACGCAACCCCAGAGTCGGACACGACTGGCCCATACGGGCAGGGGTACCTTTACCTTTACCTTTATGAAGTGGTTTGCCTATGGGGAACTACACCCCCATAGGGTTATAGCCCTGGTCAGGGGTGCCAACTTGAATAAAATATTGAGGGGGCCCAGGTAAGCCCCACCCTGCATAATCGATCACATGACACAGCACATGCACACCATTTGAATGGCAATGCCCACAACTTGGGAGGGGGGTTCAAATATTTGGTAGCGGGACTGAAGGGGCCTTGGCCCCTAGGAGTTGGCTCCTATGGCCCTGGTCTGAACCAGGAGTCCACAAGCATCCAGATATGCTTGCTAGAGAAGCAGTCTCTTCATTTGCTCCTCCAGCACTGAGACCCAGTTTCTTGTCACTGATGAGGAGAGAAGCCAAATTTTAAAAAGAACCTGGATGGTTAAGTCCAGTCAAAGGTGACTATGGGGTTGCAGCACTCATCTTGCTTTCAGGCCATCTTGCGTTTGTCCACAGACAGCTTTCTGGGTCATGTGGCCAGCATGACTAAACCACTTCTGGCGCAATGGAACACCGTGATGGAAACCAGAGCGCACAGAAATGTCATTTACCTTCCCACCACAACGGCACCTATTTATCTACTTGCACTGGTGTGCTTTTGAACTGCTAGGTTGGCAGAAGCTGGGACAGAGCAACGGGAGCTCCCTCCATCGCATGGATTCGAACCACCGACCTTCTGATCGGCAAGCCCAAGAGGCTCAGTGGTTTTAGACCACAGTGCCACCTGCACCCCTAGAAGCCAAGTAGTGGAGGGAGGCCACTAATAGAAGAGATTACTTCACAGAATTCAGGTGACTTGCTCAGGGCAGCTTACCTCAAAACCACAAAACTAGAATGATAAGGGTGAAATATTATGGTCTGTCAGAGGGCGTCCCACTGGTCCCAGGAGCCATAGGATACCATGGACCTTCTCCTTCATGGGCAGTAAGGAAGGCCTACCAACAGGCAGAATGGAATGGGCCAGTGCTATGAAATATTAGGTACAGTGGGTTCTTTGTCACATTGACATTCTGGACAAATTCTGTACATTCAAGGGCAGAGTCATCTTTGCCTCAAGCAGCAGAATGTCTTGGGATAGCTCTGTGAACAGAGATGGAGACCTGCTGATTGAGTTCCTCCGTGACTGAGGCGCATTGCCCAGCTAGTGAAAGCTCTGCCACTGTGGCCGTGCTTCTGGCTGTGCTCCATGGGTGGTGCATCCTGGTGCTATGTCAGGGGTAGATCAGGAGAAACTTTGGGTGTGCTGGGCCAAAGTCCTCTGAAACACTCCTGGAATGGGGATGGGGGCTAAGCCAGCCCAGCTGCTCTCAAGAAGGGGGTAGTGTAGCCGCCTCCCCACTGATGCCCTATTTCAGAAGAACTGCCAACTAGTTACAACTGCAAGCATTATACAGAGCCATTCTAATCTGGCCGCAAACCTGGTTATGGGACTGAAAGATTCTTGATTGTCCTAATGGATGACCTGAATTGAGAGAGGGAAATGGGAAGACTGGCTTAGCTTCTTCCCCTCAATCTCTCCATGGTATGGTTGCCATATTTTGAAGAGCAAAAAGGAGGACTTCTGCTTTTAACTATGGATCGCTATGACGGCTCTCATTTTACAAACCCATGGAAAAGAGGGCGTGTCCTGGAAAAAGAGGACATATGGCAACCCTGACAGGCTTTTGACCGTGGCATTCTGCTAGATCAACTGTGGGATGGGTATTGGAGGCACCATACAGCAGTGGTTTCAGTTCTACCTATGGGTTCAAGTTCAGCATTTGTGCTATGTGGTGCTACAAAGCACTATTTAATCTCTATTCAGCATCTATACGAAGCTGTTGTGAGCCATCATTAAGCAATTTGGAGCAAGGTGCCTTCAGTTTGCTGATGACGCCCAAGTCCATTTCTCCATAGTTGAGAATCAAGTGTGGCTGTGCAAGGCCTGGACCAGTGACTGGATGAGGGTCAATAGACTGGCAAGGCAGAGATTCTGTAGGTGAGTGGTACCCATGTCTGGAAGTAAGACCAGCTGCCTGTTCTGGATGGGGCTGTACTCCCTTTGAAGGTGCAGACATGCAGTACTGGGGTGCTCCTAAATTCCATCACTGTCACTGGAGATCCAAATGACCACAGAGCCTAAGACTGCCTTGTATGAAGTCAGGCTGGTACAACAACCACAGCTCTTCCTGGACCCAGATGGTTTAACCACAGTGGTCCAGGCACTAGGGACTGCTCTTAAATATTGATCTGGAAGCTGCAGCAGCTCATCTTCTGACAGGTACAGGGCACTGACAGCATACAACACACAAGTTCAATTGCTTCTGGTCACGCCGGAAGCAGTCTTCAGAAGGGTCATCTAGATTGATGAGGGTGGAGGCTGTTAAAGCTGTCCGTAGCTACCTGTTTGTTTTGCCAGTAAATCAACCTTTTTAATTAACTACGCTCACTGTGTTCTCAAGCTGGGGACTGGACTCCTGACTCCTGACATCCACCCTGGCTCAGGTCTAGTTGCAGAAAGGTGCATGTGTCTAGTTATGTGGCAGAATTATATCTGCAGCTGTTGCCTGTTTCTTTCAAAGCGATGCACATGCATCTCCATGGGTGATAGTCTGCTGGCGAGATGGCTTCAGCAGTAGGGACCCAATACACAACTTTGCAAACTGTTTCATCCTCTTTTGCAAAGGGGTGGGGTGGGGAATTGCAAAAACAGAGCAGTGGTGAAAGGTGAAAACCCTTGTCTTGACTCAGTGCTTTGTTTGTTCCACAGAGCAATTAATGGGGCATACTCTGGTTATCAAAGAGAGAGATTGTGTGAAAGGTGGCAGAACACTTATGATGCCAATCTAATACTGCGAATATGATATAACTATATCTATACTGGAAGGTTTGCACATACATTAGCTTGTGATTACCTAAATGAATTAGACTACATTTCTAAATCTACATTTAAATGAATCAGGGGAATACAATGTTTATACAGATGGGGCAGTTACAAGATTGGGAACAGGCCAAATAGTAGAACAATGCTTTACTTTGAGAGCCCATCAATTTGTTAATGAAACAAGAAGCGAACCAGTAAGCTAGCCATAGAAGCTGCTTTATATACCAAGCCAGACTAGAGTTCCCTTTAGCTAAAGATGCTCTTTCCTGACCAGCAATGGCTATCTGAGATTTTTTGACAGGGGTCTCTCCCATTCTTATCTGAGGATGCCAGGGACTAAATCTGAGGCTTGCTGCATGCAGAGTTTCTTCTTCTTTTTCTTATTTGGCGATCACTCGTAGCCAAGTAGGATTGTCTTCTATGAACACAGTTTTAACAGTGAGTCCAAAAGTGACTGTGGAGGCCAATTCTGGATCCACACATTCATCTACAGTGGGGACATAGATTTCTGGGCAGGAGTTGATCATGGTGAGGGTTTGCCAAGCGTGTCTTCCTCTTAGCACGTTTCTCCTTTTCGTCCTGAGTTTGCTCGCAGGCCAGTGTTTCCCGGTGTCAGTGTATATACTGCATATTTTTAGATTTGCCTTGAGACAGTCTTTAAACCTCTTTTGTTGACCACCATTTCCATTTTTAAGTTCAGAATAGAGTAGTTGCTTTGGAAGACGATAATCAGGCATCCACACAACGTGACCAGTCCAACAAAGTTGACATTGAAGAATCATTGCTTCAACACTGGCAATCTTTGCTTCTTCCAGTACACTGGCATTAGTTCGCTTGTCTTCCAAAGTGATGTGTAAAAATTTTCACAGACACCATCGATGGAATCTTTCAAGGAGCTGTAGATGGCATTTATAAGGGGTCCATGTTTCACAAGCCTGCAGTAAGCTTGGTAGAACAAAAGCTTTGAAAACAAGCATTTTGCTGCATGCAGACCTGATGCTCCAACACTGAGATACCATCATTTCACTTTGGGCTCACAGGAACCTTCAATTATTTAATAGTTAATTAATTGGCAAACAAATGTTGTTGTTGTTTAGTCGTTTAGTCGTGTCCGACTCTTCATGACCCCATGGACCAGAGCACACCAGGCACTCTTGTCTTCCACTGCCTCCCGCAGTTTGGTCAGACTCATGCCGGTAGCTTCGAGAACACTGTCCAACCATCTCGTCCTCTGTCGTCCCCTTCTCCTTGTGCCCTCCATCTTTCCCAACATCAGGGTCTTTTCCAGGGAGTCTTCTCTTCTCATGAGGTGGCCAAAGTCTTGGAGCCTCAGCTTCAGGATCTGTCCTTCCAGTGAGCACTCGGGGCTGATTTCCTTCAGAATGGATAGGTTTGATCTTCTTGCAGCCCATGGGACTCTCAAGAGTCTCCTCCAGCACCATAATTCAAAAGCATCAATTCTTTGGCGATCAGCCTCCTTTGTGATCCAGCTTTATGGTCCAGCTCTCACTTCCATACATCACTACTGGGAAAACCATAGCTTTAACTATACGGACCTTTGTTGGCAAGGTGATGCCTCTGCTTTTTAACAACAAAGAAATAATTAAGTTATTTTAAGGATGATCTTTAGGAACAAACCCAGATCAAACCCCGCACAGTTGCTTTTTCTTGAGAAAGGATGTTTGCGGTTTGGTCTTCAGTTTTCACAGACACTGTAGGGACGTGGGTGGCACTGTGGTATAAACCACTGAGCCTCTTGGGCTTGCTGATCAGAAGGTCGGCGGTTCAAATCCCCGCAACGGGGTGAGCTCTGTTGCTCGGTCCCAGCTCTTGCCAACCTAGAAGTTTGAAAGCACGCCAAAAAGTGCAAGTAGATAAATAGATACCGCTCCGGTGGGAAGGTAAACGGCATTTCCGTGCGCTGCTCTGGTTTCACCAGAAGCAGCCCAGTCATGCTGGCCACATGACCCGGAAAAAACTGTCTGCGGACAAACACCGGCTCCCTCAGCTTGTAAAACAAGATGAGCGCTGCAACCCCAGAGTCATCAGCGACTGGACTTACCTGTCAGGGGTCCTTTACCTTTACCTTTTTTTCACAGACAAGTCTCTAGCCATTTTCTCAGTGTACACTCATGCACTCTATCCTATATTTTGAGAAAGGCTGAGCAAGATGAAGGTCTCAGGGCTTTCCCACCAATGTAATCAGAGAAAACTGTGCATTACACCATGACAAGATTTACAAACGGAAAGGCTCTCCTCCCCAAAGTCATTTTGATCTGTGTCTGGTACAAATGTTTTCATGACATTAGAAGGCATTACTTTGGATGGCAAGTAGAAAGTGCTGCCGCTAAGTTTGGACTCAGATGCGGAAAAATCTGGTTGCGTTTTAATGTGGCAGAGCGAAATTTTAAAACCAAACGCAGACAAGGATGAAACTGTCTCCTCAATGTTTTTGCTGCTTGACATCCTATTCTATAGGCATGACATGATAAAGTCTCTTTACAATCTCTTAAAACATTCCTTTGTGAGTTTTGGTATGTTGAATGGCGTGGAATGCCATCAACATCTGCTAATTTTTGTCCTTTAAATGTACTATCAAAACACACAAGCACGAAGTTTTATTTGTACGGCTGAAATAAGACTAGTGACTGATCATCCATCATCTTCCTGTCATATTTTTATATGTTGTCTATCCAATCCCCTGGACAATCTGGGAAGAGTAAAGCAAAACTCTGAGCTAAGTTATTGGCCAGCTGCTCATGCGTCCAGCTGAAGAGGTCATTGTGCTTTCTTTCTCTTGAGTTTAGCAGCAGTTGCTCTGTGGAAGCCAAACATAACACACCCTGGATGTCCCAGGAAGATTGTAGTTGAAGTACCATGTCTAAACCCTCTAACAGGCATTTTTCTACCAAAAAAATATTATACGGCAGCACTCTGCCATGAGGTAACAAGGGATCAGTTAAACATTTTGCAAAACAGCTATAAATCTTGGAGCATGTTACGCTCTCACTGCCCTGAATAGCACAAAGAAAAAATGTGGGGTCCCCCCCCCCAGGTTAATTATGCAAAAGGATAAAGAATCTGACAAATTATAAGCCATACAATCCATTGTGCAAAATCCAAGCATTCCCATTATCTAACACCCAAGTCCTCCCCCGAAACCTGGTTCATAACTTCAAAGTAAATTGATTGGAGGTGAGTGCCAGTTTATATCAAATCTGCACAACTTGTGGCCCAATGCGTTGAATGATAGTTGTCCACCAGGGCTGGTTAAACCTCCTTGTTTTTATGTTTATCTTGGTCTGCATTTGTCAAGCAGATCACAATACAAGTTTGGGAAATAATAAGAATAAGAATAATTTATTTATACCCCGCCCATCTGGCTGGGCTTCCCCAGCCACTCTGGGCAGCTTCCAACAAAATATTAAAACCCAGTAATGCATCAAACATTAAAAGCTTCCCTAAACAGATGTCTTCTAAAAGTCTGGTAGTTGTTGTTCTCTTTGACATCTGGTGGGAGGGCGTTCCACAAGGCAGGTGCCACTACTGAGAAGGCCCTCTGCCTGGTTCCCTGTAACTTGGCTTCTCGCAGTGAGGGACCCACCAGAATGCCCTCGGCGCTAGACCTCAGTGTCCAGGTAGAACGATGGGAGTGGAGACACTCCTTCAGGTATACTGGACCGAGGCTGTTAACTTGACAGGCTAGAGGTTGTATAAACTGAATTTAGACTAGAATTACATGGTTTTGAAGAGTCTTCCATGCAGGTCTTCTTCTCATTAAGCCAGTGCTGTAGATGGCTACTGTTGGATTGCAGCAACATCCCCCTCTCCATTGTCTGGAATATTGAAGCCAAATAAATCCTATTGGTAAGGATATGATTAAAATAATAATATTAATAATAATAATATTAAAATAATAATAATCCTGTAGTAAGCATGAGTTTCAGCACAGCAGGTGAGCAGGTGACCTCCAAATTGGGGAAACGGCTTGTCCCTTTGTCCTCTACAGGTTTGGCTGCCTCCTGAGATACCATCGCCAGTACCAACGAAAGAAGAGTGGCAGATGAAAATGATGGACTTTGCAGAACTGGCGAAGGTGAAGGGGGAAATCCAAAACCAGCACAATCAAGTATTCCAAAAAGAGTGGAGTAAATTTATACTATATTTGAAAGACCATTGTAAGCAATTAACAACATTAGTAGGGTTATCTGAAGCCTAGTAATGAGATGATTTTTTTTTTTTTACCTTTCTACATTTATTTAAACTTTGAGGCATTTTGTAATGAGTTATATTAGAACTGAAAATATATATATAAAATGCTGTGATATAAAGGTTACTTTTGAAAGCCAAGAGGTGGGAGGGAAGGAAGTCGACAGGCTCTAAAGAGCCAAAGAAGTAAAGTGGATTATATATGTGTAATTACATATGTTTAAATGGAAAATTAATACAAATTATTTTTAAAAAGAGAGATACCATCGCCAAACTTTACATGGGTGTTCCCGTGGTGGGGGCAGCTGTCTTTTTCAACATTTGGACAGTGGCCGCCATTTTGAATCAAGGTGGTTTACTAAAATGTCCCTTTGGCCTGACTTTACCCCCTTTTTGACATAAGTTCAGCCACGTTTCATGATAGTGTCACCAAACTCAACACAAGGGTTCTCAAAGTGGAAGTGCTGGTCTACATCCACCAGACACCTTTTTGAATTTGCTAGGCACCATTTTGAATTCAGATGACAGATTGAAATGTGACTTTGGTGTGACTTCACCCAATATTTCGCATATGTTCAGCCTCCTCTCAAGATATCACCACCAAAGGTGGGGGGAGGTGGAATTGATTGCCATTTTGGATCGGGTTGTGGACCAAAATGTCACTTTGGCATGACCTTGCCCCCTTTTTGGCATAGGTTTGGCTGCCTCCCAATATTGTTGCCGAACTCAGCATGTGGGTTCTCAGGATGCGCACGGGGTGTATGTGTGTGATTCTACATCAATGTTTGTATGTTGGGCACTTTTTGTATTCAGGATGGTAGACCAAAACTTGACTTTGGCAAAACTTCACTGATTTTGGCATGACAAATGTCACTGCCCATTTAAAAGTCACACTATTTATTGGTTTCTAAGGTTTATTGGTTTATTATTTATTGGTTTCCAAGGCTATAGTGTGGCTCTTTTGCTCTCTACTACACTGTGGGTTAAACCACAGAGCCTAGGACTTGCCAATCAGAAGGTCGGAGGTTCGAATCCCCGCGACAGGGTGAGCTCCCGTTGCTCAGTCCCAGCTCCTGCCAACCTAGCAGTTTGAAAGCACGTCAAAGTGCAAGTAGATAAATAGGTACCACTCTGGCGGGAAGGTAAACGCCGTTTCCGTGCGCTGCTCTGGTTCACCAGAAGCGGCTTAGTCATGCTGGCCACATGACCCGGAAGCTGTACACTGGCTCCCTCAGCCAATAAAGCGAGATGAGCGCTGCAACCCCAGAGTCGGTCACGACTGCACCTAATGGTCAGGGGTCCCTTTACCTTTACCTTACCAGATTGGCTACGTGCCAGCATATCTCATTGCCTGCTTTGCTTTTGTATCCCAAGCTACATATTGGGTGATGATGTCCTATTCTGGTGAAAGATCCCACAACCCAAGGAAGCAAGGCAGGTCAGGTGTTGCAACACTACAGAGATGTTTAGGTGAACAACTTGCTCCAACAAAGGTGAGGTGCTTTGCTATCATGGAGGAAAGAGTCTTTGTGCAAAGCTGCAACATTTTCGTTTTTTAAAAGAAGAAGAAGAGTCAGAAGGGATGGAGTCAACTTTCTGTCGTACCATGCATATTTTTTTTATAAAAATTCCATAATTTGCAAGAGGGAAGATACAGGTAAGTTTTAGCGGCCTTGCTCAATTCTGTTGGATGTGTCATGTGTGCAGCTTCTCAACTACCTTATTTTTATGGAGGAATGGGAAAAAATGTGATGAAGCATCTCATTGTTAAAGTAAGTCACTAGTAAGGGAAAGACAAATTAGCGGGCAAAGAATAGCCCATAGTGCAATATTCACCTGAGGAGTATTGGAATGGGACGGGGTTGTTGTTTCTAACATCTCATTCATCAGCCCATTTTTTTCTCCACCAAAGGAGTCATTACTAGCATTTGAAGAGACAGAATGAAATTAGCAGAGAAGGCCTTTGTAGTTGAAAGGGTGGAGAAAGTGTCAATATTCCACTGAATATTGACAGTATGTCAGTGCTGGGCCACAGGCAGCTTAAGCAAGCAGAATGCTGAAAATACAGATCTTGGCAAGATTGGGACTGGAGCTGGAATGGGACAAAGAGGCAGATTCTGTAGGAGGTATCAACCAGTCATTGGGTAGTAGGGCTGTAGAAATGTATAAAAAGAATGGTACTTTTGAGATAGGACGGGACGCGTGTGGCGCTGTGGGTTAAACCACAGAGCCTAGGACTTGCCGATCAGAAGGTCGGCGGTTCGAATCCCCGACGGGGTGAGCTCCCATTGCTCGGTCCCAGCCCCTGCCAACCTAGCAGTTTGAAAGCACGTCAAAGGGCAAGTAGATACAGTGGTGCCCCGCAAGACGAATGCCTCACAAGACGAAAAACTCGCTAGACGAAAGGGTTTTCCGTTTTTTGAGTCGTTCCGCAAGACAAATTTCCCTATGGGCTTGCTTCGCAAGACGAAACGTCTTGCGAGTTCTTACGAGTTTGTTTCCTTTTTCTTAAAGCCGCTAAGCCGTTAATAGCCACTAAGCCGCTAAGCCATTAATAGCCGCTAAGCCGCTAATAGCCGCTAAGCCGCTAATAGCCGTGCTTCGCAAGACGAAAAAACCACAAGACGAAGAGACTCACGGAACGGATTAATTTCGTCTTGCGAGGCACCACTGTAAATAGGTACCGCTCCGGTGGGAAGGTAAACAGTGTTTCCATGCGCTGCTCTGGTTTGCCATGCTGGTTAGTCATGCTGGCCACGTGACCCGGAAGCTGTACACTGGCTCCCTCGGCCAATAAAGCGAGATGAGCGCCGCAACCCCAGAGTCGGTCACGACTGGACCTAACGGTCAGGGGTCCCTTTACCTTTACCTAGTTTGGAGATAGAGCCAGTCACAGGCCAGAGTCTGGAACTCTGGAAATGTGGAAGCAGCTGGCAGGCAAGAAAGTTGGAGGTTGGAGAAGAACAGATGGAGGAAGGGCTGTGAGAAAATATCCAGGCAGGCTAGCATGCATAGATAAGGCAAGGACAAGAGTGTTGAGGCCTTGTCAATAGGTGCCGAATATCCCCACCACCATTTTTATTATTTAAAGCATTTTTACCCTCCTTTTCAAATCAAACAAGGCTCCCAGAGTGGCTTACAAATGTCAAATATGGCTGCCCCTGCCCTCAGGCTTACAATCTGAAAGACACAACACAAAAAGCGATTAGGAGACAGGTGTTAAGGAAGCAACCCCAGACAGTATTTCTTCGGTTTTTCTTAATCCTACTTCTGAGGGACCATTCATCCCCCGTGAAAGTGGGTGGTGGGTGGAAAATATTTGACAGACTTTGGGGGCAGGGACTGGAAGCATTTCGCAGCCATTTCAGTCTGACCTTTTATATGAGGAGGCCAAGGGTTCCTTGGGGGTGGGGCAGCCACAGTGGCGTAGCGTGGGTTGTCAGCACCCGGGGCAAGGCAAGTAATTTGCGCCCCCTAACCCGTGGATTTGCGCCCCCTAACTCGTGGATTTGCGCCCCCTAACCCTAACCCCCAGATGTTGCGCCCGGTGTGGCCGGCCCCCCCTGCACCCCCCACGCTACGCCACTGGGCAGCCATCTTTGTTCTTAAGAACATACCTGGGATACAGCATTGTTCTCAGAGGCCTTGTGGCCCAATGACATGGTTAGGCTGCTGCAAGCAGGCAAGTCCTCCCCCCCCCCCCACCAAAGAGGTGGCAATACTGTTTTAATTTCTTTAAAGGAAGCAAAAGAGAGAAATCCCTCACCCTTTTTTTTTTGCCGTCCCCTGAAAATGACTCCAGCTATTGGGCAGGCAGGCTGGTGGAGCATGATCACGCAAATGGCTGAAAATTTCAAAACCCAGGCGGGGCAGAGATTTGGGGCCACAACTAATGCATTTATTGCCTGACCATATCAGGAAGATGACACAACATTGCAGATGACACAACCTTGATGGCAGGAAGTGAGGAGGAATTAAAGAACCTTTTAATGAGGGTGAAAGAGGAGAGTGCAAAATATGGTCTGAAGCTCAACATCAAAAAAACGAAGATCATGGCCACTTGGCCCATCACCTCCTGGCAAATAGAAGGGGAAGAAATGGAGGCAGTGAGAGATTTTACTTTCTTGGGCTCCATGATCACTGCAGATGGTGACAGTGGCCATGAAATTAAAAGACGCCTGCTTCTTGGGAGAAAAGCAATGACAAACCTAGACAGCATCTTAAAAAGCAGAGACATCACCTTGCCAACAAAGGTCCGTATAGTTAAAGCTATGGTTTTCCCAGTAGTGATGTATGGAAGTAAGAGCTGGACCATAAAGAAGGCATTCTTTAAAACAAAACTTTTTCAGGGTGCGTGGCTGGGGTTCTCCTCACGGTCATTATTATTATTTCCATTCATCAGGGAGGAGGACTGAGGGTGAGAGAATCTAAAGTCACTTAGGGATATAATGGCCGTGGTGAGATTCAAACCAGGGGCTTTGTGATTCAGTCCCATAATCTGCCTTCCTATGATTACCTTGAGGTAATCACTATTGAATTCAGTGGAACTTGCTTCTGAGTAGACATATATAGGCCTGCACTGTTAACTACTATAGTACACCAGCTCCATTTATATCATATTTCAAAAGATAATGAAAACTCAGGCATTACTTTTTTTTAAAAAAGGCCTATGTTGAGCAACTTGGCATTAAAAAAAAGAAGAAGGTTTGTGCTAATCTTCCCTATGCTTTGCTGTTCAGAAGAGCTCCCTGCCCCCCCGCCCCATTTATAAGAACAGCAATAGAAGACTTTTTTTTTCATTGTGTAACAAAAAATAAAATTAAAATAAAATCTGGGTTATTATGACTCATTTGGATTTTTGATGCAGCTATATTTTTATCTCGGCATTAGATTACATCATGAAAGACATCTTATATTGTTTTGCCCATGGTTAGAAATTATGTCTGCTTAATCAATTCCATTATGCATTCAACCATCCATGACACATCAAAGGCTAAGAAGATATTTTGAAGGGGGAAAAAAGAACAGAAAAAAAAGAGAACAACTTTACTTGCTAAAAATGATTTCCCTTCAGATCAAGATGCAGAGCACAAAATATTAATCATTTTAAATAAATATCAAGACTCCCCAAATAATATGAATAATTGGCAGGTCCTGGTGCCCACTGCCCAGTTCCCAACAGCTGGTTACACTGGCGCACGGCACCTTCTCAGCAGCCTTTGAGATAATGACTTGGGCATCTGCCGATGAGTGCTTGCAACTGCCCACAGAATTTACAACTCACAAGTGGGATACAGAGGCTCCGACAGAACTTTTTTATGCAAGGTCTTTGAAATTTATTAATGTAATGCAAACACAAGCCTTCCAACCCATTAAATTGTTGATGTTATGCGAATCCACTCTGGAATTGCAGATCCTCATTAACATTATTTGCATGTTAATCTGCATCTTTTTAATTAGTGATATTATTTATGCACATAATTTTCGCCTACTGGTGCCAAGGCTGAAGCGCATTAATTAATCTACTGAGATGCCAAACTGTTTATTTTTCTCCCATACTTTTATTTGTTTACATGGTGTTTTGGATTCAGGGAAAAATAAATAAAAAATTAAAAAAAGCCTGAAGAATAAAAGCAGAAAGACAAGATTAACTAAAAGCTCTTTTTGTTTTCATAATTTAAATTGTAATATTAGCCAAATGTTGTGTTTCTTCCCTCAGAGATCGGTTATTCAGTTACATTACCTTGATGTATTATTAAAATTTATAATGGACTCTGGAGGCTTTTTTTTAGTTCTCTCCTTCATTTACAGAATATACTCAATGTTATTTTAATCTTCCTACAACGATGCCATGCATAGGCAATGATCAGTTTTCCCTTGTGTCTCTCTAGTGCTGCTCCACTTTGCACAACTGATAAACATTTAAATAAGCCTTTTCAAAAAAGAAAAAAGAAAAGAAAAAGAGGGGGGGAAGAATAGCATGCAAAAATTATTAACCCTTTAATGGAGTAAGGCATTGCTTAGCAATATCTCTTCTCTCTAACTAGGTCAATTGGAACATTCATTTTGATCAACAGTGTTGAAATGGTTCCATTTCTCCTGTACAGAGACACATGAACAATGCTGCAGATAGAATTTCGTACTTCCCACTCCAAGGGCAAGTCTTTCCAAGAGATAGATTCCTTGTGAGGAAAGTGTGCTGGGAAAAGATGGTTAAGAAATAAGCAACCTTTTTAGAGCAGTGAAGCCAGCTTGGAAGCTCCATCACCAATGTTCAGTATGAACGTATCATCTCTGTCTTCCCTGAAGAGCCGTGAAAACCCTTTTCAGCTGGTTTGTATCACAGTTCAGTTTGAACCAGCCTTAGAGAGTGCCAGCTGGCTAGCTTCTGTGCAGTCGCTAGCATACCTTTTTCTAAACCCTCTCATATTTCCTTCAAATTCTTTCTCAAAACCCACCTTTCCCATAAAACCTTCAGCATATCCACCAATAGCTCTCACCCTTATTATAACTATGCTGGTAGCTAAGCACACGTTACAGTAATTAGGGCTGCCATATTTCTGGATTTTTCTGGACATTACAGTGGTACCTCGGGTTAAGTACTTAATTCGTTCCGGAGGTCCGTACTTAACCTGAAACTGTTCTTAACCTGAAGCACCACTTTAGCTAATGGGGCCTCCCGCTGCTGCCGTGCCGCCGGAGCACAATTTCTGTTCTCATCCTGAAGCAAAGTTCTTAAGCTGAAGCACTATTTCTGGGTTAGCGGAGTCTGTAACCTGAAGCGTATGTAACCTGAAGCGTATGTAACCCGAGGTACCACTGTACTGGGATTTCAGAGGCAGAATTGACGTCCAGGGGGAATTTCTGAAAGGCGGCACTTTGTCCTGGATCTTAGGCAAGTCAATCCAAAAATCGTGGTTTTTTGGCGTTCCAATTTTCGGGGTGCCCTGGTTTTTACTATGTGAAATATGGTGACCCTAACGTTACTGAGATGGCCACAGATTTTTTACCCCTGCCTCCACTTCTGTATTCCTCCTCCTAAGTACATGGCAAGCTGCCTTATACTGAGGTTGCATTCAGGTGGCACTTTATTCCACATTCCTACCTTTTATTATCATATTTTAGACAGTCTTTCACATGACATAAAAGCCATTCCTGGAATCTAGAAGACGGTTAGTGTTCATGTCCATGTTAATCGTTTCCAGAAGAAGAAGAAATGTTTGTATACTCTTTAACTCAGAAAAGTCAGCTGGAGTTTTGTGTTATAATTTCCCCACAGTTTTCATGATCATACTGACACCATCCATGTCTAGAGAAATATCCCACCATTCGGTACATTTCTGCCATTTAAAAATTAGTAGACATGGTGGTGTACAGTGGTACCTCGGGTTACATATGCTGCAGGTTACAGACTCCGCTCAGCCAGAAATAGTACATCGGGTTAAGAACTTTGCTTCAGGATGAGAACAGAAATCATGCTCCGGTGGCACGGCAGCAGCAGGAGGCCCCATTAGCTAAAGTGGTGCGTCAGGTTAAGAACAGTTTCAGGTTAAGAACGGACCTCCGGAACGAATTAAGTACTTAACCCGAGGTACCACTGTATATTGATCAAAAAGCCACATCAGGTACTTCAGTGCAACAGGAACTTTAGCAATCGGGACAGAAGTGCTAGCATTATAATCAGTTAAAACCAACACAACAAACCTCACATCTGAATGCAACCTGAATCCGACCCTTGGTCCATCTAGTTCAGTATTGTCTGCAGGGCCATCTTGAGGAGCATATGCGCTGCCAGGGTACAAAGATCTTCCCAGCACCCCCAGAGTTGTTGACCTTTTTTTAGGGGAGAAATCGCTCACCTGTAACAACAACGCAGAGGAAAAAGCTGCTTTTGTTTTCTGACACATCAGGAGGAATATTTGACGCTACGGAGTAACAGAGCGACGGAGGAGGGGGGCGGGGACTTTCGCTCCATTGCTTTTCACTGCCGCCGATCGAGAGGGAACAGTATACAGTAGGTATACATTTGGTGGCGCCCCAGAATTTGGCGCCCGGGTGCCCTGCACCCCTTGCACCCCTGGGTAAAGACAGCCCTGCTTGTCTGCACCAACTGGTGTTGGCTCCCTAGAATTTCTGGCAGGGCATCTTTCCCAGTCGTACCTGAATATTCCAGGGGATGAACCTGGGGCCTTCTACATGCAAAGGAGAAGCTCTGCCATTGGGCTACATCCTCTGTTCTTCCTGCATCAACTTTTAGATTGTAAGCACATTGGTGTTTCCTATGTCAAAAGCCCATGGTTCTAACTACCACGTGGAACAAACCACACAATCCATTGACCACGGCCAATGCAGTCACAAATTTCATTTGTCTGCATTTCCCCAGACATAAGAGCAGTAGCAGTCATTGGGCAGTGTTGCTTAACCTAGCTTCCCAACATGGCAGCCACTGCCAGCAACCAAAAGTGACACAAGGGAGAAGAGACATGGCAGAGAGGTCAATGTGGGGCAAGTGCAAAGCCAAGTTGTTATTCCCACTGCTGCAACCATACTGTGCCAACCTCCCTGCCCCTGCCCCTTTTGGTTACTGATAGCATTGAAAAGCCAGGTGAGCAACGTGGGACATTACTGCAGTCAACCCAACAATTCACATTTTGCCAAATAAGAGCATGGAGGGGCTGAAACTGACAGAGCTTTCCTGTAAAATTTGCTAGAGAGAACTTTGTGAGATCACTTCCTGTGTCTGCCTTGGCTGGAAACTGTAACAGTGCCTACTTCCTTCCAGCCTGGGCATCTCTCTGTTTTCTTTGACATGCTTCCAAGTTCACCACCATGCATGTTAAACACCATTTTGAACTTAGATATTTTACTTTTGTAACTTAGATAGTAGAAATAAACCTGCCTTCATTTTGCTGCTCCAATGCCTAGATTATGTAAATTGCATAAATTAGTTTGCAGATTTTGTGCAAGACTGTGCCCGCTTTTACCCCATTTGGTGATGCGTTTTTCTAATTTTTGGGCTATGCCCAAACACAAGGTGAGATTATTCTTCTAAGTGATGTGCATTTATATTTCAGGAACTGTACACATGCAGTTGTTACACACACACATACACAGACACAAAATGACAAATAATATGGTGGGCATTATTCAATATTTCTGTAGCCCTTTGCAGTGTGCTAGTATACCACTCATTTCTCACTTATCCTGGCTAAGGCATATCTGTGAGGCAACTTCCAGTCAGAGACAGTGACTTGAGTCACTTGACTGGGTGGTGAGTCAGCTGGAATGCCTTGCTTGGCACTTTGGGGTTAGATCTTTGGGTTATACCTTTCAGTCTGCACGTCAGGAGACTTCATGGTGCAGGAGACTTGGAGGTAAGACACTGGAGACTGCCTCAGGTCTCTGGCGCTTTGCAGAGTGAATAAACCAAGAAAATAAACCAAGCATATAGGCCAAGAACAATTATAACCTCAAGCAATCTGTAATAAATACAGAGAAGGCTATATAAAAGACACACACAATTCTACATGCCTTTGAAAATTTATCATAGCCCAAGCTGAGCTTCTCTTTCATGCTATATGTCTTCTCATCTCATATTGCATTTCTTAACAAGCAGAGCTGCAACCCCAGTCTGATTATACCCTCCATTGTCTTTAATAATATCACGTTTTGCTGAATATTCACACATCAGTGGGGAAAATGGCAGCCTATTTCAGAAATATGTCTAGGAAAGAACTCAGCTGTCTAATCCAGAGGCTTTTGTTTCCTCCCACAAATGCACCGGGTCAATCTTCATATGTAGTTAAACCACATGCTATTCAGTGTATAGGATGGCATCATTTCACACGGCAGGAGGAGAATCTCATGTTTCTCAATTCACAATATACCTGCTCAATGGAAGGTAGCATATCACCAGGAAGTAGACTCTGTCCTAAACTTCCCTCTTTTCTATGTGAAAAGGTGAAAAGGATCTAGGAGTCTTGGTTGACCACAAACTTGACATGAGCCAACAGTGTGACGCGGCAGCTAAAAAAGCCAATGCAATTCTGGGCTGCATCAATAGGAGTATAGCATCTAGATCAAGGGAAGTAATAGTGCCACTGTATTCTGCTCTGGTCAGACCTCACCTGGAGTACTGTGTCCAGTTCTGGGCACCACAGTTCAAGAAGGACACTGACAAACTGGAACGTGTCCAGAGGAGGGCAACCAAAATGGTCAAAGGCCTGGAAACGATGCCTTATGAGGAACGGCTAAGGGAGCTGGGCATGTTTATCCTGGAGAAGAGGAGGTTAAGGGGTGATATGATAGCCATGTTCAAATATATAAAAGGATGTCATATAGAGGAGGGAGAAAGGTTGTTTTCTGCTGCTCCAGAGAAGCGGACACGGAGCAATGGATCCAAACTACAAGAAAGAAGATTCTACCTAAACATTAAGAAGAACTTCCTGACAGTAAGAGCTGTTTGACAGTGGAATTTGCTGCCAAGGAGTGTGGTGGAGTCTCCTTCTTTGGAGGTCTTTAAGCAGAGGCTTGACAACCATATGTCAGGAGTGCTCTGATGGTGTTTCCTGCTTGGCAGGGGGTTGGACTCAATGGCCCTTGTGGTCTCTTCCAACTCTATGATTTTATGATTCTATGTGCAGTTGTCATTGCTATTACAACATCCAGGGAGTAGTTGACCATATTTTGACTTCCTTGCAATTGTATAGGTCTCTCTATTGTACAGGGATGCCGAACTTGTGATCCTTCAGATCTTGCTGAACTCCAGCTCCCATAAGCCACTGTCAACATGAGCAATGCTCAGAGATTATGGGAGGTGTAGTCAAACAATATATGGATGGCTACAGGTACCGGTTCTCTGAGACAGATATAAGATAAAAAGAAGACTCACAAAGCATATTTCAGTTACACTACAATCTTGATTTCCCAACGAAACTAGAAGAGCAAAGCAGAGAATCAAAGGTTGAACCAAGTCCACCTCTTGAATCGCCAACTCCCTTTATCCCTTGGCCCTCTACTTCTCCAGATGGAGAACCACGTGCACCACAGCTGGTTACCTGAGATGGAAGCAGTGCATCCTCTTTCCATGTTAGGCCTTTGCATGCCGGGTGACTTGTCAAATTTCTCCAGTCAGAGGAGGAGGAGGAGGGTGGGAAGAGGCACGGCTAGCAGCTGGAAGCATCATTCGTTTCCCTGGCATGCTCTTCTGTCAGTTCCATAATTGCAAATCTGGGAAGAACCCACCATGAGCCCTCTTTTAATTTTACATCTGTCGTCACCCATAATTTATCTGCATATGTTAGAGGGGCTCCTCTCACCTCCTCCCTCCCCTCCCCATTTCACTGTCTTCATGGCTCATTGGCAAGAATCCTTCACTGCATTTTTTAAAAAATATGTTTTTGTTTAGTGCAGCCAATGTTCCAAGCTACATGCCCCACCCCCAGCCAACTAACCAAGTTGAATTTGAGGCTGCGCTGTTTGGATTTCCAAACGAAACCATTTTTCCAGCTTTTATCCCTAAGCCAAATGAACAGTCTGTCCTGAACTTAATAAACTTTCAACTTTTGCCTGCCAGCCGCAACTGGCAAGTGCTAATTTGTTCTCTGTTCATGTACATTGGAAGATAGGCATACTGTAACCTTATCTGCAAATGAAAATGCTTGTTTTTTCATGTTCTACCACAGGATATTCCTGGGAGCTACTGAAAATGTTGTTCTGCTTGACATTTTTTAAAATATGGTTTGGATGTAGTTGAATGGCTCCTAAATTATGTTGTAACTTTTCTGCCAATAGAACAAGCATGAACAGGGGCCAGGATCCAAATATATTAACTTACTCTGGCACGAACCATCTCTGAGAAACCTGAGACAAGTTGTAAACCACGTTATTGACTCTGGGAGCAAATTATTCCTCCCCCCGCCCCACCTTGCCGCCAATCCAAGCATATTTACAATGGGATAGGGAGTTTATAGAGGAAGGAAAAACAGTTAGCTTGAATCATTTGAACAAATCAAATATCATAATAAATAAAACTTAACTCCCCCCAACACACCCGACTGAGGCTTGATAGGCACTAACTTGACTAAGTTAGCTGAAAGATATTGTTGCACCTATGCCCAATCAATGCTATCTAGTACTTCTGCCTGTGTAGTTCCAGTAATACCCAACATAGGGCTGTGACCCTGGCTGCACCATGGGCCAACTCCACTGCCATTTCCCCCCACATTAACTTCCTAGATTTTCCCCCCTTCTTAAAAGGTAAAGGTAAAGGACCCCTGACAGTTAAGTCCAGTCGCAGACGACTCTGGGGTTGTGGCACTCATCTCACTTTACTGACCGAGGGAGCCGACGTTTGTCCACAGACTATTTTTCTGGGTCATGTGGCCAGCATGACTAAGCCACTTCTGGCAGAACAGAACACCGAAACCAGAGCAGTGCATGGAAACGCTGTTTATCTTCCCGCCGGAGTAGTACCTGCACTGGCATAGATCTACTTGCACTGGCATGCTTTCGAACTGCTAGGTTGGCAGGAGCTGGGACCGAGCAACGGGAGCTCACCGCGTTGTGGGGATTCAAACTGCCGACCTTCTGATCAGCAAGCCCAAGAGGCTCCGTGGTTTAGACCACAGCGCCACCCGCGTCCCCTTTTCCCTCCTCACCCCATGCAAATGCTAAGCTCGCTTTCCACCTTCCCAACTCCATTCCTGAAGTTCTGGTGTATGTTATTTCTATTTACATGATGATAAATATTTATAAATGCATGCGCATCAATTAGTATATGCAAATTTTATGCAGATCAGTGCCTTTTCCCATAGTGTATTTCCTCCTCTTTGGAAAAGTGTAAATGGCCACCCTAACTCCAAGTCTGGACCTTTTCTGGTCCTGACATTAAGTAGCTGCAGGATGGCTCTCCTGATGCCTTTGCTCTGACCTTCCCTCCCTCTCTCTGCCCCCACCCCAGTGATCCCAAAGGCTCTCCCTTGCATATAAGGAAAATGGGGGCAGATGAAAGACAGTACGCCTGTTTGTTCTCTCTTCAACTATTTTTCAAGCAATTAATGAGTACTTCCTCTTCTCCAAGCCAGGGCATTTGTTTCTCGGACTATAAAACAGAATATTATAGATATGACTGCACTCATTTATTACTGTTTTAGGATCTATAAATCTTTGCTAAACATTTGTAAGGCATCCTGCATTTATTAAGATCTTCTATTTGATTAAGTTGCTTGTGATATATGATCAATTCCCGGTGACACGGCGAGTTGAAGAGCCACAGTTGAGCCACAACACTTGCACTCTCTGTGTTAAGTTTACAACCTTTTTAATTATAAGTCGGCTCTAAAATACTTACACAATACTCTTCCATATAGCCAAACCTTTCTGTTTAATTTCATTTCCCTGTTAGTGGTTGGAGGCCATCCAGCAAAGCACTTCAGTAAATCCAATGAAGTATAGAGGATAATTAATATTAAACTCCATAATGATAGTAAACTAGTCTTTATAAAGGAAGCCCATGTTCATTTGCCTGTTGGCATCAATATTTTCAGGAAATTAAATAAAAGCAACTGAATAGGATGCCTGAAAATGGTGCAGTGTTAATTTTTATTAATTGTATATATTTTATAAGAAGAATATAATTAACGGTACAAAAACTTGTTTGCTAGAAAAGATTATGGAAGGTAATGCATGCAGAGTAGCCGGGGCAAAGCTGTGTATATGTAGCCCTTGTTAAAGAAGGCGCAATGGTACCATTCATCTGTTTTGAAAGAAGGAAGAGATCAAATCTTGCCATTGCTTCTATGCAATTTATTACTAGAATTTTGGAGAGTCTCCAAGTTATCACTCTGGGAGTAACCAACTACATTTCTGGCTAATGCAAGGATTAGCGCTATTGCACTCCGCCCCACATATGTGCCCTACACTACCCCAGGTATGCTCTGGAGGGTTGGTGGAACGCCCAGAACAGATTTAAGGCGTGCACAGGAGTGGAGATCATTCATTGTGCAAGGATAAATTGACTACAGGAGTTCATTATCCATATACTTGAAATATATTTAAGTCTAGACTTCCACATAGTATTGCAGAATTTATTAACAGAATCCTTCTAGGAATTTATCAGACGATGGCCACACAATTCAGTTTTAATTAATTTTATACTTGGGGATGGTTGGATGGCGTCTTTTACCCCTCCTTCCGACAGCTCCTGCAGCCAAGCTGGTGCCAAATGTATTGTTCTGCTTTCCTTTGGGCCATATCAGTGAGGCTGGTATTATATGATATGAGTCTTGTCATCTGGGCACCTCCATACACCACATTGCCCAGGCCTGTGACCCAGGAAGGTCACTTCAGTGCTGCTAACCATAGCTGTCAACTTACAGATTTGAAAATAAGGGACCAGCAGCCTCGAAAAGAAGGGATCAGCAGCCAAAATAAGGGATTTTCCAAACACAGGTATGTTCAGCTTCTGAGCCCCTCCACGCCAAAGGCAGAAAGCCCAGCTAGCAGCCAAACGAAGCCTCAAGCGGTGGTTCCCACAGCGCAGCAACCCGGCAAAGGGGATGCAGCAAGGAAAACCACATCCACTGGGAAGCGCTGAGCAAAGACAAGTCCCCAGGCAACACGGCCAATTTGATCGGCACAAAGCATGCAAGCTGCACCCCCCAGTCGTTCTTAGACTCCTTTTTGGGTGAGCAACGCAGCCAAGCAACACAGTTGGAGCCTCCCTCCTCCCTGGCCAGCAGGCAGGGAGGGAGAGGAGCTGCTTCCTTTGAAACCCAGGAAATTTAAGGGACATCATCAATAAGGGGCAGCAGCGGGACACGGTGCTGGGATAAGGGACTTTCCCGCCAAATAAGGGACGGTCGACAGCTATGCTGCTAACATGGCAAAAACAATGTGGGATTCAGCAGTGATGAGTTGCCAGTTTCTGCAGCCACAGCGGGCGCTGTGATTCTCCAGTGTTTTCAATTCACCTCCATTGTCTATTGAGACAGACTGATGTCAACAACAGCAAAAACTTGGAGACTCAGCAATATCTGCAAACCTTTAGGAGGCAATCGTGTGGCAATATCTGCTGAGATGAGCAGTTTAGGGTGTAGATGATTTCATGTTCAGCCAACATTATGTCCCCAGTCCTAATGCAGCCAAAGATATACCATTGTAAATTCGATCTCAGGCGGTACTCAGTCAGCTGAGCAGAAGCTAGCGGAACTGAGGCCAGTGTAAATTGCCCAAAAGTCTTCAGGGACTGTGGCAGGAACGGGACTAGAGAATGGGGAGACTTAGGCTGCATCCTAAGCCCATTCAGTTTGGCCATTTAACCTCCAAACCGTTAAGCTATTTTAAAGGCGTGTTTTCCTTCTGCCAGGCTTAAGAAGGGCAGCCACAGACTGCAGCACAGCATAATTTAAACTGGGTGTAACTTCACATTGGCTTAACTTCAGGGCCGGATTTAGTTTTGATGAGGCCCTAAGCTACTGAAGGTAATGGAGCCCTTTATATGTCCAGCTGTCCTTTGCCAACAACAAATTGTCACTGTTTTTTTGTGTTGAATATATGCTATATGGTAATTTATGGACCTAATAGGTATCTCAAGCCATTTGCACATAACAAAATATGTATTTTACCAAAGTAATTGATATAGAAATGAGCAAACCAGTGATATTTTAGGGAGCAGGCTAGCAGGCAGGGCCCATTACTTACATCATAGGAGCCTACACAACACAAAACACTGTTGCTGTATGTAGGTTTTATTTTATTTGTTTTTTATCTTATATTTTGGAAATGTACATCCAGTTTTTCCCCCTTTAATTTTTTTGGGGGCCCCCAAGAGAGTGGGTCCCCTAAGCTATAGCTGGTTTAACATATACATAAATTTGGCACTGCTTAACTTACACTAGCTTGCTTTACACCAGATTCTTTTGCATAGTATTGCTCCTTTAAAAAGATTGTTTGCAGTGATTTTGTTGGGTCAGAAAATGTTACAGCTACATTGTCAGTGTAAAAAGAGATTTTATATTTTCTTTTCCTAGATATAACCCCCCAAATTTCATTATCTCCTCTAATTACCATTGCTAAGGGCTCTATACAAAGTGTGAACATTATCAGAGATCAGTGATATCCTTGCTACATTCCTCTTCCTACTACAAAGTAATCTGAGTATGGCTGATTTATCATCATTTCAGCAGATGGTGTTCTATAAATTGAAGGAGGGTCAATTAATAAAGTTTGGGACTACATGAATCCCACCCCCCGATTGTCTGTGTTACATATGACCATTACAATGCTTTACATAATAGGACTCACACCTACAGGTAACTAATATGCCGGCTGAGTGTCGATTTCAAGTGTCTGCCTTGTGCATGTTTGTTCCTTGGCCTCAGAGACTGTAAAAATATATGTATATACAGTGCAAGCATTGTTACAATGGAGTTTTCATCTTAAAATTTGAAGTGAATTTGGGTAATGACTTTCTCTGTAGGTTTCTTCTTTTATATATTTAATGTCCAAGAAGCCAACAGTAAGGTAAAGGTAAAGGGACCCCTGACCATTAGGTCCAGTCGTGACCAACTCTGGGGTTGCGGCGCTCATCTTGCTTTATTGGCCGAGGGAGCCGGCGTACAGCTTCCGGGTCATGTGGCCAGCATGACTAAGCCGCTTCTGGCGAACCAGAGCAGTGCACACGGAAACACCATTTACATTCCTGCTGGAGCGGTACCTATTTATCTACTTGCACTTTGAGGTGCTTTCGAACTGCTAGGTTGGCAGGAGCAAAGACTGAACAACGGGAGCTCACCCCGTCGCGGGGATTCGAACCGCCGACCTTCTGATCGGTACATCCTAGGCTCTGTGGTTTAACCCACAGCGCCACCCACGTCCCTTGCCAACAGTACAATGGCATAAATTTTGCACCCTATTGAAGTATGAGAAATATTTATCAGCTGAAGTGGAAAATGACCCTCTTCAAGATTCCTTGAATGCTAGTTTGGAATATTAGTATTAATGAGACAACAACTTTTTTTAATTAGACACTGTCATGCAAATTAGAGTTTGTGGAAATTTTTAATGGTTTTTATTATCAATTGAGTATCTGTTACAAGTTATTCCCCTGCTGACTGAAAGAGCTAACGCAAAATGCATCAGGGTCCTTGAATAAAAAATGAAGGCCCTTGATTTAGAGCAATGCCTGGATCTGAATTTTCAACACTGGGCTCCCCCCCCCCCACCTAGTTATCCAGTACACCCAAACTGTAAGGTCCACCTAGCATTCTTTATGCCCACCCACTTGCATAATAAAGGTAAAGGTAAAGGGACCCCTGACCGCTAGGTCCAGTCGTGACCGACTCTGGGGTTGCGGCGCTCATCTCGCTTTATTGGCCGAGGGAGCCGGCGTACAGCTTCCAGGTCATGTGGCCATCATGACTAAGCCGCTTCTGGCAAACCAGAGCAGTTCACGGAAATGCCGTTTACCTTCCCGCCAGAGCGATACCTATTTATGTACTTGCACTTTGACGTGCTTTCGAACTGCTAGGTTGGCAGGAGCAGGGACTGAGCAACAGGACCTCACCCCGTTTCGGGGATTGGAACCACTGACCTTCTGATCGGCAAGTCATAGGCTCTGTGGTTTAACTCACAGCGCCACCCGTGTCCCTACTTGCATAATAGAACAGGTAAAATACGGGGTCAACACTGAGGGGATGCAATATGGAGAAATGAACCTCTCTAAACCTCCCAAGTCAGGCAATCAAGCAAATTAATGCTTAACACTTGAACTTTGTTTAACAACATGTGATCTTTGTTGGACTAGTCATTTGACTAGTATTTTGTGATCAATCAAATAGCTAACTGTTCTCGGACTTGACCAGTTATTTTCTCATTGTATGGGGGTGCAAATGACAAACCTCTGATTTAAACTATTATTGGATCTCCCTTTTCATGCACACAAACCCAGCAGCACCATATTTCAAAAAAGCACCATAAATTAAGCATTCTTCTCCATCACAACTTCTCCACCCAGAGATAAATCTCCAAACTCAGAAAATGAATGGTGGGTACAAAAAAAAGAAAACGAACTCTTTGCAATCAGCTTATTTTCAAGATGCTGCCAATGTTATTATTTCATTAATAATGCATTTTTTGTTGTTGTCAAAATTTATCAGCATTGTAGTTCTTCCCTAAATAGAGTTCATTATAAATCACTTCACAACAGTACCTTGTTTTGCAAGGACTAAAGCAACTCAACCACTCACTGTCAACTGGAATTAACAGTCAGGAAAGTCCTGTCTTCTGGATAGGGAAATAGGTAAATTAGCTTGTGGAAATCTGTTTTAAAGTATCAGCATGCATTTGTTGACATAAGAAAATGAACAATGTGTATTCAGGCAGAGAGATTAAAGTTACTGGAAACATTTCCTAATTGTTCTTGTTGGCTAATAAGAAAGGGATGTTTGAGCAATGTCAGCTTTCTTTAAAAAATCTCAGTCGGGGCTTGTATCATATGTAAAATAGATATTTTGTGAAGGCCCTCATAAGAAATCACAATTGTTTAAATCAAACTTTACGACTGTAACAATATGTTAATCCGATTTTAGGCCATTTAAAATCCTATTGTTTACCAGAACCAATAAAGTTCAATTTCCATATTATGTTTATTTATGTTGAAGGGGAGGAAGAAATTCAGTGATCGAGATCCCTACTGCTAGAACAGATGGGCATCCTCAGTGTTGTTAGACAGGTCTGGCTATTTTCCCCACAGTTATTCTTTGATTTTGAGTCCATTAAACACACACACACACACACACACACACACACACACACACAGAGCCTATGGAAAAGAACTGTGCATAACTTATGCAGCTGGGGAATTTTGCCTGAAAATAAAGTAATTTCCCACCCTGTTTGATTTCAGCAGCTGGGAAAAATGGCAATCCACAACTAATTAATATCTCAATCAGCATGTGGGTGGATATGGGCAATTCTAGGCATTACTAATACTTCTTGGCTTCTTGTAAGAGCCAAGAAGTGAATATACTGCCGTTAGATGTATTTATATTGAATATATTTTATCCTACCCTTCATCCAAGAAACTGAGAGTGGCATACATGACATGGTCTCATTTTATCTTGACAGCAGCCCTGTGAGATGGTTAGATGAGTCCTAAATGACTAACCCAGTAAGCATGTTGGCTGACTGGGGATTTGTAGTGGAAACATGCGAGAGGATCAAGGAGGCATAGGATTTGCTTTGCGCAATCAACCCTACCGTTAAGGCTGTAGGTCCTCGCAGGAGCACTCCTGCGCTTGATGGTGGCACAGCCGGGGCTCAATTGCCCAGATTGTGGGACTGGGAGATGCCACAATCACCACAGGTTTGGGCCATGGAGGCATCCAGGCCCACCTGGTTGGGGCAGGTATAAATGGGGCAGAGAGCCTGGAACGAGCCTTAGTGCAGGTTACGTAGTCAACAATGCGGTGTCACAGACTGGATGCCGCTGTTCCGGAGACTCCCTACAGCTGGAACAAGGGATTTGGTGATCTGGTGCTGTATGTAGGTTGTCTGGGTGAAGGCCTTGTAGGGGTGGTTTCTTTGTGATTGTTTCTTTGTGTAAAAAGGTGGTTCATTGATTGTTTGGAGAGGTGTTACATTAGAAGTTTATTTTGTTCAGATAAGTCTTTCCCCTCAATACATGCTTTATTGTCCATCAAAGATCCATTAAAGGACCTGTAACTGACTTAGCAAAACAAAATTTGAACCCAAGGCTCCTATGTGAATATTCCATCCACCAGACAATATTGAGCTTAATGGTACAGTATAAGGCAACATATATATCCATATGTCTGGAAAATACAGTGTCCCCCTCCTTGAGAATAGAGATGTTGGTTGTTGTTGTTTAGTCGTTTAGTTGTGTCTGACTCTTCGTGACCCCATGGACCAGAGCACGCCAGGTACTCCTGTCTTCCACTGCCTCCCGCAGCTTGGTCAAACTCAGGCTGGTAGCTTCGAGAACACTGTCCAACCATCTCGTCCTCTGTCGTCCCCTTCTCCTTGTGCCCTCCATCTTTCCCAACATCAGGGTCTTTTCCAGGGAGTCTTATCTTCTCATGAGGTGGCCAAAGTATTGGAGTCTCAGCTTCAGGATCTGTCCTTCCAAGTGAGCACTCAGGGCTGATTTCCTTTAGATAGGACAGGTTTGATCTTCTTGCAGTCCATGGGACTCTCAAGAGTCTCCTCCAGCACCATAATTCAAAAGCATCAATTCTTCTGCGATCAACCTTCTTTATGGTCCAGCGCTCACTTCCATATATCACTACTGGGAAAACCATAGCTTTAACTATACGGACCTTTGTTGGCAAGGTGATGTCTCTGCTTTTTAAGATGCTGTCTAGGTTTGTCATTGCTTTTCTCCCAAGAAACAGGCGTCTTTTAATTTCGTGACTGCTGTCACCATCTGCAGTGATCATGGAGTCCAAGAAAGTAAAATCTCTCACTGCCTCCATTTCTTCCCCTTCTATTTGCCAGGAGGTGACGGGCCCAGTGGCCATGATCTTAGGTTTTTTTTTGATATTGAGCTTTAGGCCATATTTTGCACTCTCCTCTTTCACCCTCATTCAGAGGTTCTTTAATTCCTCCTCACTTTCTGCCATCAAGGTTGTGTCATCTGCATATCTGAGGTTGTTGATATTTCTTCCGGCAATCTTAATTCTGGTTTGGGATTCATCCAGTCCAGCCTTTCACATGATGAATTCTGCATATAAGTGAAATAAGCAGGGAGACAATATACAGCCTTGTCATACTCTTTTCCCAGTTTTGAACCAATCAGTTGTTCCATATCCAGTTCTAACTGTAGCTTCTAACTGTAGATGTAGGTTACCCTTGGATTAATATCTGCTTTGTCTTCTGCTTTTTGGTTGTTTTGATTTGACAGCAGCTGGATTTTTATGTTGCTCCATGAGATATTGTGTTAGGGATCAATGACTGTAGACTGGCTTTCCTCAACCTTGTGCCTTCCAGATATTTTGGATTAGAGCTCCCATCACACCTGTCTGTTGGACATACTGGCTGGGAGCCATAAGAATGGTAATCTAAAACATCTGGAGGGCACCAGGTTGAGAAACACATCCTGCATCCTCTTCATCAAAGTATAGTTTGTCATGACCTTTGGTTTGAATGAGGAATGGATAAATCATCATATATCTGACCCATGCTACTTTTATGTGTTTGTGCCTTTTAATTCCATTCCACCCCATTCCCATATTTCAGGTACTGATCCCTATAACCTGTTTCACAGCCTGTCAGGGAAGAACATTTCCAGATCTGCCCTGGCTTCACCTGCTCAGACTGGCTTTTGGCTCCTCCTGAGCATGATGGGGTATAAAGGACTTACTTTTGCAGCTGAGCCTTGCTCCAGCATAAAAGTCTGCCTCAGCTCTAACTTGTCCCTCATTTCTGGCTTTACTCCCAGCTTGTTCTCTAGTCCTGCCTTCTGGTTTGCCCTCCAAACCTCTTGGATCCAGCTCCTCCCTTTCCCTAGGTCACTGCCCACAGCCCAGCCCTGACACCATAGTAATTTCCATTTTAAAAATCCAAATGAAAACTTGCATTTAACTAGAGCATACATATTAATTTCTACATACATTTTCTCTCAAAATACACATTTCTGAATATATCATTTTTTAGTTAATAACTGGAAAGTGTGAAAGCCACTAATAACACAATCCTAACCCTTTCTACACAGATGTGAATCATGCTGAATTCATTGGGTCTTACTCCCAAACTTGTGGGGTTAGCACTACAGCCTTAGTTCTGATCTGCACATTATACCAGGAGGTGCAGAGCAGCCCAGTCTCTATTGGAAGCTGCAAATATCAAATTCCTCAAGCATCTATATTCTGTATATGATGTACGTATGCAAATACTTTTGGTTTTGGATTTTACTTTATATTTTAGTATTGTTGGTTACAGCCTGTGGCCAAAGTAACCCACTTACCGTGCAATTCTATGCATATTTACTCAGAAGTAAGCCCCATTGTGTTCAATGCAATTTTACTCACTTGTAAATGTGCTTACGGTTGCAGCCTTATTTACTTCTTAGATTATGATAATGACAGCAATGAGAGTTTTCATATATATTTTTTTGAAGCATAGTATTAACCAAACTTGCAAACAGGTCTGTTATACGGAAGGGTTAATCACAGGTAGTTTCCATATAAGATCGTGCAAGAAAGGGGGTTGAGGATTGAAAGCTGCCTTTGATTTGCGAAACAAGAACACAGTAGCCTGTTGTGCCACATTGCGATCTGAGGACTGTCAATTTTTGCCGTTGTCAGTGGACTTCTGAAGAGCTGGAAGCCTGTCAAATGCTCTTTTCTGTCACAAAGTGAAAAGGAAATGAACCTTTGGATCTGGAAATTCATCTTTGACCAGGAAACACAGGCTTGCTTATGACAATTGCTTCTCTGCCCGACTGTATCGTGTTTCCCTTGTACAGTGGAGGAGTCTTTTTTTTATCTGTATCAATCAAAGTAAAATTGCCCTCGTGCTACTGGTGTGTATGACAAGACTGTGGAGTTGGGAACATGCCTGACATCCCAGTTGGTTTTCAAGGCAAGTAGAATGTGAAGAAGCAAAGTGTTTCTGGCCAGAAATGTATCCTTTCTTCTCCATCATCTTGGGGCCGGTTGTAATAGCATTTAACAGCTGTGCAAAAGACGAGGGCGAGTAAGCATTCGATGTGACTATTTCTTCCATGGAAATTTATCATTTTGTCTATGCCCTAGGATATTCGTCTTGAAGTGGAGGTTAGGATCGGTTAAAGGTAAAGGTAAATGGACCCCTGACCGTTAGGTCCAGTCATGGACGACTCTGGGGTTGTGGCGCTTATCTCGCTCTACTGGCCGAGGGAGCCAGCATACAGCTTCCGGGTCATATGGCCAGCATGACTAAGCCACTTCTGGAAAACCAGAGCAGTGCACTGAAACGCCGTTTACCTTCCTGCCGGAGTGGTACCTATTTATCTACTTGCACTTTATGTGCTTTCAAACTGCTAGGCTGACAGGAGCTGGGACCAAGCAACGAGAGCTCACCCCATCACAGGGATTCGAACCACTGACCTTCTGATCAGCAAGCCCTAGGCTCTGTGGTTCAGACTACAGCACCACCCACATCCCCATTTACTCCGTTGCAAATCTGATCATAGGGTGCATCCTGTTGTGGTCCAGCTGTGAAAACAGGATTAGGATATGGTGATGGTCCAGCAGTAGGTAGCAGATAGCAAGATTCTTCCAGCTAGCCCAGACAGAGTCAGCACCTAGGACAGCTCCCAATGTAAACTCCCAAGAGAGCTGTCTGCTGCTAATAAGACTTGGTTCCTGGTGGAGTAAAGTTTCATGGATGAACTGAATGACAATTTGCAGAGCACTTTTTGCAGCATAATCTAGTGTAAGGCATGAAACAGCCTAAAGCTCTGTAGAAAAGTCATTCTGGGTCCTCTGTCTCCTGAGGGAGAGTACATTGTTTTATTCTACAAAAGCCACTTGCCACCACACCAGTGTTGAAAAGAGCTATGGGGAAAGTGGCAACCATATTGCTATGAAGGTCTATAAACCAGCTTTCCATGCATTGCCTTGAAGGCGCAATGGAAATCAGCTGGGCTATGTTGTGCAGGATATTGGGCTGAATTATGTCTGTGGCCTTGTCTGACCTTAAAATTTGCCAGTCTGTTAATAGTAAATGACAGCCTCTCATCTGACCATGTTTGCTTGGGACTCTGGAGTGCTTGGTCAGTTCCTGGACTTACAGCCTTGAGCTAGCCTCAAGGAGTTTACAACCTGGAGAAAGAAATGCACAAGGCACGTGAAATCAGAAAGCGTGCTAAGGTACATATCCAAGAAGTAGAGGAATAAAACTTTCAATTTTTGTTCATGTCAGTGGCTACAATTCTTATCCCATTATTTTGGGAGAAGTCTACAGAACTTCATAGGAACGTCTAAAGCAAATGGGACTTAGAATTGCAACGTCCCATGCCTTTGTCATTTTACTAGCTAAAAAATCAGGATGCTTTTTATTTTATTTTAGTATATTGCTGCAAAATCCGCATGCCAAAATGAAAATAATAATGGAAAGGCAATGCAAATTGTATACTATGCAATGTATATTCCAATCAAAAGAGAGAGATCAATACAAATATTTCTGTTATGGCAAACACTAGATTTAATTGCTGCTCTTGCTATAACTGCTTTTGACTGCTCTTCCCATCAGCCCCTAGTCAGTGAAGGTTGCCAAAGACTGATTTAGATGAAATGCAGGTTATATATTTGTATTTATTGTACTTTTCTTTTTGTATAAGTCTGTTCACAACTTCAGTCTTTGGACCGTAAAGTGGTATATAAACAAACCAATGAAAGAATATTTTTAATAATAATAATAATAATAATAATAATAATAATAATAATAATAATAATTTCCTATTGAAAATATAAGAACATGCAACAGCTGCCTCTCTGTCTCCCTGACAAAGATGTAAAGTATTACATTCCCCTTAACAGCAATCTCTTAAATTGCAGGCAAGCTTCTCCAATTGCCTTTAATTTGAGACTCTGACAACCTAAAGACAAGAGAGCGACGAACAGCAGCACATCAGATATAAATGAATTGTGTCTAATTTTCCCTGCTAATGCATTGTATCTGCAGAAGTGATATTAAAGGTAATTCGGCACATCATGTCTCGAAACCAGATACCGAGAGGGGGACGATGAGCAAATTGAAACTTCTTGTGGGAAAGAATTTGAGAAAATCCTTGCATTCCTCGGTGCATTCACATGAAATTGATAAGTCTCCTGTAAATCACTTTAGTGACTTTGGAAAAACTTAGATACAGGAATGATATTGTAAAAAGGGTATCATAAATAAGAAGCAGCAACAGTGCTCTGAAAAAACAAACAGCTTGATGTTCCAGTCTTTCAAGAGAATCATATGCTGGCTATAGGAAGCAGTTATTGCCTAATTATCTGCTTAAAGGCTTAGGGCTGATCCAAATGTCCCACAAACGCAACAAACACAGCTTGGGAACCATCAGCTAAAGCCTTCTTCTTTTCCTCTTCCCAGACACTTTTTCCCTGCTGGGGTTCCCAGTCACCTGTGGGATACATGGCTAGTGGAGAACACTTAGAATCATAGAATCACAAATTATATGAAAATGATGTATAGATGGTATATTACACCAGTACAGATAGCAAAAATGTATAAAACCGGGTCAAATATATGTTGGAAATGTAAAGAAAAAGAAGGGACTTTTATCACATGTGGTGGGCATGTAGAAAAGTTTTTAAAAATTGGGAAATGATATACAATGAATTGAAAAAAATGTTTAAAATGACATTTGTAAAAAAAACCCAGAAGCATTTTTGTTAGGGATTGTAGGACAAGATCTGCCAAGAAAAACAAAGAATTTATTTATGTATGCTACAACAGCGGCAAGAGTCTTGATAGCACAAGGATGGACGAATGAGGAAATCCCAATGAAAGAACGGTGGCAAGAAAAATGGATGAGCTATGCAGAGTTGGCTAAATTGACATACAAACTGCGGGAAAAGAACAACTGTGACTTTAAGGAAGAACGGGAACTTTTTACAAATTATCTAAAAAGACGACAAAATGAATTGGACTCCTTGGCAGGTTTTGAATAAACATGCACAAATTTATTGGTTGATAACAAGATAGATAGATAGATAGATAGATGATAGATAGATAGATAGATAGATAGATAGATAGATAGATAGATAAGGCAAGGATAAGTATAATCTCATAACTGGCAGAGAATTATATGTGCAGAGAAATCAGAGAGAGGAGCTGAGGGAGGTCCCTGGTGGGGGGGCAGGGAGGGGTGGGGGGGGGGGAAATAATGTATGTGATTACAGTGGTACCTCTGGTTACGTACTTAATTCGTTCCGGAGGTCTGTTCTTAACCTGAAACTATTCTTAACCTGAAGCACCACTTTAGCTAATGGGGCCTCCTGCTGCCGCCGCCACGCTGCCGCCGTGTGATTTCTGTTCTCATCCTGAAGCAAAGTTCTTAACTCGAGGTACTATTTCTGGGTTAGTGGAGTCTTTAACCTGAAGCGTATGTAACCTGAAGCGTCTGTAACCCGAGGTACCACTGTATATGGTTTGTTAAGTTGTTATATTGAAATTGCTTAATAAATATATTTTTAAATAATAATCATAGAATCACAGATGACCCCAAGGCTCGTCTAGTCCAACCCCCTACAATCAGGGGCGGGGAAGTTGCTTGGGCGTCTGGGGCGGTGTGCCTAGGGGCGGGGCAAGCCTCCCATAGGGGTGGGGCGCACCGCTGGGCCTCTGGAGTCTGCCTGCCTCCTCCCACTCAGCCTCCCTACAGCTGATGGGGAGGCAGCAGGAGGACCGTTTGGGCAGCACAGAGCCTGCGTGCGCCCAAGCCACCGCATCTCTCCCAGGAGAGACGTGTCGCTCGGGCGTGCTGCAGGCCCCACAGTGAGTGCCACCCGGCATTTTGTCACCCCCCTCAGTGGTGACACCCATGGTGACCCACCACGACCACCACACACCCCTTCCTCTGCCCGTGCCTACAATGCAGGAATCTCAGTTAGGGCATACCTGACAGGTGGCCATCCAACCTCTCCTTAAAAACCTCCAAGGAAGGAGAGTCCACCACTTCTCATCAGAGTCTGCTCCACTGTTGCTGCTTCCTTATGGATCATGTTCCCTCTCCCTACCACTCAGTAGCTCTGCAGCAGCGAAGGGGTCTCAGCCCATTTCACCAAGCCTGTATCATTAATCTGAAGGAGTGTCTCCACCCCCATCGTTCTGCCTGGACGCTGAAGTCCTCCTTTGAGGGCCTTCTGGTGGTTCCCTCACTGCGAGAAGCCAAGTTACAGGGAACCAGGCAGAGGGCCTTCTCGGTAGTGGCGCCTGCCTTGTGGAATGCCCTCCTATCAGATGTCAAAGAAATAAACAACTATCTGACTTTTTGAAGACATCTGAAGGCAGCCCTCTTTAGGGAAGTTTTTAATGACTGATGTTTTAATGTATTTTTAATCTTTTGTTGGAAGCAGCCCAGAGTGGCTGGGGAAACCCAGCCAGATGGGCGGGGCATAAATATATTATTATTATTATTATTATTATTATTATTATTATTATTATTATTATTATTATTAATTATTATTATTATTATTATTATTATTATTATTATTATTATTATTATCATCATCATCATCATCTCTCTGCCCACCCCACCCCCCATTACATGCATTCTACAATACAATAATGGATTTGTGGCACCTGAAAGAGAAACAACTTTTTATAAGGCATTAGTTTTTCCTGGATGAAGTGGGCTCTAACCCAGGGGACAGCAAACTTTTTCAGCAGGGGCCAGTCCACTGTCCCTCAGACCTTGTGGGGGGGCCACACTATATTTTTAGGGGGGGATGAACATATTCCTATGCCCCACAAATAACCCAGAGATGCATTTTAAATAAAAGCACACATTCTACTCATGTAAAAACACGCTGATTCCTGAACCGTCCGTGGGCCGCATTTAGAAGGCGATTGGGCCAGATCCACCCCCGGGCCTTAGTTTGCCTACCCATGCTCTAACCCATGAAAGCTTAAGCCATAGTAACATTTGTTGGGTTTGCTGAAACAAGCGAATATGGTTACCCCTCAGCAACAACAGTGGACAAAAGCAGCTTAAGCATCATTTCAGTTCTCGGCTATTTTGTTTCTTTGTTTAAAGCCTGTGAAAATAAAATAAAAAAGATTTCCCTGGTGCTAAAAAGAAAGTAATGTGGGTGCCAGGTGAATCTCCCTGGGAGAAGAATACATTAACCATGCCTGCTATCCTCGGGTTATGCATAAGGTCAATGCAGCTAAGCAGCACAAACAATATAATGGGAACATTTTTTATGCAATGTGAATAGATATTGCTTTAAACAGATTATGTTACTCACTATCATTTTTGCCAATAATGCCCAACATCCATTTTAGACCATCTTTTTTTTTTGGGGGGGGGGAGGGAAGGTCAAGATTTGCCCATCATAAAAAGGTGCCCATCATAGGAGAAGGGGAGACACAGAAGATTGAGAGCTGATCTACACATGCAGAAAAACGATGTGATACAGATTTCCCGATTTTGTACTCTCTGCTTCCATTTGCATAAGGGTTTTTTGGGGAGTCAGAGTATATTTTATCCTTTCTAGTTGGGGGGAAATAGCACTGCAGCAAAAAAGTAAGATTAAAACCCCACACCCTGACTTCCTGATGCAGAAAGATCTGAGAAATGGAAAAGAGCCAGATTTGTGATCCCTCTACCCACCTTCATCTTGGAATGGTGCAATCCTGTGAACCTTGCATCCTATGATTTGTCTGAATATGTAGATGAACCCTAAGAAAATAAAATAAAAAACAACAACAGAACATAGCTTCAATAACTAGTACTATGAAGTTGTCTCAGAGACACAATGTTGGCTTGGTACTAACATTGTCATCTTTTTGGCACGAGGCAAAGACATATTTATTCTCTTAGGCGTTTGCAAACAACAATGGCCCAGCTTTTGTTCATTCTTCTGTTGCGTGGGGAGGAATGTTATTTTTAAGTGATCTTTTGGATGAACATTTTTGTCGTTATACTGTTTTAATGCATATTTTGTCATAACTTGTACAGTGGTACCTCGGGTTAAGAACTTAATTCATTCCGGAGGTCCGTTCTTAACCTGAAACTGTTCTTAACCTGAGGTACCACTTTAGTTAATGGGGCCTCCCGCTGCTGCTGCTCAATTTCTGTTCTCATCCTGAAGCAAAGTTCTTAACCCGAGGTACTATTTCTGGGTCAGCAGAGTCTGTAATCTGAAGTGTCTGTAACCTGAAGCATCTGTAACCCGAGGTACCACTGCATTTTGCTATTTTCTGTAAGTCATGTTGGACCAAAGGTTGTGGCAAGTGACGAATAATAAACTAAACTAAATGCTTTAAAAGTGCAATATAAGCGGGTTTTTTTTGCCACACTAACCTCTCTCCCAGAGCTTCAGCTCTTTGGGCATAATATTGAGTATAATGAGATGACCCACAAGGCTACTGTCAGGATGAATTCAGTGCAGATTTTAAAGTGCTATGCAGTGAAATCCTATACATATGGGGTGTTAGGGGAGGGGTAGTACCTCTGGTGCCTGGCGTGCTCTGGTCCATGGGGTCACGAAGAGTTGGATACGACTAAACAACAACAAAGTACCTCTGGTGGGGGTGGGGGACACATTGTGCTCCATCTGGGGTAGTTTGTCCCACTTTGGTCCGCATCCTGCACTCACAGCTATGGTTCCTAGAAGCTGCCAGCATGCAACAGCAGCCACACTGGGAGACTGCTTCGTCTGGCTGTCTAAACCAGGGGAGGGTATCCAATGGGTCTCAAACCTTCAACAAGTTAGGGACTGTCCCTACCTGGAAAGACAGGCTCTGGTGGATTGAGTGGACGAGATCAGTAGTGGGTTCAATGGTCAAGAAGGCAGTTATTGCATGTGATGCCAAGGGAAATGAGAGGCAGATGGGGCTCATCATCATCATTTTTAATTTGTATTCCGTTTTTCTGTCTTACAATACTCAAGGCGGTTTACAAGCTGAAGAAACAAAAAATGTACATCTTATAACAATCTAATGCAATACCAAAATGTGATAATAAAACTTTAAAATAAGCAACCTACATCAAAAGAGTAACATTATTATACTATTCTAATAACTGTTGAATATCAACACATAAAAGTTAAACAGAAATCCGCTCAACAGTAACAATAAATAATTTCTAAACTATAATCAATAAAACAACGGCAAGCCACAGTACATGAAATAATACAATACAAATTGAGAAGCAGAGACTAGAGGGTGGAGCAAGGCAGGTGGAAGGAGGCCTTGCCTGACGGAGTCTCTCCCCTCACGGTTCTTCCTCCAAGCACAGCTTCCTTATGAAGAATCCCAGGGCCAGGGGGTGGCTCATCCGCTTGGGAAGGTAGCTCATCTAGGAGAAGAAAAACTGGTCCTAAATCACCCTTGGAAACATGTCCGGGAAGGCCGCCAACTTCCCAAGACTCCGGGGCGTCTCTCCGGTGGTCACTCTCTGGCTATAAATCTCCCTCAGTCCAGAGAGACCTGTGATAAGCGACGCCTCCCTCCTGAGAGGAGCACACTTGTCTTCTGGCATGTCATAGCAGAAGAAAGAGTCAATCAGTATCTCTAAACTACAGTGGTACCTCGGGTTACATACGCTTCAGGTTACATATGCTTCAGGTTACAGACTCCACTAAACCAGAAATAATACCTTGGGTTAAGAACTTTGCTTCAGGATGAGAACAGAAATGGTGCTCCGGCGGCGCGGCGGCAGTGGGAGGCCTAAAGCCTTAGCTAAAGTGGTGCTAAAGTGGTGCTTCAGGTTAAGAACAGTTTCAGGTTAAGTGCGAACCTCCGGAACGAATTAAGTACTTAACCTGAGGTACCACTGTACTTTATTTTACAGTCTATATACAGAGAATCCATCAGCATGTCTGTGCTCTCTGAGCACCAATAACAGAACAGCAACACTTTCAGAAGTGAAACTAACTTCCAACAGTGCTGAGACTTCCTGTCTCACACTCTCTCAGACACTCACATGATACAGTGGTACCTTGGGTTACATACGCTTCAGGTTACAGACTCCACTAACCCAGAAATAGTACCTTGGGTTAAGAACTTTGCTTCAGGATGAGAACACAAATCGTGCTCCGGCAGTAATGGCGGCACCATTAGCTAAAGTGGTGCTTCAGGTTAAGAACAGTTTCAGGTTAAGAACGGACCTCCGGAACAAATTAAGTACTTAACCCGAGGTACCACTGTATAACCAAACAAACATAGTGCTACTGCTGGAGCAGCACGGATGGATAAAAATCCTAACAGGTAACGCATCTAGAAGAAGAAAAACTGGTCCTAAAATCACCCTTGCCTTGTGGCTATACTCATTCATGAGATTGGCTTTGGGAGGAAAGAGCAAGAAAAAATCCATACCTGATGCCTTGCAGGACATCTTCAGGAGAAAAAAGGCTAAGAAGCCCTACACAAATCTGGAGTGGGGTCCCTAAGATGGTTGGATGGACTTTGTATGCCTCCTTCCGGCAACTCCTGCAGCCAGGTTGGTGCCAAACGTATTGCTCTGCTTTCCTTTGGACCACATCAGCAAGGCCAAGAGTAGGTCTTATCATCTGGGTAGCCCAGGTCCTCCATACACACTGCCCAGGCTTGTGTCCTGGGGAGGTCAAATTGGGTGCTGCTAGCTGCCAACCTAGCAGTTCGAAAGCATGTCAAAGTGTAAGTAGATAAATAGGTACCACTCCAGCGGGAAGGTAAACGGTGTTTCCGTGCGCTGCTCTGGTTCGCCAGAAGTGGCTTAGTCATGCTGGCCACATGACCCGGAAGCTGTACGCCAGCTCCCTCGGCCAAAAAAGCGAGATGAGCGTCGCAACCCCAGAGTCGGTCACGACTGGACCTAGTGGTCAGGGGTCCCTTTACCTTTACCTTTTAGCTGCACCCAAGGAACGCGGGTGGCACTGTGGGTTAAACCACAGAGCCTAGGACTTGCTGATCAGAAGGTTGGCGGTTTGAATCCCCACAACGGGGTGAGCTCCCGTTGCTCGGTCCCTGCTCCTGCCAACCTAGCAGTTCAAAAGCACATCAAAATGCAAGTAAATAAATAGGTACCGCTCCAGCGGGAAGGTAAACAGTGTTTCCGTGCGCTGCTCTGGTTTGCCAGAAGCGGCTTAGTCATGCTGGCCACATGACCCGGAAGCTGTACGCCGGCTCCCTCGGCCAATAAAGCGAGATGAGCGCCGCAACCCCAGAGTCGGCCACGACTGGACCTAATGGTCAGGGATCCCTTTACCTTTACCTTTAGCTGCAGCCTTAATCATACAATGCCAATTATTTATGATCACAGAGATTGACAGTTTTTAGTTGTCCTTCTGTACTTTTAAAAGCAGCCTGACATGCAGAAATCAAGCTGGGGACACTTCTTCCAGCACGGAGGTGATGAAAGGAACAAAAACAGGGCCAGTAAGAAGGAAGTTGGCAGCCTCATCATCCCAACTTGAAAACTCATTTCTTGCCTACAGAAACACAACTAGAAAGAGGGAGGGAGAACTGTCAAATTGTCTTTGTCCAGCCTGGTATTATCTTGAACAGCTGTGCACTTGAGGTAAGAGAGTAGATTAGTCTTGCATGATCATCATCATTTAGAAGAAATATACGGTCGCCTGTTTCGGAAGAGTGAGGGGTGAATATGAAAATTAGGAAAGCTACGAACTCAACATGCCTCTAACATTAACTGAGGATCTTACAGTGGGAAGGGAAGCAGAGCGGTTGGCTGTGAGCCAAATGAGGACACAGGCACGAACTTTTGGTAAAAATGCATTAAGAGTCAGACAAAGAGGCTTCTCTTCTCTCTGTGGTCCAACCTCTAAGGTTTGAACATGTGTAGTTGGTGCACACACCATACAAGCATGGATCGATTTTCTCCACAAGCCGATATCCAGTCAAAGGTGAGTGTTCACTGATTTCAATAGGAGAATTAAGCATATGCACTTTAATTTATTCCATTAAAGTCTATGGAACTTAATAGTACATATTGCCCTTTGATCATTATGCAGATTTAATTGAGCTACTTCTTAAACACACTTATTAATGTGGGGCTTCCCTTATATTTGGTCTGCAAAAGGCACTTAGTGCAGAATTCTGCAGCAAGGTTGTTGACAGACCTGAGACCCTGTCAGTATATAATAGCCCTGCTCAGAGATTTGCACCAACGTCCAAGGTGTTACTATTACAGCTTGGGACCAGTTTACCTGAAGGACTCCCTTACCCCATATATGCCCACTTCAAAGCCTTGTTCTGTGGTACTGGCACTATTACGAATGCCACATAATATTCATTCTACATGCATAAGGAATAGATTCTTTTACTGTGGCAGCACCACACTATTAAAAAAATGTTTAAGAAAGCCTACACAGATATGCGTTTTAATCTGCAATTTTAGCTGAAGTGCTGTTTTTTCATTCTATTTTGATTTTTTGAAAATTTGTTTTTAACTTTGACTTCTACTTGTAATTTTACTTTCTTATGTTCTTTAAATGTACAGTGGTACCTCGGGTTACATATGCTTCAGGTTACAGACTCCGCTAACCCAGAAATAGTGTTTCAGGTTAAGAGCTTTGCTTCAGGATGAGAACAGAAATCGTGCTCCGGCGGCGCGGCAGCAGCGGGAAGCCCCATTAGCTAAAGTGGTGCTTCAGGTTAAGAACAGTTTCAGGTTAAGTACGGACCTCCAGAACGAATTAAGTACTTAACCTGAGGTACCACTGTATAAGTTTTACCTACAGTTAAGTGGCATGTAAATTTTGTCAAAAGAAATTAAATTAAATGAGATAAATAATTTGGACTTAAATGAGATAAATAATTTGGGAAAATATGGATGGACAAATCTGCCGGTTTCAGTTTCTCTCATTTTCACCATTTTCAGACCTTGTTCAGTTCACTATATTTCCACCTCAGCTTCAAAATTTGTCTGCATTAAAATTCATCAGCATTTTGTGCCCCTAAGGTGCACATATTTGTATGCAGTTTTCCCTCATACATACATTTGTTTGCAAGCATTTCCCCTGAATATAACGCATTTCAGTGTTTTCTACCCTTAAATAACTGCACCTTTGTTCAAATGTTTCCTCCAATATACACAGTTCTGGGAGGTTGGAGAAGTGTATTGTCAAATAGGGAGAAGTGCAAATTTCAAAGGATACCTCTGTTTGGGTTTGCGTATTGTTTGAGAAAGTGCAAATTTGGTATTTGGTATTAAAAATGTGAACCAGACTGAATTGCCCTACCTGAGAGTAAAAGCCACTGAACTCAATGGAATTGCCTTCTGAGTAGATGTGTGTGGGATTGCTCTGTTAGAGGTTTAGTGTGATTAAAAAGGGGAACTACTTGCATACATAATGCGATCAATATATCTGCTTCAGAGTGCTGACTAAGGCTTAATTCATACAAACAGCAGGCGAAGTGGTAAAATGATTTCTGGGCAATGCTACTTCAGAGTGCAAGTAGGGAATTGCATGACCGATAGCGTGTCCACGTTAAAAAGAAATCCAGCTTTCTATGTTCAGAGAAGATGTCAGAGAGAAGAGTCGCAGCCAAGTCTTCTCCCTTATGCAATCATTTTGTTTGTGCTCGAAATTTCTATCAGAGAAGCATTCAAGCATGCAGTATCCTTACACCCCCGCCAACTGGAAATGGTACAGTTTAGGATCCCTTCTATTATTTTGTGAACCAGAACACAAGGAGCCAAACATATGTGAGATGGCGTCTGCGTCATCCTTTCCCCCCTCCTAACGGCAGGAGTCAAGGCAGCTTTTGCCTCTAAAAGTTTGTAATATCTACCATATGTGGCCAAAGTCACATCACATTCAATAATTAGAGCGTAATATTTACCATGTCAGAATGGGTAACACATTACCAAGCAACTAATCGTGGCCATACATCAAACCTTTCACTTGCATGAATCTTATAGCTTAACATGCATTTTCGACCGTGTGTTTGATTAATTTCCCTGAGCAAAACACAGCTAAAAGTGAAGCATTCTGAGTTGGTATCTGTCTTAGGTTTAGATTGATTTTATATATGTGTTGTTGCTTTAAACTTTCTACATTTATACAGTCATACCTTGGGTTGAAGTAGCTTCAGGTTAAGTATTTTCAGGTTGTGCTCTGCGGCGACTTGGAAGTAATGGAGCGCGTTACTTCCAGGTTTCGCCACTCGCGCATGCGCAGACGCTCAAAATGATGTCGCGCGCATACAATCAAGCTAGAGCTGTGATCTCCCGGAGACTGAGTGACATTGCCAGACAAGAGGACATAGCCCAGGTAAAACCAGGGATGTTTCTAGGGGACCAGATTTATCGGACCATACCAGCCCCCTACCTTGCAGAAATCCACTATGTGGAATACAGCAGACTTCTTACAGCGGCTAGATTAAATGTCCTTGACTCTGCGATATTGTGGGGAAGGTACAGGGGAGTACCATACGCCCAGAGAACCTGTCATTGTGCCATGGGTGTGGTTGAGTCCACCGAACACATTCTCTTGACTTCTTATGCAGAGCTTAGACAAAATTTTATAGACCCACTCCTATGTCAATTTAGCTTCCTACCCAGAGAAAACCAGGTTTTACACTTGCTGAATAATGTCACTAGAGCTATACCTTCCTTGGTGGCCAAATTTCTTTTTTTAGCTTTTAAGCGTCGCAAGACTATAATTGACTGTATTGATATGGGGCTATCTGTTTAGCCCATTTTAGTGTTGGCTAAGTTCTAAAATCTTCCTGGATGTTTTAACTGTGTATTGACAAATGTACTTTTTTCTGACTGACGGTCGAATAAAAAAAGGTTGATGTCACGCGCATGCGCGGAAGCTGCGAATCGCGATCCACGCATGCGCAGATGCGCAGTCCTGGGTTACCCTCTACTCAGGATGTGAATGGGGCTCTGGAATGGACCCCGTTTGCATCCAGAGGTACCACTGTAATTGCTTTCCATTTGTGATTACACTGTAAATCGCTTGGGGGTGGCATGGGAAGTGTTGATTTAATGTATTAATCATCAACAACAATATTTTTTAAAGGACAGAAGATTTGAGCGGCTGCATCGTTGGTTACAATCTTTAATATTAGGAGGTGAGCAATGGTTGAATAGAGTGTGGTGCTGATAACACAAAGATTGCAGGTTCGATCCTAGTATGGGACAGTTGAATATTCCTGCATTGAAGGGAATTGGACTAGATTTTCCTCAGGGTCCCTTCCAACGCTACAATTCTATGTACTGTATTGCTAATAACTATTCTATTTGCTCCAAGGGAGGATTTTTATATGTCTCAACAAATAGAAAATATGGGTGGTAGCCAATTACACATTTACCCTGAGTAAACCTACTATTCTCAGTAGTGATGTATGGAAGTGAGAGCTGGACCATAAAGAAGGCTGATTGCCAAAGAATTGATGCTTTTGAATTATGGTGCTGGAGGAGATTCTTGAGAGTCCCATGGATTGCAAGAAGATCAAACCTCTCCATTCTGAAGGAAATCAGCCCTGAGTGCTCACTGGAAGGACAGATCCTGAAGCTGAGGCTCCAATACTTTGGGCACCTGATGAGAAGAGAAGACTCCCTGGAAAAGACCCTGATGTTGGGAAAGACTGAGGGCACAAGGAGAAGGAGACAATGGAGGACGAGATGGTTGGACAGTGTTCTTGAAGCTACGAACATGAGTTTGACCAAGCTGTGGGGGGCAGTGGAAGACAGGAGTGCCTGGCATGCTCTGGTCCATGGGGTCACGAAGAGTTGGACACGACAAACAACTAAACAACAACAGATTTATTAAAACAAATGGACAGACATGTACATGGATTTCAATGGGTCTACTCTCAGTAAAATCCATTTGAATTTCATTTGTGATAAATCCAACAGGCCAGTTGCACGTGACTTGCAGCGAGGCATCTTACTGTCCAAGGCAAGTGCTCAAATTGTTGTGGCTTGTGGAGTATCATCTGGCATCCCATAATCTCTCTCTCTCTCTCTGTGTGTGTGTGTGCAGGGGGGGGGGCTGGGGTTATCCTCACAACATCATGATATGAACTAGGAGTTGTAAGGAAATGAGAGATGGCCGGACAGTCACATAATAGTTCCATAGTTCTCAGACTTTGTGACCAAACAATTCTTGATAGATCTGGGGCAGGAAACTGTGTGCTGCCAATTCCAGCCGCTTCCTGCTTCCAGTCACAATATCTGAGGTATGGCCTAGTCAATTCCAGGCACCAGATAAAACTTGTGAGGCGGTCCCTCTCCCACAACGTACCATACGGTCAGAGGAGGTAAGTGCAAGAGTATGCCTTTACATTTCTAAGATATCACATATAAGGGCTGGATCAATCCCATTCAAGAAATGAATTCTATCCCTGAAAGCAACTGTGAGGATCCACAAATGTCAGTCGTCGTCCCCAACCTTTGTGACACATGTTACCACATCCACATTTATTAATTACACAGTGCTTTCAATGTGTCTCTCAAAATTCCCCATCTGACTTCCCATGTCAAGGGAAGATCTAATTGGATTTTTAATCCTTAGCCATTCATGCTATGCACTTCATAGAGCATTGAGATGAAAATTGAAAAGTTCTTTCGGCTGCCTTATTATACCACCACATTTTTTTCCTGTAACCTGAATCAGTAGGAAAATAATGGAGTAATGTATAGATGTTACATGAAAACAATGTGCACCTTTCTTTCAACCAAACCCAATGCCTGAGCTTTGATGCGGCTTTCAAATAATGGAGCGCCATGGGCTATTTATTCCCCTAATTTCTATGGCTCAATACAGATCTTGTCTCTTCTGTTTGTTTCAGCTAATTGCCTCAAGTCCTAATAAGTTAGTGATGATGTATGTTGAACGCAGGGACCCCTGCCAACAAAAATATTACGCCACCCCAGAATTGGAGAGGCAGTTAAAAAACCCCCAACAACCTGCAAAAGCTTCTGATTGTGTCATTCGCAACGCATTGGTTCCTTCGGTTGAATCTAGTAATTGAAAAGAGATCTGGGGAGAAGATAATGGATGGTTAAGTTACATGCACAAATTTTCTGCTTAACTATTTCAGAGGTGAATGGCTGGGCTATAGGTTACAGTTGCCACCAGTTTTGGCATCCCAGCGGCGGTTTCTCTCCCCCCAGCCATAATGTCTCCAAGGTTTTACCACCTGATCCAACATCGGTGTGTAGTGAATATCTGTGCACATGCTGGTAGAGAATTGAACTTTTCTCTCTCTGTGTGTGTATGTACACAGAGAGGTTTCGCCCTGTGTTTAACAAAAATGTATTTCAGCAACGAGAAATTCCTCCTTAGGCTCTTGATTATTGTCGCTTGAGCACGCTTGGCAGAGGGGCAGAGGAGAATATGGTATTAAACCCTCTTGCTTTAGGTTTCGTTATTAATAAAGAATGCTGCTGCTTGATATGCAAGCACTTAACCATTGTTACTTAATGACTAATTCATTGAGCCAGCAAACCTGGCATAGCTGGAGGGAGATATAGGTCTCTGCGTTGTACCGGGGGTGGCGGGGGAACCTGCTGATGAAGATTAGGGGTGGAATCCACTGGGAAGTCTCCCAGCAAGAGCCCCCAACCCCCTTTGAATGAACGGGAGCTGTGCACCGACACTTGTGCAACACCCATTCATTTCAGAGAAGGCCTTCCTAATGGATCTGGCCCTAGGTTTACCCTGAAACAAAGTATTTTATGGGAATATATACCTCCCCTGCAGAGCCGGATTTAGGTTTGATGAGGCCCTAAGCTACTGAAGGTAATGGGGCCCTTTATATATCCAGTTGTCCTTTGTCAACAACAAATTCTCGCTGTTTTTTGTGTTGAATATATGCTATATGGTAATTTATGGACCTAATAGGTACCTAATAGGTATACCTGGGATGAGGGTGGCGCTGTGGGTAAAACCTCAGTGCCTAGGGCTTGCCGATCATATGGTCGGCGGTTCGAATCCCTGCGGCGGGGTGAGCTCCCGTCGTTCGGTCCCAGCTCCTGCCCACCTAGCAGTTCGAAAGCACTCTTAAGTGCAAGTAGATAAATAGGGGGAAGGTAAACGGCGTTTCCGTGTACTGCGCTGGTGCTGGCTCGCCAGCTGCAGCTTTGTCACGCTGGCCACGTGACCCGGAAGTGTCTTCGGACGGCGCCGGCTCACGGCCTTTAGAGTGAGATGAGCACGCAACCCCAGAGTCGGACACGACTGGCCCGTACGGGCAGGGGTACCTTTACCTTTACCTTTAATAGGTATCTAAAGCCATGTGCACATAACAAAATATATATTTGATCAAAGTAATTGTTGAAGTGAAATATAATCAAGAAGTATATTAATAGTTAAATACAACCCTATATATAAAAATGAGCAAATCAGTGATATTTTAGGGAGCAGGCTAGCAGGCGGGCCCATTACTTACATCACAGGAGCCTACATAAAACAAAATACTGTTGTTTTTAATCTTATATTTTGAAAATGTACATCCAGTTTTTCCCCCTTAAAATTTTTTTTGGGGGCCCCAAGAGAGTGGGGCCCTAAGCTATAGTTTGTTTAGCTTATACGTAAATCCGGCACTGCTCCCGTTTCACTTTCTCCTCATTCAGAACAGATATGTGGCGTTTATTACTTCCATTGTTTTTTATGGTATTGTGTTCAATACGTATTGCACAATGCTTAAGGACAAGTTGGCAGTATAATATGCTATCAAGGAAGATATAAAAAGGAAATACAGACTGCATACAAGAGTCTCAACTGCCTGAGATGTTGTGTTCTCTCTCTCCCGCTTCTGTACGGTCATTTAACCCATTCCTTGGATTGTACTTTTTTACCCTTTGTTTAAGCCATGCTGAAGCATTCAAGTTATTTCTTTCTTTCTTTCCCCCCTTTTTTCCTGGGAAAAATAAATAAATAAAAGCATGAATTATTTATATGCAGCAATTATTTATTATCATTTATGCAAAGCGTGCCGTATTATGCATGCATAGGCGAATTTAATCACTCTTAACCCACAATGTCTTTAGGGGCAGCTCTGTGATAGGCAAAAGGTTACTTATATTTACCATTGTCGACAAATACGTAAGTGCTCAGAACTTTCATATTGGATTTGCAAATTGACCTTCTGTCAGTTTAGGTAAAGCAAGAAACAGCAACTGTTTCAACACTGTTTCAACACGTACTACTCAGCAAAAGTAATTAACATGCAGTCAGTGTGATCTGGTTCAGAGGATATCAACCACATCATTCGTTGGAGGAAGCTACTTTTTTTAAAAATATATATGTTGGTGTGGAATTTTTTTAGGAGGGAGGAAGAGAGATTTCCCCCCCTGCATACATTTGTTCCTCCTGAAGCAAATGTTTTTCTGCTGCCACACTGCTAATAATATGAGAAATCATCCTATGCTGTTACCTTAAAGTTCAGAAATTAAAGTTTAGGAATGTTTTGTCGCAGTTGTGGTTGTATTTTGTCATCGCTGGGAGCCCCCTTGAGGCCTCCATGCACAATATTTAAAATAATCAAATAAAACAAATGTCAGAAAGAATGTTTTTCTTTTTCTTTTTCAGAACAGTAAGTCATTTCTGTGTCCCCTTCCTCCCACGAAAAATGGCTTTCCCAATAAAGCAAACTTCTTCCTGACTACTATTCGCGCATTTGGAAATTACGAATCAAGGAACGTTTTTGTTTGTTATCCGATTCAGTTCTCCAAAGGACCATTTCTGTGCACCTCTGATCATCTCCCTCTCCTGAACCACTTTGCCAGCATAGCTGCAGTTATGTTGTTAGAAGCTGACAAGACAGGGGAGGGACTAGACTGGGTTTGGAGACTGTGGTATACAACAGTGGGGATGTTTACCTGCCTTGTCATCTGTACCACTGCAGTTTGGGTTGCCTTGGGCAAAATAAAGTGAGTAACAAAAAAAAATTAAAAGGAAAAAATATCGGTGGAGCAGTGAGGCGACAGTGAGGTTGTTGCAGTGCCAACGCATCAGCAAAGCCAATCTGACGCACTTGTAGCTGTCTTTGCAACACACCAGTCCTAAGCTCTGTGGTTTAACCCACAACACCAAAAAGTACTATTGTCTCACCCAACAGCCACTACAGGGCCACAATCTCCAAGCTCGGTCAACAATTTATTATATTCAATTTCATTTACCTTAGCACCACGCCAAATACAATAAGGTTACCAGATTTTTTTCAACAAATCCAGGGACACTTTTCAACTTCAGTAGGAATGATAGGATTTTGTCAGGGGACTGATTTGTAAATCCGAGGACTGTCCTCGGGAAACGGGGATGTCTGGTAACCTTAAAATACAACCCTCAGGTGTTTACAGTCAGCCTGAAACTGCTTAGGCCGTAAAGACTAGTTTCGTTTTATTTTACTTGGGGGAGTTTACAGGGTTGCAAATGGAGAATTTTGGGGGCAGAGCATGAAACAAACAAATGAACTAGAGAAAAGGGGCTTACCAAATTGCCAGGGAATAGGGAACATACCTTTCTCCCACTTTCTTTTCTAACTTTTAGGGACGCGGGTGGTGCTGTGGTCTGAACCACTGAGCCTCTTGGGCTTGCCAATCAGAAGCTCGGTGGTTCGAATCCCTACAATGGAGTAAGCTCCCCTTACTCTGTCCCAGCTCCTGCTAACCTTGCAGTTCGAAGAAGAAGAAGAAGAAGAGGAGGAGGAGGAGGAGGAGGAGTAGTAGTAGTAGTAGTAGTAGTTTGGATTTGATTTCCCGCTTTATCACTACCCGAAGGCGTCTCAAAGCGGCTAACATTCTCCTTTCCCTTCCTCCCCCACAACAAACACTCTGTGAGGTGAGTGGGGCTGAGAGACTTCAGAGAAGTGTGACTGGCCCAAGGTCACCCAGCAGCTGCATGTGGAGGAGCGGAGACGCGAACCCGGTTCCCCAGATTACGAGTCTACTGCTCTTAACCACTACACCACACTGGCTCTCTCGAAAGCACACCAGTGCAAGTAGATAAATAGGTACCACTGCAGCGGGAAGGTAAACAGTGTTTCTGTGTGCTTTGGTTTCCGTCACGGTGTTCCATTGCGCCATAAGCAATTTAGTCATGCTGGCCACATGGCCCAGAAAGCTGTCTGTGGACAAATGCCGGCTCCCTCGGCCTAAAAGCAAGATGAACGCCGCAACCCCATAGTCACCTTTGAATGTACTTAACCATCCAGGGGTGCTGTACCTTTACTATTACCCTTTTCTAACTTTTAACAGCTGAGCATTCTGGTAGCATGGGCATGTTGGCATCCTTCTCTGGGAAAGAACAAAGGCAGGAAGTGGTCAAAGCATTGGTGGTGGTGCTGCTGCTATGCTGCTAAAGCTGCCAGCAGATCCAGCACCTTTGAAAAGCTGCAAAAGGAAAGGAGAAAGAGGTAGGAACCCCCTCCCCTGAAACTACATCAGAGGTCAATCAGGGGCTTCCAAAAGTGCATTGAGATGGGTGCTCCCAGTTTGCCCATCTCACTTTGGTCCATCTCTAAACCTGGCCAGTGATAATGGTGTGTTGTGTTTGGCTGGGCAGGCTACCAGTTGTGCTGGCCTGCCATGGGTGGCGATAAGGGAAATTGCTCACGTGTTGGATTCCTTTACCAGATTTACCTGCCATATGGTTTTCATCACAAGTGGATGGCAAAATAGCTTACAAGCTAAGTAACCATCTGGTCCAGGAGAAAAGGCAATTCCTGTGAATTGGCTCGCAATCACCACGTGTTAAAAGACAGGATAGGGGAGGAATTAATTGGGCTCACATTTTAATGCAAACCTCCCCAATTTGCGCTTTCCCAAAGAAATGCATGAAACAAAAACACAGGGATTGTTTGAAATTTGCACTTTTCTGAATTTAGTGATACAGTTCTCCATCAACAACCATAAATGCTTAGAAAAAAAATGAATCTTATTAGGTGCAAAGATGCCTCATGTTTGGGTTTGCATAGATGTGTAAACTGGAGTAATGTACACTAAGAATGTTACATAAGAACATAAGAATGTGGGATACGGGTGGCGCTGTGGTCTAAACCACTGAGCCTCTTGGGTTTGCCGATCAGAAGGTTGGTGGTTCGAATCCATGAGATGGAGTGAGCTCCTGTTGCTCTCTCCCATCTTCTGCCAACCTAGCAGTTCAAGAGCACACCAGCACAAGTAGATAAATATGTACCACTGCAGCAGGAAGGTAAATGGCATTTCCATGCGCTCTGGTTTCCGTCACGGTGTTCTGTTGCACAAGAAGCGGTATAGTCTTGCTGGCCACATGACCCGGAAAGCTGTCTGTGGACAAACACCGGCTCCCTTGGCCTGAAAGCGAGATTTGTGCTGCACCCCGTAGTCACCTTTGACTGGAATTAACTATCCAGGGGTCCTTAACCTTAATGGTTAGAGTGTAGGACTACGACCTGAGAGACCAGTGTTTGAATCCCCACTCAATGGGTGACCTTGGGCCAGCTACTGACTTTCACCCTAACCTACCTCACTGGGTGAGTGTGGAGATAAAATGCAGAGGGGAGCACCAGGAATACCGCCTTAAGCTCTTTGAAGGAAAAGGTAATAAATATATAAAGGTAATAAATTTGTATTAAATAAAGAACAAGCCAGTGACTCATCTAGTCCATCATCCTGTTCTCACAGTGGCCAATCAGACACCATAAAATACATGTGGATTTTTGTGTATGTATTAAAAAAAATACAGTGGTACCTCGGGTTAAGTACTTAATTCGTTCTGGAGGTCCTTTCTTAACCTGAAACTGTTCTTAACCTGAAGCACCACTTTAGCTAATGGGGCCTCCTGCTGCTGCCACGCTGCCAGTGCGCGATTTCTGTTCTCATCCTGAAGCACAGTTCTTAACCTGAGGTAATATTTCTGGACAAAAAAAATTCCTTCCAGTAGCACCTTAAAGACCAACTAAGTTAGTTCTTGGTATGAGCTTTCGTGTGCATGCACACTTCTTCAGATACACTGAAACAGAAATTTAGATACACTCTGTTTCAGTGTATCTGAAGAAGTGTGCATGCACACGAAAGCTCATACCAAGAACTAACTTAGTTGGTCTTTAAGGTGCTACTGGAAGGAATTTTTTTTGTTTTGACTATGGCAGACCAACACGGCTACCCATCTGCAACTAATATTTCTGGGTTAGCGGAGTCTGTAACCTGAAGTGTATGTAACCTGAAGCGTCTGTAACCCGAGGTACCACTGTATATCACAAAATGTCACAGAAGTGGGCAAACTGTGGCTTGTGTACGAGGCTACTTGCACGAGGTGCTGTAACTATTCAGATTCCCTTCTGACATTTTATCCATGTTGCCTGCATTGGGAAAGTCAAACAAAATGTTATTGTCTGTGCAGCGGACAGGTACACTTCTTTAATGCTTGTTTTGTGAAAAAGAGCAAAATGCCAACACAACTGCTTTCCACTTTGGTATATTCTCAGCGGACAGATGTAGAACAAATATCCTAGCATCTGCTCAAACTGGAGAACGTTGAAAAACAGTTATGAAATAGGTTACCTTATAGATAGATATATATGCACACACAATGTTACCCTGTAATCATATAGACATACAGTGAGATGCTTTCCCTGAATCTTAAAGTAATTTAAAAGGATAATAAGCATGCAGTGCCTCAGTTGGTTCCTCAGAGGGTTGGTGTCCATCCTGTTTGTCACTGTTTCCTGCCTAATCCTACCTAATGAGGGTTTATGTTAACATGGCTAAGCACTCGCAGATATGTGCTACCAAGCCAGCTAAGCTTAGAGAGGACATGCCGTTCAAATGTCACTGCCATTGGCTATCTGGCTTAAAGACACCGATTACTGTGAGGGATCTTTGCGGAAACAGGCCTTTTATTTCTGCCTCCCCACACACTATTGCTGCAAGTTTGGGGCACTTAACGACAAGAAGGAGATGCCACATGGCTTTCACAGATGAGCATTGGTGTTTTGCTCTGCCTGAGCTCTGTTATCTGCACCAAGTTTGATTGCAAATTGAACTCCCCCTTCAAAAGCACAGACATCTCAAACAGTATAGCGTAGATCGGAATCCTTCTCGCCTGCGGCACCAACTTCCTTTTTCTTTAAGTTGGCATTGTCGCATGGTGGCTCACGAGTGAAAGGGTCTGTTTGGCTTTTGCAGATCTAATGGTAATGTTTTTAAGCCCGATGCCCATTTGAGGCACTAGGCCACACCAGTAAAAAAATTAATATAAAAATGCATTTCCAAATTGTAAGCAGAAGAAATGCAGAATCTCTAATTATGGTTTACGGTGCCTGTTAGAGAAGTATTTTGTTATATATACACACATACATACATATCCTGATTGTGACCTTACAGAAAGAGTGGGGTGGTGGCAAAATAATAATAATGATGATAATGATGATGATAATAATAATAATAATAATAATAATAATAATAATAATAATAATAATAATAATTTATTATTTATACGCCGCCCATCTGGCTGGCTTTCCCCAGCTACTCTGGGAGGCTTCCAACAAAATATTAAAATACAATAGTCCTTCAGATGTTAAAAACTTCCCTAAACAGGGCTACCTTCAGATGTCTTCTAAAAGTCTGGTAGTTGTTCTTCTCTTTGACATCTGCTGGGAGGGCGTTCCACAGGGCGGGTGCCACTACCAAGAAGGCCCTCTGCCTGGTTCCCTGTAACTTCGCTTCTTGTAGTGAGGGAACCGCCAGAAGGCCCTCAGTGCTGGACCTCAGTGTCCGGGCAGAACGATGGAGGTGGAGACGCTCCACTTTGCCATAGATGTTATATCTTTAGACTTGTTTTTCAAGTGATAAGTGCAGTTGGCTTGAACCAATTTTGGCTCCTCTAGCAGCCCCCCAGCCCCTGTAGTGTCTTATCACCACCACCACTTCATCAATTTCCCCATGAATATGCAATTATTATTTTTTAAAATGTATCACATTTCATATTTAGATACCTTTTCATAAATATATCGAAATAAGTATATATCGCAAAATGTGTACTTGATATGTATTTTATATCAGGATATGCAAGGGACTTTTTGAGTCAGCATTTGGAGAAGGGCAAAATCCAAAGAATAATCAAGCTCTCTTGTGTTATCTTATATCTCTATGGGACGCGGGTGGCGCTGTGGTCTAAAGCACAGAGCCTCTTGGACTTGCCCATCAGAAGGTCGGTGGTTCGAATCCCCGCAATGGGTTGAACTCCCATTGCTCTGTCCTAGCTCTTGCCAACCTAAAGGTAAGGTAAAGGTAAAGGTACCCCTGCCCATACGGGCAAGTCTTGACAGACTCTAGGGTTGTGCGCCCATCTCACTCAAGAGGCTGGGGGCCAGCGCTGTCCGGAGACACTTCCGGGTCACGTGGCCAGCGTGACATCGCTGCTCTGGCGAGCCAGAGCCACACACGGAAACGCCATTTACCTTCCCGCTAGTAAGCGGTCCCTATTTATCTACTTGCACCCGGGGGTGCTTTTGAACTGCTAGGTTGGCAGGTGCTGGGACTGAACAACGGGAGCGCACCCCGCTGCGGGGATTCGAACCGCCGACCTTTCGATCAGCAAGCCCTAGGCGCTGAGGCTTTTACCCACAGCGCCACCCGCGTCCCTCTTGCCAACCTAGCAGTTCGAAAAAACACCAGTGCGAGTAGATAAATAGGTACTGCTGTGGTGGGAAGGTAAACGGTGTTTCTGTGCACTCTGGTTTCTGTCATGGTGTTCGGTTGCACCAGAAGCAGTTTAGTCATGCTGGCCACATGACCTGGAAAGCTGTTTGTGGACAAACATCAGCTCCCTTGGCTTGAAAGCTAGATGAGCGCCACAACCCCATAGTCGCCTTTGACTGGACTTAACTATCCAGGAATCCTTTACCTTTACCTTTAACCTTATCTTACATCCTTTTTAAAGAGAAAGTTGGAGGGACTTCCCCTTCAAATCCTATATCCCCAATATGTGCATGCACATAGCAACTAGGGTTCAAGTGCTTAACTTTCCTTAAAAAAATACAAAAAGACACATCAATCAAGTGGCGAGGGGACAAAATCTGAATGCCTTTTTGCAATTTGCTAACGAAGATATGTGCACAGCCTTGACAGCATGTGGATCCTTTGGAAGTGCACAAGGAAGCCTCTGTTTTCCTGTCAGTGCTTCCCAGATAGATAAGAATTAAATGGATCTGTGGCGATCCCATGGACGAAAGATCATTATAATAGGAGTTACTACCAGATCAGCCTGCAGGTCAAATCACAACACACTGTTCATTTTTAAAATAGATTGTTAAAGAAATGCCATCAAACCGGTTAAAGGACAGAACTTTTTGGATCTCTGCATGAAACCAGAATGATAATTGCTGGGTCCCTGTAAGTTACTTTCTGCGCTGAACATTATTGCCACACTACTGTGAGATGGACCATTTTGGAAACATTAACATAATGCTATCCCCCTTGGACCATTTCAGCGCTGCAGAATATTTCACGTACATCCAACAGGACAAAGTATTAGTTTCTCCGTCTGGCACCTAAATGCACTTGCAATTTGCATCCTTTCTCTCACCTCTCATCAGTGCGGAATTTTAACACCTTTTTCATTTATTTATCAGATTCCTTTTGAGCTGTGCTTTAATGGTGCCCTTGGGTTCGAAAGCACAAACTTTTTATGCTCTCTTAGAACCTATTTCTATGTGTTGTGGAAATGTCAAGGGTATAAGGCAGAGCTACCCTTTTTGTACTGGGGTCTCTTTTGTTTTGTCAGACCATACTTGGTATAAATTTTTTATCGTTCCCCGTGGAACAGGGTTGCTTCTAACTAAACAAACAAAACCTTGATGTACATCATTCTGGCGTTCTGACTGGTTTGACACTCTCTTTCCCAATTGTGCTTAAGCAGCTGCTGACAATTTTGTGATGTGGAAACGCTTTCTCTTCCGCCCCTCCCCGAGCCCACCTCTTTCAGTGGAACATTTGTTCCCTATGCTGTTTTCATTGCTGCTACTATAGCTGCATTTATTTTATTTATATCCCTGCTCTGGCAGTTTGGAAGGGTTCAAGTGTCGCACTCCACCCAGCAGACTCAAAGGACACAACACTTGAGTTCTTGCTAACCTGTCGCTTTTAGGTAGCACCACAGACTCACCTCCTTGCTAGTCTTTTCCTATCCTCTTCCAGCATGGTGCCATGTTGGGGATCCTATATATAGCAGTTATGCAGATGAGCTCACAATGTGGCCCTGTTTTTAATTATCCGACAACCAAGAGTACCCTACTTGCTAATATAACCTTGCTTGCCACTGAAATGCAGAATCAGGGATGACTTTATTTCACTTTCTACTTTACATAATCCCAGAACGACAATGAAACAGCAGGCAAGGGATCAGGAGGTGATTAGTTAGGCTCACAGTTGGTGCACATGGGGAAATATTTGTTATGTGAGTCTTCTAAAGTCAATGGTGTATCCCTACGTTGTATGAAGTTTTGCGTTTAAGTGGCATTAGCAACAATAACCTTTTAGATGCTACCCAGAGCTTTCTCCTAAGGAAGAAAAAAAATCTCCCTGCTTCCTTTGCTCTGGGACAATGAGTATTAAAATAAGAATAGGCTGTGAGAAAGGGCTCTACATGACCTAACTTTAATTGCTTTCATTGGTGTCAAGGAATCATGAGAAATCAGAACTGAATTCCTAAAAAGAAAGGCAATTTCACCCCCACTTACATCAGTTTGCAGAACAGGATTCAAGTTTGCTTGGAGTGTAATTCAGAGGCTCTTTCTCCTGAACTCTGGATCTGCAAGCTGCCTTGAGCCCCATGAATGAAATATGTGGGCTATAGTTTAATAATACTAATAATAATAATAATAATATCAGAGATGTGAGGGCAACTGCAGCAGCAACGGTGCTCCACTCTCATTGGACTGACCATCAGTTCGTCCACCACCAAATTAGCTGGATTCAGTATCATTCTGTGGCCATTTTATTTCTTTGTGGGGGAAGGAAGGACATAAGAGCCTAAGAAGCACCTCACTGGATCAGGCCAAAGGTCCATCTGTTCTCGCTTCCTGTTTCCACAGTGAGCAACAAAAGGCCTTTGGGAAGAGTGTGCAATAGAACTCTCTCTACATGTTCTCCAGCCACTGGTCTTTAGAGGCCTGCAACCTCTGATACTGGAGATGGCACACAGCTCCCATGACTAGAAGAAGAAGAAGAAGAAGAAGAAGAAGAAGAAGAAGAAGAAGAAGAAGAAGAAGAAGAAGAAGAAGAAGAAGAAGAAAAAGAGGAGTTTGGATTTGATATCCCGCCTTTCACTCCCCTTCAGGAGTCTCAAAGCGGCTAACAATCTCCTTTCCCTTCCTCCCCCACAACAAACACTCTGTGAGGTGAGTGGGGCTGAGAGACTTCAAAGAAGTGTGACTGGCCCAAGGTCACCCAGCAGCTGCATGTGGAGGAGCGGAGACGTGAACCCGGTTCCCCAGATTACGTGACTACCGCTCTTAACCACTACACCACACTGGCTCTCTGACTAGTAGCTATTGATGGCCCTGCCTCCCACTAATTTTTCTAATCCCACTTTAAAGTAGCCTGAGTCAGTGACCATTGCTGCATGGCAACCATTGATGCTGCCATCCACAAACACACACACCGGGGGGCAGAAGCTTCAGCATAATTGTAAATAAAAGGAAGGAGGAGGTAGGAACCTGGGGTCATGGTGATGATGAGTCAATGAAAAGAATCAAAGAGATGGAAGGAAGAAGAAAGCAAGTAGCTCAGCCAGGAGACTCTTAACGTTGGGCAAGAGATTCTTGCGTTGCAGGAATTGGACTGGACTAGTCGCGGGACATGGGTGGTGCTGTGGGTTAAACCACAGAGCCTAGGACTTGCCGATCAGAAGGTTGGTGGTTCGAATCCCCGTGACAGAGTGAGCTCCCGTTGCTGGGTCCCTGCTCCTGCCAACCTAGCAGTTCGAAATCACGTCAAAGTGCAAGTAGATAAATAGGTACAGCTCCGACGGGAAGGTAGACGGTGTTTCCGTGAGCTGCTCAGGTTCACCAGAAGCAGTTTAGTCATGCTGGCCACATGACCCAGAAGCTGTATGCCGGCTCCCTCGGCCAATAAAGGGAGATGAGCGCCACAACCCCAGAGTCGGCCATGACTGGACCTAATGGTCAGGGGTCCCTTTACCTTTACTTTAGATGACAGCATCTCAAAAAGGAGAGACATCAACTTGCCAACAAAGGCTCATATAGTTTTCCCAGTAGTGATGTATGAAAGTGAGATCTGAACCAGAAAGAAGGCTGATCGCCGAAGAATTGATGCTTTTGAATTATGGTGCTGGAGGAGACTCTTGAGAGTCCCATGGACTGCAAGAAGAGCAAACCTATCCATTCTGAAGGAAATCAGCCCTGAGTGCTCACTGGAAGGACAGAACGTGAAGCTGAGGCTCCAATACTTTGGCCACCTCATGAGAAGAGAAGACTCCCTGGAAAAGACCCTGATGCTGGGAAAGATGGAGGACACAAGGAGAAGGGGACAACAGAGGACGAGATGGTTGGACAGTGTTCTTGAAGCTACCAGCATGAGTTTGACCAAACTGCGGGAGGCAGTGGAAGGCAGGAGTGCCTGGTGTGCTCTGGTCCATGGGGTCACGAAGAGGCGGACACGACTAAACGACTAAACAACAACAGATGACCCGTGTGGTCCCTTCCAACTCTATGATTCTGTGATTCTAAGGTCATGGTAGGAAACCATATGGGAAAGGAAGAGAGGGATCACTCAACTATACTATATTCCATATTTCTGAATATTTTGTCCCCATTTTCTGAGCAAGTATCATCTTGGATCTGAAGGGGTGCAGAACAGAATGTATGCAGCTGATCACTTCAGACAGGGCTCCCTTCACATGCCTCTTCCTCTTGGCAGGTGCCTATGATGAGAGAGAGAGAGAGAATTTATTTAACTTCTTAACTACTGTTTCTTTCAACAGTAAAGCCCGGAATTTACAAGCATGTGTGCATTTCTATGATTGTTTGTGCCACACATTATTTCTAGTAGGATTGTCAAGTTTGCCGCAAATGCAAAACTAGTTTAGGAGAAAGAAAAACTGGATTTTATCTGAGAACAATTTGCACTCATTAAAACAATTGACGGGGTGGGTGACGACGGGGATGAGATCCATCCCAGAAAAGGAGATTAATGGGGGAAGGGGAGATTTGTTTGTTTGCATGTGACTTACTTTGCTTTTTCCATATTCATAAGTTTTGAACAGCTGGCATGGCATTTCATGCCCCTAGATGTTTACTGAGTGATGGCACCGGACACCCCTTTCCTGTTTGCCCTACAGTGGTACTTCAGGTTAAGTACTGAATTCGTTCTGGAGGTCCGTTCTTAACCTGAAACTGTTCTTAACCTGAAGCACCACTTTAGCTAATGGGACCTCCCGCTGCTGCCGAGCCGCTGGAGCACGATTTCTGTTCTCATCCTGAAGCAAAGTTCTTAACCTGAAGCACTATTTCTGGGTTAGCAGAGTCTGTAACTTGAAGCATATGTAACCTGAAGCATATGTAACCCGAGGTACCACTGTATTTTGGAAGAATGCTGCCCTGATCAGAAAACCTTTAATCCTCACAACTCTTAGCATTTATAGCAAAGAGTGTCCATTTGGAAAGCCATTGCAACTCACCCTTAGGCCACCAGCCCTCTTCTCTGGTATTTATGAGAATGCAGGTGGTGCCCATCCCTTAATGCTACATTCTTTTGCCGGACTTGGAGCTCGAATCCACAACTCTGAGATTAAGAGTCTCAGGCTCTACCAACTGAGCTATCGTAGCTTGAAAGAGGTTGGGGCGCTCTGTACGGTTGGGGTCACCATCGTGTTACCATGGCCACCATTGCAATCTCAGAAACCTTCTGCCCCTCCCATACAGTGGAACCTCAATGTATGTACGGCTCTAGGTAAAGGTAAAGGGACCCCTGACCATTAGGTCCAGTTGTGACCGACTCTGGGGTGGCGGCACTCATCTCGCTTTATTGGCCGAGGTAGCCGGCGTACAGCTTCCAGGTCATGTGGCCAGAGTGACTAAGCCGCTTCTGGTGAACCAAAGCAGCGCACGGAAATGCCGTTTACCTTCCCGCCGGAGCGGTACCTACTTATCTACTTGCACTTTGACATGCTTTCAAACTGCTAGGTTGGCAGGAGTCACGTAGAATTCCAGTTAAGACCTTCAGTAGGTGCTTTGACTTAGGAACTTTCCTCTAGATACGAACAGAAGCCTTGCCAGCAGCCCAGAGCTTACCCAGCTGGCTGCGGAGCAATGCTGAGGCCTCTGCTGCTGGGGGGAGGGCCCCCATCCCACCCCCAAAGCTGTGGAAGAAGTGCCGCCTGCAAGATGCACAGCTGGGCACACTGCTGAGGAACCAACCTGAGGAAGTCCAGAGAAGAACCTGGCCTCGCAAGAAAAAAAGTGACTATATTTTTTTTTGGGGGGGGTGAATGAATTCCTATGCCCCACAAATAACCCAGAGATGCATTTTAAATAGAAGCACACATTCTACACATGTAAAAACACGCTGATTCCCGGACCATCTGCAGGCCAGATTTAGAAGGCAATTGGGCCGCATCCGGCCCCTGGACCTTAGTTTGCCTACCCATGGTCTAACAGCTCTTACTGTCAGAAAGTTTTTCCTGATGTTTTGAAACATTTTAGAGATTCATACTGCTATCATTAATTATTTCAAACTTAAAAATAAAATTTGCTGTTAAGCGCTTCATTCCCCATTTCATGCTATCTAGAAGCATGCTTCAATAATAACAAATACAGTGGTGTCTCGCAAGACGAAATTAATTCGTTCCGCGAGTTTTGTCGTCTTGCGATTTTTTTCGTCTTGCGAAGCACGGTGTCGGGAAAGTTTTGGAAAAGCTTCAAAAATCACCAAAGTCTTTAAAAACCTCAAAAAAGGCTACCACACCGCGTGCTATGAGTTGCTCCTCGAAGTCAAGTCGCAACTGTATTAACGGTGTTAAGAAAAAGGAAACAAACTTGCAAGACGTTTCCGTCTTGCGAAGCAAGCCCATAGGGAAAATCGTCATGCGAAGCAGCTCAAAAAACAAAAAACCCTTTCGTCTAGCGAGTTTTTTGTCTTGCGAGGCATTCGTCTTGCGAGGTACCACTGTAAGGCAAATTAACTTGATTTTCATTGGCTTTATTTGGGGTGGAGTGGAAATCAGAAAGACAGACTTTTGTAACACGAAAGAAGGAAGATTCCCCCACCTGGTGTGTGTGTGTGTGTGTGTGTGTGTGTGTGTGTATGTGTTCAGGTGTGTCTTACCCCAAAGGAGGCCTATAAAGTTGCTGATGGCAGCCATGGTTTAAAAACCTGTGGATACAACAGCAATTACAAGAGCTGTAATAGCCATTTCTCTGTGGCCTCATGCTGTCTCTGCTCCATAATTAACTCGTCTCCGTATTTGACAGTATTTTGTGTAGAAAAATCAACAACAAGCAAACTTCCATTGGGGGAATTCCTACATGCAACTACCTGGCTGCTGCTTTACCCAGCACATTGTAGGAATGTTTTCCTCATTAAAATAACAAGAATTTTAATCACACGTGTTATTGCCTAGGTTACAAAAATGTTCATGTTAAAGGGGACTTGTATTACAAACTGCACAAATAAGAAACTGTCTCGTTTAAAATGAAGAACTCGGTTAACTAAGGCTTTGCAGTGTGTGTGTGTGTGTGTGTGTGTGTGTGTATCTTTTTCTTTTTGGTAGCAATATTACTGTATGGATGAGACATTCAAAACCACGTTTTGTGCCCTCTTTGGGCATCATTAGTTTGTTTAAAAGCCAGTTTAGGGCAGACAACAGGATGAGTTTATTTAAAAGCTGGGATGGGGACAGCTCTGGGACTATGATGAGTAGATGGCAGTTAAATGATACTCAGGATACAAAAATGCACAAAACAGGTTTAAGAGTCACAACAGAAAAATATTCTTGAAATGTAAAAAAACATCTATTAAATACAGTGCTGCAGATTGTCACATGTCATTAAGCCAGAAACAGCTTTAGATGATCGACTAAAAGCTCTACTGATGCAGAAGTAATAAAGTACAAATTTGTCATTTTACAAACTCATGTAGATGAAATTATCGGTGTACAACTCCCATCGCCAGCATGTTTGTGCCGGGAAACTTCATTTGTCAATGCATTTAATCTTGCTAGTCTTTATCAGCAGTGCAAAATTAGCTGTGGGAATGAAGGAATCCAAATAGAGAAGGGTTTTCCTTTTCCTTTTCCTGCAGCATTTTTTTCCTCGCAGGTAAATAAATACGTTATTAACTGCTGTATTCAATACATTAAATAAATAAATGCAATTAAATAATCTGTTATAGTAGTGTCCATTAAGGATGGTACCACTGGTCTGCAGAATTCAAAATGGATGAAATATCTCTTTCTTAAGAAGCAAGGATATAAGACACCCAGGATGTAGGACATGCTACAAGTTACTTAATCTTTTTCTGTAGTACAGGCTGATTTGAAGCCTTCCTGTTAGCCTCAAAAAGTCATCTGGTAAAGTGAAATTCTGAGTGATGCCACTTGTCTACTGCATCCATCCATCCATCCAGTCCATCCATCTATGTCTACTACAAAGTCCAGCTTTCCCATCATCCTTGACCATTGGTCGTGATGGCTGGGGTTGATGGGAGTCGGAAGTCACCAGGTTTGGGGAAGCAAAAAGACTGGCCAAATAGAAAACAGCAAGTTTAAATCACATTGTTCTGGAAGAGCCAGGACACACAGTGTCGGACCCTCTTGGCTGATTGGCTGTTGGCATTTGGGTTTCGCCTGCCACGTAGCAAATCGTCACAACTTGTAAGGTTGTGGATAGGCACTGGCTCATGTGATAGGGATGGGAGAATGTTCTCGCCATGCCTATGTGAAGGGTATTCCGTTAAAGGAATCCAGGGACTCAACTTGGTTTGGTCAACCCCTGAGAGGGGGTTGTGCCCATGCCTGAGTCCAGGGCAGCATCTGGGAAGTGAACAGAGTCTGCTCCCAGGCTTTCCACCTGCCTCAGGTGTTCACCCTTGGCTGACCTAGGATAGAGCTCTGGGTCAGCGCTGCCTGCAAAGGTGTAGGGAGCTAGTCGAACCAGAGCCTATGCAACCACTCAGTTTTCTGTAATCAGTAAAGTTGTGGCCTAAATTCTGCCAAACACCAAACTAAAATTTGAGTCAAGTGTGACTTTATTTAGGGGGGAGGTCTCTGGGTCTGAACACGCAAACCTGCAGGTGCCTCCACAGTCTTTAAATTTCCCCATATTGTTCCCCCCATCTTAAAGTTACCCATGGCAGTTAGATGCAATTAGAAGTTCTTTATAACCAATCAACCAGCCCCGCTGCCACGCCCCACCATTCTTCAGTTGCAATTTAAGAAAAGTAAAACTGCTGTATTCTTCCATTGCACTAAGATCTTCCCTCCATCAGTAACATGACCTTTGCCAGCAGGGGAGGAAATTGCTGAGTCCTATCCAACAAGCAATTGATGAGAAAGTAGAATCTTCCGTTCTGCCAATTACAGATAGTAATTGCTATGTAATGAAGTTAATGTTTTGTAGAATTTATAACCTGATATTAATGGAGGCTCTGTTCTATCCTCTGTCTTTCTACTTCATTTTCACCCAGCTTCTTCACAACAAAAGAAACAGGACAATATGGGTTGGCTCATTAATTCTATTCCGTTTTGATTTCCCATCCCCTTCTTCCCTCCCCACACCCCCCGCACCCCAGTTCTCCAGGAGGTTAAACAAGAGCGATGTCATCAGGTCTTTCCATAAAGTCTGGTTCACGTGAGGGTGAAAGTTGCCTCTACAGAGAAGCTACCACTGTATAAATACGCTCCTTTCACTTTCAATTCAGGCCGTTTTAATAGCAGGGGCATTTTATGGCTTTCTCGATCACCAATTACACCACCAAGAACAATGGTCCCGGAGCTTAAATAAGCGGGCCTCAAATTTGCCAATGTGTTTCGTAGCAACACTTTCTTTGAAAGTAAGAATAGCCTCATTACAAGGATGAAGATGGATCAGGGCTCCGAGAAAGCTCTTAACCCCAGGACAATATGCTAACCTAACTGCAACCGTCCCCCCACCCGGCATCCCGCCCTCCCACCAATTCCTACTGTATTATTCTGACCCCAGGCTGCTCCCTTAACACTGTGTCTGACCTTTGCATTCTAAAAGGAACCACATAGGCCTCCGCTATCTTTAATGTCACTGCAGAATTTGGGAGGGTGTCTTTGACTTCGCTGACAATGGGATCTAGGAAAAATAAATCATAAGGCCTCAGTGCCACAAACTGAGGAATTCCAGAGTAACTAAAAAGCATTTCCATGTTAATCTGTTTCTCTCTTAATGGACGGAAGCGTTTAAATCAGGAAGTGCCACCTCCTATATCTTCTTGCTTAGGAAGTACGAGCTGGACGAGGATACGACACAAAGCCGATTAGATACCAATCCCTATCAATGGCTGAGAGAGCAGGTCCTGTTTTAATAGCTGGACAACACACAAATATGTCATTAAATTGCTGTAGTCAATAAAGTTGCTTTGTCGTTGCTTCTTAAAACCATGCCACGCGCCCCTGTGGTTCCAGATTTCTTTCTTTATCCATAGTAGCCCAGTTAACGCTTCAGTAATAATACAATGTCTTATTGTGACTGGGACTTTCCAGTTGAGTTTGTGGGACTTTTCCATCGCAGTTGTGACAAAAGGCTCATTTATGCATGCATGTTCATCACTTGATGAATTGCCTTGTGCAATTACTCCCTGTGCAATTTAGCAGCCCAATTTTGCATTGGTCTAAACAATTTGGAAGAGCCTACATTAGCAGAGGACCCCTCCCACTTCAGACTTCATGGAAACTTGCCCCTTCTCCCCCTGCTCCTTTGTAGAATTTACATGCAAGCAGCACACCCAAATGGGGCTTATCTTAGTTTATCTGGGATGGTTCATTACGCTGCCGTTCTGACCATGCCTACTCTAAAGTAGGTCTTATTCATTGAGGCTCACCGCCCCACCCTAGTAAATGGGGTTAGGATTGTAACCTAAATTGCAGAGTTGGTTAAATTGACACACAAACTGCGGGACAAGGACAACTGTGATTTCAAGGAAGAATGGGAGCTTTTTACAAATTATCTAAAAAGACAACAAAAGGAACTGGACTCCTTGGCAGGTTTTGAATAAACATACACAAATTTATTGGTTGATAACATGATAGATAGATAGATAGATAGATAGATAGATAGATAGATAGATAGATGATAGATAGATAAGGTAAGGGTATGTATAACTTTATAACATGCAGAGAACAATATGTGTATAGAAATTAGAGAGAGGAGCTGACGGAAGTTCCTGGTGGGAGGGGGGAGGGAGGGATGGAAGGGGGTGGAAAAAAGGGGGGATAATGTATGTGATTATATGGTTTGTTAAGTTGTTATGTTGAAATTGTTTAATAAAAATATTTTTTTAAAAAAAGGATTATGACCTAAATTATCTTTGACTTTTGCTGGGAAGTGATGAATCTATCATGTGTCAACCAAACCTTACCTGAATCTGTGAAGTGACTGCAATATAAATAATTGGGGGTTTTTTTTGGGGGGGGGGGATGCAGCATGGAAGTTCTGCCCAGCTCTTTCATACAGTTGAGGTGCTACTTGATGGTTCAGTTATCAAATAATATAGTAACTGCAAAGGTGGCTGAGTTTTTATCAATAGTATCTCTTAAGAGTGGTGAATGGCACTATTTAGCGGGAAGAAACTCCAATGAAAATCCTCGTTATTATATATTTTTACATGGCTGCTTATTTGTATATATTTTAAAATTTAATATATGGATGTTTTATGATGGCCTATATTCGTTTTTGTATTTTTTTGAAATAAATTTTATTTTATTGTGTAAACAAAAGGTTATAACAAAACCAGATACATAACCATAAATAAAGATTTCTCTGTATCTCCAGACTTCCCACCCTCTCCTCCATGGGTCCTATCGTCAACATCTTCAACTGCATATTATTTCACATAAAATCCTTCCAGTAGCACCTTAGAGACCAACTAAGTTTGTTCTTGGTATGAGCTTTCGTGTGCATGCACACTTCTTCAGATACATGTGCATGCACACGGAAGCTCATACCAAGAACAAACTTCGTTGGTCTCTAAGGTACTACTGGAAGGAATTGTTTTGTTTTGTTTTGACTACGGTAGACCAACACGGCTACCTACCTGCATAATATTTCGCAATCCATATATGTATTTCTTCATATTGTCCACAGTATTTGTTACATTACAAGTGTTGTTAAAATCCTTCTAATATTTTCATCTGGTTATAGTGGTCTCCTAAACAAATTATATATTTTTTCCATTATTTCTCAGTGTTTTTGTCTTCTTGGTTTCTGGTCAGTTTTGCCATTTTGGCATATTCCAACAGCTTGATCTGCCCTTTCTCTCTGGCAGGGACTTTCTGTTCTTTCCATCTTTGGGCTAGTAACATCTGTGCGGCTGTTGTTGCATACATAAAAGGTCTTTTCTTGTCTTTTGGGATGTTGGTACCTAAAAATCCTTATAAGAAAGCTTCTGGGTTGTTGGTTTTTGTTTTACAAAAGTTCTTTTAAACATTTTTTTTCCAATTCATTATATATCTTTTCCCAGAATGTTTTAGTTACCTTACACAACCACCACATATGATAAAAGGTACCTTCTTTCTCTTTAAATTTACAGCAGGTATGATGGCCTATATTTGTAATGTGTAATAAAGGTTTGGTGAAGTAAGCAAGTAAGCAGATCAAATAATATAATATCCACCAATATTTCAAAAATAAAAATATGGACATTTGCTCTGCATGCGTAGCTGATTGGAGCTATGGGCAGATGTTTGGCAGAAAGGAATCAGGAAGTGAACTAGGAATGGACACATCTGTCAAGTTCTGTTGGCCCCTTGCAAATTGTTCTTTAAGATGTCCCCGTAAACATTGGCATGCATTTTTGTGCCCATGTGAACTTTTTTTGTTCACGAATATGCAAGCAAATATAAAATTAGATATAGATGTGTTTTTGCACTGAGAATTGCATCACGACATTTGGAAAGATAGCTGTGAGTTGGCTTGCTTATAGGTAGATTTTCATTAAAATGCAAACGGAATGAACTTCTTCCCCCACACTGATAACACCCACAAAAGTTAGGCTTCCACCAGCCTTGAGCTGTTTAACTCGCTTCATGCCACCAAGGCTGAGAAAATGCCCTGCATGGCAACAGAAGAAGGAGTAGGTCCTCAGCAAGGAGGGCTGAATTAGCAGGGGATAGAGATGGAGGAGGAATTCCATTCAGTATTCAGTTAAAGCTAAATCTAGCAAATTCAAACCGCCCGAAACAATATGCAAACTGAAACACAGCTATGTGTCGCTATTTGCACTTATCTGAGTTTTGCGGTGCAGTTGTCTGACCAAACCACGCGTACAAAATCACAATTATTGGGGAGAAGTGCATTAAAAAAAATAATGAAGATCATAGAATTGTAGAGTTGGAAGATACTGATGAAAATAACATAAAAATGAATTATATCTCTGAAAATTGCAAAAATAAAAATAATACATTAGTCAAATTTGTTTATTGATGGGGGAAATCCACATTGAACCGCTGATATACACGATGCAGCAATTGTATCATCTTTGTAAAAATAAAAAAGCAGTGTTCTGGTTGTGAGCGAGTTGTGGCACGCAGCCAGTAATTTATTGTTCATGTATGTACATATTAATAACTATCAAATGCTGGCTGGCAAACTTAAGATGCATGGCTCTGCCATCCAGCACAATGAATCACACCCAGGATTTAACTCATAATTATTTCTGCAAACAAGGTAGCTTAATCTTAATAAAGAGATGATCAAAAGCAGATAAAACAATGCCCAATGGAGAATTTAGATCAGTCTTTCCCAACCTGGTGCCCATCAGTCCTAGCCAGTACATCCCTACTGCCTGGGACTGGTTAGAGTTGTAGGCAAACAACATCTCACTGAAACCTAAATTCACATTCAAATTCAGGTCAGACTGTGGATGATTCTAACTATCTACCTTGAATTGCTTACAATGGGATGCATTGAAAAGTGCATCTCTACCCAGATTTGGGGGCACCAATTCATGCCGACAAAGGTCCATATAGTTAAAGCTATGGTTTTCCCAGTAGTGATGTATGGAAGTGAGAGCTGGACCATAAAGAAGGCTGGTCGCCGAAGAATTGATGCTTTTGAATTATGGCGCTGGAAGAGACTCTTGAGAGTCCCATGGACTGCAAGAAGATCCAACCGATCCATTCTGAAGGAAATCAGCCCTGAGTGCTCACTGGAAGGACAGATCCTGAAGCTGAGGCTCCAATACTTTGGCCACCTCATGAGAAGAGAAGACTCCCTGGAAAAGACCCTGATGCTGGGAAAGATGGAGGGCACGAGGAGAAGGGGACGACAGAGGACGAGATGGTTGGACAGTGTTCTCGAAGCTACCAACATGAGTTTGACCAAACTGCGGGAGGTAGTGGAAGACAGGAGTGCCTGGCGTGCTCTGGTCCATGGGGTCACAAAGAGTCGGACACGACTAAACAACAACAACAGCATTCATGCATAACTGCTTTTTAAATTTGCAGCTAGAATGGATTAGGTTAGTAAATGCAGGTTGCAATTTATCTTGAAGTAAATCCCATTGAATTCATAAACTTATTTCCAGGGTGACATGCATAGGATTGCATAGTTTGTATAGGACATTATATCCTATGGTTCACCTCCCCCCCCCCCATTACAATTTTCTTAACTCTTATCCGGGACTTTTTTGCCAAAATTTTGGAAGACATCCCTTTCTGTTTGGGCTATAATTGTAAGACTATAATTATCTTTTTCTTGTATATGGAATTATAAACCACATGGATGTTAGTTTGCCCCTTGCATCCATATTTAAAGAAAAACATTCACTCACATGCCAATGTATTTACTTGTGTACAGTATGTCACTTGTATCTTGAGCTCATTTCATCATAAATCTTTTCATTTCTCCAAATTCACAGTCATAGAGGGGTTTATAGATCTTTGACACCCAGACTGGCAGCTTGATCTGAAAAAATGTCTATGTTAACAAGAACTAGCTGGAGCTGAATGCACAACCACCGCTCTTGAAGGATTCTAACCTAGGACTGGCTAAGAAATGTGTCATCAGCAGATTGCTGAAACAATAAACCCCTTTATATACAGTTCACCTTAGGAGAGATTTAGCAATGTTGTGATTTACGAAGGGCAGGCATCAACAATTCAGTAAGTGAAAGTATTTATACCTAATAGCTACTTTTCAGTGTAGTTTATAGTGGAAAGTAATGTTGCGTTTCGCTGTGCCTGGGAGATGACTTTACTGAAGATTAGTTATACTTGCTGATGACTTCAAACTTCAGCAGGCTGAACTGTATCTCTATGCTTATCTGTACTTAACCTTAGGTGCCCTTTTGCTGCTATCTGGGGTGTGCTTTTGGCAGAAAAACAGGACGCTGTCTAACCACACAATCATTTCCCATTAAAAATGAAACACGAAACTCGGCTGAGGCACACACTTCACAGGGGCACATGAAGTAAACGTCCTTTATCTGCTATGTCCAAAAATCAAGGCCATCCATTGGTATGGGGAGATGGGTCACCACTGGCAATGCAAAGAAACGAAATAAAGAACATGGAATTTCAGCTTTTAACCATCTAGTTTTCCATGGCATCTGACTATTTGGAATAGAGCTGCCACCTACATTTTGCCAAAAGCAGAACCTGGCACAGGTTTTGCAGGTTCCTTTCGATACATTCCTAGATTTTGGCAGACTCCTTTCTGTATGACATCAGTAGTTATTCATGCCCCCCCCCAAGAATTTATGAAATGGAGCTTACACATGTGGTCTGAGTTAGTATAGTGGTACCTCGGGTTAGGGACGCGGGTGGCGCTGTGGGTTAAACCTCAGCACCTAGGACTTGCCGATCGCATGGTCGGCGGTTCGAATCCCTGCGGCGGGGTGCGCTCCCGTTGCTCGGTCCCAGCGCCTGCCAACCTAGCAGTTCGAAAGCACCCCTGGGTGCAAGTAGATAAATAGTGACCGCTTACTAGCGGGAAAGTAAACGGTGTTTCTGTGTGCGGCTCTGGCTCGCCAGAGCAGCTTCGTCACGCTGGCCACGTGATCCGGAAGTGTCTGCGGACAGCGCTGGCCCCCGGCCTCTTGAGTGAGATGGGCGCACAACCCCAGAGTCTGTCAAGACTGGCCCGTACGGGCAGGGGTACCTTTACCTTTACCTCGGGTTAAGAACTTAATTCGTTCTGGAGTTCCATTCTTAACCTGAAACTGTTCTTAACCGGAGGTACCACTTTAGCTAATGGGGCCTCCCACTGCTGCTATGCCGCCACCATGTGATTTCTGTCCTCATCCTGAAGTAAAGTTCTTAACTCGAGGTACTAATTCTGGGTTAGCAGAGTCTGTAGCCTGAAGCGTCTGTAACCTGAAGCGTCTGTAACCTGAGGTACCCCTGCAATAGCAGGGAACCAGGAACTGAAACCTCATTAAAGCGATACTTTGTGCAGTGGGGATTTAGAACTATTGCTGTTTTGGTGCTAAAGTAGCCCATTCTCCCAGGCAGAGTCATATTAGGCCCAGGTGTATCTGTCCATCTTAGTTTCTCTCAATTTCTCCTTTTTCCCATCTTAAGTCCAGTTCTTCACACTTCCACATCACTTTGCTTTTTTAAAAAATGCCCTCATGAAAATGAACTGGCATTTTAGTGTGAATTTCTCCAAATAAACCATTTTGCAGGCAACTTTTTGTAATTTAAGGCGTTTTGGTGTGTTGTTTCTAATAATATATGCATTTTAAGAAACACTTTATCCTAGTATATGCATGTCTGTACAGATTGTCTGGCTGGAGAACTGCATTTCAAGATTCAGGGAAGTGTGGATTTTGAAGGTTAGCTGCATTTTGGGTTGGCTAATTGGGTTTAGAAAAGTTCTGATTGGGTAAAAAGGTAAAGGTAACGGACCCCTTACCATTAGGTCCAGTCGTGACCAACTCTGGGGTTGCGGCGCTTATCTCACTTTATTAGCCGAGGGAGCTGGCGTACAGCTTCCAGGTCATGGGGCCAGCATGACTAAGCCGCTTCTGGCGAACCAGAGCAGCGCATGGAAACGCCGTTTACCTTCCAGCCGGAGTGGTACCTATTTATCTACTTGCACTTTGACGTGCTTTCGAACTGCTAGGCTGGCAGGATCTGATTGGGTAAGTTCACCTTTAAATGCAAAGTGAATCCAATTTCTATCCCATCCTTACTTTACAGCACACACATATGTACATACTTTGAAATAATATGTGAGTAGTTCTAGGTTAGCCCTTACCGTGACATGCACTGCAACCAGACCTCCCCCACTATCTGTATACAGTGGTACCTCGGGTTAAGTACTTAATTCATTCCAGAGGTCCGTTCTTAACCTGAAACTGTTCTTAACCTGAAGCACCACTTTAGCTAATGGGGCCTCCCTCTGCTGCCACGCCGCCGGAGGACAATTTCTGTTCTCATCCTGAAGCAAAGTTCTTAACCCAAAGTACTGTTTCTGGGTTAGCGGAGTCTGTAAACTGAAGCGTATGTAACACGAGGGGCCACTGTATCAGGTTGTCATGGGGTGAGAAGGGATGCTATGAATGTACATTGGTACACATGTAGCACTCCTCCATGTAATAGGAGGTGAACCTGTCCTAGTGGAGATTGATATTAGAATAACAAAGGATAGGGTGCAAGGGATGCATATTTGTTGTTAATTATTGGAATATGCTAAGGACTTAAATGGGACATGGGTGGCGCTGTGGTCTAAACCACTGAGCCTCTTGTGCTTGCTGTTCAGAAGGTTGGCGGTTCAAATCCCCACGACGGGGTGAGCTCCCGTTGCTCTGTCCCTGCTCCTGCCAACCTAGCAGTTCGAAAGCACCCCAGTGCAAGTAGATAAATAGGTACCACTGTGGCGGGAAGCTAAACAGTGTTTCTGTGCACTGCTCTGGTTTCGCCAGAAGCGGCTTAGTCATGTTGGCCACATGACCCGGACAGCTGTCTGCGGACAAACGCCGGCTCCCTCAGCCGAGATGAGCACTGCAACCCCAGAGTCGTGTGCGACTGGACTTAACTGTCAGGGGTCCTTTACCTTTACAGTTTGAAGGACTTAAATAAGACTAGACTGCATTGCTAGTTTGTTTTAAGAGCACTGTGTCACTTTGTATTTTGCAACATCTATTTTGTAACTGGTTTAAGACTGTTTACAGTAAAGCTTTCCTTGTGGTGGAGATCACATTCATTTCTACTCTGCACAAGGTCCAGACTAGGGATTCCATTGCACAACTCTAACACCGTCGTGATGGCGTATTACTTCTAACAAACAGCAGGTCCATTCATTTGAGCAAAACTTCAGATATTCCTTTTGAATATCTTTGGGGTACTCTCAATAATCACTGCTCCTCAGAGGAGGAAGAACTCACTGAACTCTAGCTTAAGTATCTCTCCCCCAGTTGCTGCCTCCTCAAAGGTCAAAAGTCAGAAGATGACCTTCTTCAGCTGTTCAAGAAGCACAATGTGGAATGCCCCATCAGATACCTCCGTGGCACAGTGTTTTGGTACAGTTATGCCCACGATGGATGACAGATTCATGACTCATTGGGGATTGACTCAGAATCCAAGTCCCATTAAACTGGATCTGAAATGAACTTGCTCCAAACATTTCTTCTCTGTGTACTTTGATGTTAAATATTCTTTAGGTAACCAGTCTTGTTGGCTTTCATGAGCGGCTCAATAAAAATGTTTGTAATTCAGCATGGTTTATTTTTATTTTATTGTTGCATTTTAGTAGTAGGGTTGTTTTACCGTGAACAACAAGAACAGTGGTGATAATATTAACTTTGTATTATGCTTTCCTAGGCAAATTGCGTAGAAATATATCAGGTGAGAATTATTTACAAGCTACTTCTCCAGCCTATGAAGAATCAGGGTTTAAAAGTTACAGATAAGCTTAGGTAAGAAATATTTGAAGCACTGGAATTCTTAGGTCCTCAACTCAGAAGTTTCCAAGGTGGTGTAGTTTATAAATGTGCATGGTACAGGGCCGGATTTAGGTTTGATGAGGCCCTAAGGTACTGAAGGTAATGGGGCCCTTTAGATGTCCATCTGTCCTTTGTCAACAACAAATTGTCCCTGTTTTTTGTGTTGACTACATGCTATATGGTAATTTTTGGCCCTAACAGGTCCATACACAACACAAAACACTGTTGCTGTATGTAGGTTTTATTTTATTTGTTTTTTATCTTATATTTTGGAAATGTACATCCAGTTTCTTTCCCTTTAACATTTTTGGGGGCCCCCAAGAGAGTGGGGCCCTAAGCTATAGCTTGTTTAGCTTATATGTGAATCCAGCACTGGCGTGGTAGGAAAGGTCACTGCAATTTAAATATAACAGACATATTTGGGAAAAAGAAACACATTGTGGGGTGCTGTTTTAATATGGAATGCACAGAAACCTGGAGGGCCAAACATAGTGAACAGGTATTATTGGGCTGGTATAGAAAGGACCTTGTTGTTGTTGTTATTTAGTCGTTTAGTCATGTCCGACTCTTCGTGACCCCATGGACCAGAGCACGCCAGGCACTCCTGTCTTCCACTGCCTCCTGCAGTTTGGTCAAACTCATGCTGGTAGCTTCAAGAACACTGTCCAACCATCTCGTCCTCTGCCGTCCCCTTCTCCTTGTGCCCTCCATCTTTCCCAACATCAGGGTCTTTTCCAGGGATTCTTCTCTTCTCATGAGGTGGCCAAAGTATTGGAGCCTCAGCTTCAGGATCTGTCCTTCCAGTGAGCACTCAGGGCTGATTTCCTTCAGAATGGAGAGGTTTGATGTTCTTGCAGTCCATGGGATTCTCAAGAGTCTCCTCCAGCACCATAATTCAAAAGCATCAATTCTTCGGCGATCAGCCTTCTTTATGGTCCAGCTCTCATTTCCATACATCACTCCTGGGAAAACCATAGCTTTTACTATACGGACCTTTGTTGGCAAGGTGATGTCTCTACTTTTTAAGATGCTGTCTAGGTTTGTCATTGCTTTTCTCCCAAGAAGCAGGCGTCTTTTAATTTCATGGCTGCTGTCACCATCTGCAGTGATCATGGAGCCCAAGAAAGTAAAATCTCTCACTGCCTCCATTTCTTCCCCTACCTCACATCAAACTATAGCAGTGGTTGTGGGAATATGGATTTAAACTGAGGGAATAAGGCGTAGCTCAGACATCAGGGCTTTTTTAATCCGTTGGTGACCACCAACAAACATTTATAACCCCAAAAGCTAGTTTTCTGTTATTCACCCACAACATCTCATTAGACAGGTATACTATCTCTGAACATGGGTGCTTCATTTAGCTGTCAGGAACAATAGATCTGTCTTCCAAATTCCAACCAATTCACAACTCTGCTCTCTTTGATTTTCTGTTAACAGAGGGTGTTAATAAGAGTGGGGTGGGGGTTTGCCCCAGATATTGAATAAACTATTTTTAATATATATCTATATATAATTTAAATGAATAATGTTAATAAGAATGTGACAATTTACATTCCGTTTCCTTTGCCCTTTTTAAAAAAGAAACATCTGGTAAGTTAAAGTGGATACCAAGGAGACACAGTCTCCAGCGCATGGAGTGCGCCGGGTAATAATATACTGTAGCAAGCAGTCATATGATGGAAAACACCTGCAGTACACAAACACAAATTAGCAGAAGCTGACCTAAACAATAATGATCTTATTACCTATCAGAGAGCCCTAATTTAAGGGTACTCCAATTAGAGTTAACCTAAAAGGTTAGCGGCTTTCAACTCTATTGCCTTTGTGATCATGCTGTCAGAGCTATTGTGGCATCATGGAAATTAAATGCACCATAAAGACACAGCTAATTATCGCTGAACTTGTCACTTCCCGTGTAGGAAAGTGTAATGCTTTCAAGACAATATTTGTGACCTGTTGTCTGACAACACTGTCTCTTGTTGACCTGTGGCTCGAATTCTGCCTTTTCCAGCTTTTCATCTGACTAGGTGGTTGCCACCTTACTCTAACTAAGAGAGAATACAGTGTGTGTTATTTAAAGATTAACGGAGGAGATCAAGAATTCATTAAGGTACAACTGGGGTTTTTTTATTTAAAAAAAACCAAGTGACTGATAGTTTTGGATGCATCTGATCTGAATCTTTTTTTTTTTTCATATGTAATGCCTGAAGTAAAAAACACAGAAGAAAAAAACTGGGGGAAGAATGTCAAATGTAACGTGTGTGTGCACACACACTTCCAGCTACAATTCCTGCTGTGTTACTATTGGGGCGGGGGGGGGGAGCTAACATTTGCTATAATATATGCACAAGTATATCGTGAGTGCTCTGAGTGCTCACTGGAAGGACAGATCCTGAAGCTGAGACTCCAATATTTTGGCCACCTCATGAGAAGAGAAGACTCCCTGGAAAAGACCCTGGTGTTGGGAAAGATGGAGGGCACAAGGAGAAGGGGGCGACAGAGGACGAGATGGTTGGACAGTGTTTTCAAAGCTACCATCATGAGTCTGACCAAACTGCAGGAGGCAGTGGAAGACAGGAGTGCCTGGCGTGCTCTGGTCCATGGGGTCACAAAGAGTCAGACACAACTAAACGACTAAACAACAACATATCGTGCATACCCATTAAAGGTGCCATTCCGAAAAAAATCTCCCTCTCCCAAATTTGAGCAGAATTTTAGTACTTTCCCCTACAGTTCCAAGAAGCATCTCCTGCAGCAAATTTATTAAGGGAGAAGAGAGAAGGGTTACACAGTTGTAAACCAAATACTGACATGACGTTTAAGCACATCGCTTTAATACGCTGATCTTCCCGGAACACAAGCCCATCTGCTCCCTTGACTTCTAAATGTGAAAACGTATCGTTCCGTGGAATGACGGCAAATGATTAAGGTTATGGCAGTAGGACTGGGCAATTTGGGATTCATTCAAGAGCTGCTTAACCAGTTGGTTTTAAGTCCGTCAGATATGCCGATGATCTTATTAGCTTGTTTTGGGGTGACAGCTCTAGAATAACCCGCAGGGTATTATGCGAGTTAATTCTAGATAATTTAAGGCCTGATATATAAAAGAGAGCCTTCCAAAGCACTTAACAGAACACACGGAATGTAACACGGCACCTTATCTGTAAGGGAGATTTTGATATTTAGGAAATTCACAGAGTGAGCCATCTCCTTTTCATACTTAATAAATATCTCCCCCGTTGGCTGCAGTGGATGATAAAAGTTGTAATTCCTCTAAATGGTTAATCCCAGGATCAGAGCTCTCAAGTGCTTTATGCCATGAGGTTCAGCGCAAGCAAAGCTGCAGCGAGCATCAGTGCGCATTTCATATATAATATAACACACAAATTCTCCTTTTTTTATTTGGCTTTCTGCTATATCTTAAATGTTTTATTTTTCAGGGGAGAGATAAGGCCTGGTTCTTCACATAAAACTACAGCATAACCATTACTTAGTCTCTCTCTCCTCCCCCCCCCCACCTCTGCTACAGGAAAAAGGTCCTCTCTGAGTCTCTGTGCACAGATGTCTCCGATTAAATTGTATCTCACAGTCCTAACAGTGTTGAGTACTAGATGAACTGCCAGAAAGGCCGTAGGCAAGATCTAAATTGCTTTGGTTTCAGTACACAGTGAATTTGGCTCAGACAAGCTGAATCAGTACATTAAATGCGAATCCCTCGCAGATTTGAAAGCAGCCTTTAGCACAATTATTGACTGTGAGTGATGATTATGTCTAATTGAAGGAGACTTCTGCTACCTGTAGCTCAGTTGGAGTCCACGGGAGCCACGGCGAGGCTCTGCATCTTAATTCAATGTTCCAGCTTGGAGAGAGGCAATTGAGCCTAAATCCAGAAATGTATACACATGGTCGATAAACTTTAATAAACTTTAAAGCTTCAGTAACTAGGCTGACTGTATACAATTCAGGGGTGGTTTCGCCCCTCCCCTTTCCTTTTGTTTTAATCCAGGGAAGGAAAAGGACTAATGAGGGGCGTTCGGCTGCAGTAATGTATTAGTTCGTCTCATGCAGAGTCCCTATCAAGCCACGGGAAAATATATTGTTTCATGCTTGTCTTTGGTACAACTCATAAATCTGCCATTCTGTACACCATATTAATGCCCGACAGGTGGGAGATTACCAGTGCCGTGGAGGTGGGGAGCAGCTTTCAGCAAATTTGCAGGAAATCTTTGTGCGGGAAATAAATCTACTGGACAATGTTGGGTTTGTGGAAGTTTTGCTATCCTCCGCCCCCAACTAAGGAAATGAACATTAATAGGTTCTGTCAACACACATTTTGACAACACAGTTGAATTCAATCACACTGGGGTGTGTGTTTTTAAAGGGGGGGGGGAGCCTTGTCTAAAATGCCTTAATATCTTCCCCTAAAGGAATTTATTTTACTTGGTCAACAAAAGTGTGGGGTTCTTCCCTCCCCCAAAACTGCTGGGGGCAGTCAATGATGCAGACTGGTGGCAGGCAAATGTACAATGTGGGAGGGGTGGCAACTTGAATAAAATTTGGGGGGGACGACGATGACAAGTAAGCTCTGCCTTGCATAATGGATCACATGATGGAGTGCATGGACATTAAAAAGGTAAAGGCAAAGGTACCCCTGCCCGTACGGGCCAGTCTTGACAGACTCTAGGGTTGTGCGCTCATCTCACTCTAGAGGCCGGGAGCCAGCGCTGTCCGCAGACACTTCCGGGTCATGTGGCCAGCGTGACGAAGCTACGCTGGCGAGCCAGCGCAGCACACGGAAATGCCGTTTACCTTCCCGCTAGTAAGCGGTCCCTATTTATCTACTTGCACCCGAGGGTGCTTTTGAACTGCTAGGTTGGCAGGCGCTGGGACCGAGCAACGGGAGCGCACCCCACCACAGGGATTTGAACCACCGACCATACGATCGGCAAGTCCTAGGCACCCACAGCACCACCCGCATCCCTGCATGGACATTATTTGAACTGAATTCAAAGCAGGGCCGTCTTACCCATAGGCACTAGGGGTGCAGGGCACCCAGGCGCTGTGCTCTCAGGGGTGCCAGGCTGAGAGTCTGGGGCCTGAGAGTTGAGTCTGGGGAAGAGCCCGCCCATTGGTCGGAGCACCGCAGCAGGCGCTTCTGCTGTGGGTGGCTCTGCACAGCAAGTTCAGGGGCGACCAAGCCAGTGAGATACTGAGGCGGCCAACTGGCTCCACCCTCCTGCGCGCCTGGGACTGGGCAACCTGGAGGGGGCGCTCGCTGGGCGGATCTTTGTACCTCCACGCCACATATGCTTAAGACAGCCCTGATTGAAACATTTTATGGGGGGTGAAGACCCTTCGGCCCTGATGAGGTGGCTTCTATGTAATGTCATGAGATTAGAGCATGAGGTAAATTTTACCTCACGTTGAAGAAGAAGAAGGAAAGGATATAACCAATGGATGCCAGTTTCCCAAGTGTTTCTGGCAAAATGTAGCTCTGCCCTTAAGTTGTGTCCATTTCTTTTTTCTTTCTAAGTAAGAATCCACAGCTTCTTCCAATCCACCCTCTTTGTATTAACACACTGGATCTTTTCTAGCCACACGATAACACATCAGTTACTCCTGGTCATTGTTCTGGCAGCTGAATCTTTCCTGAGTTCTTCCTCCACCTGAGTAGACCCTTTCTCCTGAAGAGTCTCCTGGTGATAAAGTTTTCCCCACGGCCAAACAAGCAATGGGGTCTTTCTGAGTCTATTGCCACCTTCCCTCTTGATTTTTGGGTGGTGGGGTGGAAAATTGGAGGCCAAGACTGGGTTCGAGATGTGGTGAAAGAAGTTGTCTGAGGGATAAAGGTAAGATGACTATGAATTTAGGAATTTAGGGCTGCCTCAGGGACGTGGGTGGCGCTGTGGGTTAAACCACAGAGCCTAGGACTTGCCTATCAGAAGGTTGGTGGCTCGAATCCCCATGATGGGGTGAGCTCCCGTTGCTCGGTTCCTGCTCCTGCCAGCCTAGCAGTTCGAAAGCACGTCAAAGGGCAAGTAGATAAATAGGTACCACTCTAGCGGGAAGGTAAACAGCATTTCCGTGCGCTGCTCTGGTTCGCCAGAAGTGGCCTAGTCCTGCTGGCCACATGACCCGGAAGCTGTATGATGGCTCCCTTGGCCAATAAAGCGAGATGAGCACCGCAACCCCAGAGTCAGCCACGACTGGACCTAATGGTCAGGGGTCCCTTTACCTTTACCTTGAGGACTATAGTGGGCTTTCTATGGGGTCTTATATCTCTTCCACAGTCAGAAGCAGAGCTAGCTGCTCTGGTACCCGGAGTGGCACACATGCTGTGAACCTGGGGGCAATGTCACCCCTCTCATGGATGACACCCAGGGTGGACCACACACACCACACACCCCTTCCTCTGCCAGTGGATTGAGTGGGATTTTGACAGATGTAAGAAAATAAACTGTTAAATAATAAATAATTCTGTTAAATAATTTTGAAAACAATTCAGACCGGAAGCAGCCCAAACAGGATGAACATCTAAAGTCAGATCAGTTGAACCCTAACCAGCAACAACTTTCTCTGGACCGAATTAAGTTCCATCTTGTTTACCCACATATATAATCACCAGCCCCACATCTCAGTTAGCTATAAGGTTGGAGAAGCGCTCTATGTGGGGCTACCTTTGAAGGTGACCCGGAAACTACAATTAATCCAGAATGCAGCAGCTAGACTGGTGACTGGGAGCGGCCGCCAAGACCATATAACACCAGTCTTGAAAGACCTACACTGGCTCCCAGTACGTTTCTGAGCACAATTCAAAGTGTTGGTGCTGACCTTTAAAGCCCTAAACGGCCTCGGTTCTGTATACCTGAAGGAGCGTCTCCACCCCCATCATTCTTCCTGGACACTGAGGTCCAGCACCAAGGGCCTCCTGGCAGTTCCCTTGCTGCGAGAAGCCAAGTTACAGGGAACCAGGCAGAGAGCCTTCTTGGGAGTGGTGCCCGCCCTGTGGAACACCCTCCCACCAGATGTCAAAGAGAAAAATAACTACCAAGACATCTAAAGGCAGCCCTGTTTAGGGAAGCTTTTAATGTTTAATAGGTTATTGTATTTTAGTGTTTTGTTGGAAGCCGCCCTGCTCTCACTTGTCTGTAAAAGAATTTAGGCCTACTATCACCACTGTGAAATTTCCAGAAATTTCTCCCACTCTATTCTAAATTGGGCAGGATTTTCTTTTCATCCTCTCTCCCCACGAACGATTGAAATTGGCTCAGCTGAAAATATTGGCTCAGCTATTTCAACCATCTTGCCTCCACTTGCATGCTGAAGTTTGCTACCTCAGAACAAAGCCGTATTTAGTGGCCATAATCCAGTGTAAAGGAATTCCAGCAGCAGTGCCATAACTGCCCTGTTAGTGATTTTCCCCCAGAATTAATCAGAAATAACCAACGCAGGAGATATTCTTCTCTTACGCTAATTGTTACTTGGCCTAAATCAGCCAAGATAATTCCCCTTCTTTAAAAAGAAACAAAAGTAATATCACCTTTCACAAACTATTCTAGCGTAGTTCAGCTATATCTGGGGAAAGCTGAGCACCACCCCAAGCTGTTTTTTATGTTATTCCTCCCCATGAAAATGTGTCAGTTCAGTAAACAGTCCCCATTTGATAAAGGTTTTTATGGAAAGTGTTATGAGCTCTTTCATTTGAGCAAAGGGAAATGAATCACTGTTTTCTCCCTCTTTTCTCTGTGGCATCCAGGCTACCTTACGCTTGCACATTATGCAAACTTCAAGAAAGAGGCAGTGAGCATGTCAGGGAAACAGCCGTGATAACTCCGGAGCGCCACAGTTTTGCGGCAGCCTCTTTAATTTAGAGACAGGCACATTAGCCTGGATGTTAGCTTCCTTCCCCTTAATTGGATTGCTTGCATAAATTGCAATATCATGCGCTGGCTACTTTTTGGCAAACAAATAAATAAATAAATTCCAATCAGCCGCATTGAGGGAATCGTATGCATTTCACACAGAGAATGGGGACGGGGGTGTGTGGAAATAATAATTTGACGACGATGATAAGGTGAGGCAGGGTAAAAGCTGATATTCTCCCTTTATAACAGATAGCCCCAAGTTGTAGAGGCCATTATACCATGCATTTTCAGAGCAAATGAACTTGACAGATGGCTGTGTCACCTAAACCCCTACCTACCAACTTGATTATGCAGAAAACAATACAATAGAAAAGAAATCATTACTGAAGGAACCTGGTTAGTCCACAGAGGGCTGAGCGATGCAGAAGAACAAAATTACAGTTGTGGAATTGAACAGCAAGAATGCATTTAACATAAAGTGGGTTACAGCGAGGCAATCAGTCATGGCTACGGCTATTGTCTGGGCTTGCTTGCATGCTATATGAAGTAATCTGTCATCTCCCACTGAATTGGTGTTTAGTTTATAGGAGAAAACTACAAAGGTTTTGCTAGGGCATGTTTCAGTAGCCTTAAGTAGCTGAATGGAATGAAATCTGGGAGAATTCAGGGTATCTTTTGGAGTCTTGTGGCATTTTTGTGGGTGCTTTATCATTATAATGTCCAATATATGGGTGGTCAGCTTCTGGCCTACAGATATTGCACGCAAAGGAAGTTTACCTGGCTTGTGGGGCACGACCCGATTTTGGTTGATGAAAAGTTCAAATTCCACTCATTATGCCAGGAGTGGATGTCAAGCTGCAAAAGATATAGACATTCCCCCTCCCCAATTTTTAAAATCTATTTTAATAATGTTTATTGGGTCCCCCCCCCCTCAAACAAAGTTCCTTGGTAAAACCTGGGGAAATGGCAGCGATGAAAGATGAGGGGGGATGACTACTAAACAGAGTTCACTTCTATTAGCTTCCTAAAGGTAAAGGTAAAGGTAAAGGGACCCCTGACCACTAGGTCCAGTCATGACCGACTCTGGGGTTAGCTCATTGGCCGAGGGAGCCAGCGTACAGCTTCCGGGTAATGTGGCAAGCATGACTTAGCCGCTTCTGGTGAACCAGAGCATGGCACGGAAATGCCGTTTACCTTCACGCCAGAGTGGTACCTATTTATCTACTTGCACTTTGATGTGCTTTTGAACTGCTAGGTTGGCAGGAGCAGGGACCGAGCAACGGGAGCTCACCCCGTCACGGGGATTCAAACCGTCGACCTTCTGATCAGCAAGTCCTAGGCTCTGTGGTTTAACCCACAGCGCCACCCGCGTCCAGTTTAATCAGTCTGATAGAGGCCCAAGCTCATGAAGATTTACACAGTTCTGCTGTAGTTCTGCAAATAGGAGTCCATGTGTCTAGATGTTTTTCTTTTCTGTTGCCTTTACCAGAAGGCACAGAGAGGGCAGAAAACTTAGACAGTTCATGGTGGCAACCTTTCTTTTTTTCAAGACAGCAAAGAAAAATAAAGGTGCAATATTTTAAATATGGTTGAAATGGTTGCAACATACATTCAGGGCCATGGCCAAAAATAATAAAAACAAAAACATGCCTTGGTGCATTGAAGTTGTGATACCACCACCACACTTGAAATGGTCCACAGGTCAGAGGTTTGATACTGCTGATCTATCTCTTGCCATAACTGGGATGTTAAGCTGTTAACTGGCTACTGTGAAGGGCTTGACAATGAGTAAAATTGTAGGCACTCTGTTTATTTTGTCGTACTGCCCCCTGCCCTGAAAGAGTAAAACGGAGGGAAGATTGTTTAAAATGGCCAAGGCGGTCCAAGATCAGGAATTCAAAGAAATCACCAATTCTCAGGAGACATATCTTTTTTGGGGGAGCTTATACTGGAAATGGTCCAATCCTTTCCAGAGTTTGGCATGCCCATCTCTTCATAAGATCAGGATAGAAGTTTGTAAAATGTACCAATGCAAGTCTAATTAAAAGTGGGGAAATTAGCCAAGACAACCTCTCCCCCCCCCCCAAAAAAAAAAAAATGAATGAGAGCACTCCTGAGAGTACCTCATTTCAGCAGGGTTGCACAGAAAAACCTCTGGTGGATTGTATCCTTAACTATTGTTCCCCAGCCCTGTCCCTTGAAATGTGGCAGTTGAGAAATCAGAGATACTAAAACCATAAGCCTGTATATCCAACAAACTTTAAGTCTCATTGATTGATTTCAGGAGGAGAGATTTAAGCTCACACTTAACTCCACCATTTTTATCAATGTGAATTCAGCAGGCTTCACTTTCACCCTGAGTCCTTTATAAAGCATGACCTATGACTCACTTAGCAAGTCTAGAAAAGTGCCCATGTTTGCAGTATGCCATCACAAAGCACTTCTCCTAGAAAACAATGTTACAGTGGCAATGGGGTATTTTTGGTTGTAAGCAACATTCATTTGTCATTGTTGCATCTAGATGCTCTGTGTATAGCTGACTGCGGAAGTTTTATTAATTGTGTGTCTCCCCCGACTCAAACATCAGCAAAATTGTTAAGAGTCTGGAAATGGCCTTAATAATCAATTCATACATACACACTTCTGTTGCCCACGTGTGAGTGCAAGATATATTAACAGTTACATAGTAGCAGATATGCACAAATGTTTTGAATCAAATTGTAAATCAATTGATAAAGACCATGGGTCTGATCCAATTTTCAATATGAGCTCCAGATACTGAGGTCCATGAGACATTTCCTCCATTCTCATGGAATCATAGAATTGTAGAGTTGGAAAATAATAATAATAATAATAATAATAATAATAATAATAATAATAATAATAATAATTTATTTATACCCCGCCCAGCTGGCTGGGTTTCCCCAGCCACTCTGGGAGGCTTCCAACAGAATATTAAAATACAATAGTCTGTTAAACATTAAAAGATTAAACATTAAACACGACTGCCTTCAGATGTCTTCTAAAATGACCATCCAAGTGGGGCTCAGTTTGGATTTGAACCCTCGTCTCCCAGATTCTAGTCCAACATTATGAATTAATTTAGAATTCCCCCTCTGATCATTTGCACATGCTTCTCACAAATGCTGGCCCGTTTGTGGCTGTGAGTTAGGGCAGGGGCTATCTGCACCACTAGGCCAAATTGCCTGAGAGCCGCCAAGACTAGAATTGGTTCTGGCCATCAGGGTTGCATTTGGATCGAACCACATGGGGGAAACCCTCATTCTTGCAGTATTTGCTGTGTAAACCACACTAGCAAGCATTCACAAAGCAGGGCTTCCCAGACATTATTTGCTGCAGTAGCGTGAAAAATTAAAATATCAAAATGAGTTGGATCTATTTACTTGAAAATTTCTTTTGTAATAAGAATGACTGGTTGCTTATAGCTTGCTTCATCAAATGGAGGGACGCGGGTGGCGCTGTGGGTTAAGCCACAGAGCCTAGGACCTGCCGATCAGAAGGTCGGCGGTTCGAATCCCCATGATGGGGTGAGCTCCCATTGCTCGGTCCCTGCTCCTGCCAACCTAGCAGTTTGAAAGCACGTCAAAGTGCAAGTAGATAAGTAGGTACCACTCCGGCGGGAAGGTAAACGGTGTTTCTGTGCGCTGCTCTGGTTTGCCAGAAGTGGCTTAGTCATGCTGGCCACATGACTTGGAAGTTGTATGCCGGCTCCCTCGGCCAATAAAGCGAGATGAGCGCCGCAACCCCAGAGTTGGTCATGACTGGGCCTAATGGTCAGGGGTCCCTTTACCTTTACCTTAAATTCATAAAATAGATGCTGAAAGTTGTATGCAGCAATATATGAATGAATGGATAAAGACTGAGAGAGAGACATAAATTATTTGGTGAAAGGGAAGGCAGTCTTAAAAGCTGATCAGGAGCATGGAATTCCTGGCAACTCTTCCATCCAAAAGGGGTGGGTTGCCGAAACCAGTAATTAATAGGCTGCCATCTTTGTTTTGTTTTTAACACACTTGTCCTTTTTTTCCACCTCTTTCCCCTTGCCCCAAAGTCTATTTCATGGTACAAATTGTAGCAAACAAGAAGAAAAAATAGGGAATGGGCCATGTACATAGCTTGGAGGTACAGTATCTGTTTCACCATGCAGAAGGTCCCAGCTTCATTCTCCAACATCTCCAAGTTTGGTAGGTGAGAGAACCTTGTCTCCAACCCTGGATGGCAGCTCAGCTAGATAGACTTGTCTGCCTCACTATAAGGCAGCTCACCTTCTTGGCTGAAGGCTTTTCACTTTCACTTGCTTGGAGTCGCTCTCTTCATGGTGAAGGTGAGAACAGCCTTTTTATCACATTGCTTTAGCAGTGGAAGAACTGCTTACCCTGTAGTGAAGATCCTATTTTGCCACAATAGCTTGCTAGCTATATACTGGAATCAGGTAGCATGGTCATTTCTGCCCAAGCATCACCCAAAAAAGGAAGAGAATGTTCATTCGAGATGGTCAACAAAACTGGCCATGTCTACCTAGTTCCACAATACAGATGCTCACCTTCAGAACCTTTCCATTGAGAATAGTTACCAGTGAGAAGGACCCTTAAGACTGTTCTGTCACTTACTTGAATTCTATATTGATCCAATTTACTTTCCTCCTCCTCCTCCTCCTCCTCCTCCTCCTCCTCCTGAAAAGGAAATAAATATATTTCCTGAACGATGTTCCAAGAAAGGCAGTTATAAGCCACAGAGAGATAGAGAAGCTAAGATACTTGTCTATAATTCAGGAAATTTGGACATATTTCATACAATAACTCGGTGAGATAGCCATTTATGCAGTCTTTATAGTCAGGGTTTACTGGGTAAATATAGAAGATCAGAAATTGAAACCCATTCAGTCCAGCCCTGATGTGAATACAACTTTTGTTCTGAAAATTAAACAATAATCCTAACATTTTTTCTTAGAACAAATCCTTTCAGCAAGTTTTTTTTTAAGTGTTCCATGTACAACACACATGAATCAACCACACATGAAACTTTATTGAAGAGCTGTACTGTATGATTTTAAAATCCCCCAGTTGTGCTAAATACAGTGATTACTCCAAATTACTGCCTACTTACCATGACTACATAATGCAGAAGTGCATGGCAAAAACTCAAAATAAGCAGAGGAAGGAGATTAGCTTTCTGCCAAACAAAGCCACTGCTGTGATCATGAAATTACTAACCCTTGTGGCATTTTGTCTATAACTCTAGGAGGACGTGTCAATAGCAAACATCAAAATTCATGTTGAGATTGCTGCTAGCCACCTATAAGAGAGCTTTGCCCCTCTCCTCTCATTCCCGTGTGCTGTGAAAATTGCTAATAACCAATTCAATCAGAGCCCTTGCAAATTTGGTGTTTAGCTTTGGAAGCTTGAGGACAAACATTGCAGGCAGGCTTGCTCCAAGTTTCTTCTGCAAACATTGAATTCTACTTGGACCGCAGTGCTCTCCAAGGTCAAATATTGGAAATAATAAAAGCCACATTTTTCAGCTAAGAATAATATTTTGAGGTCACCTGAATCAACTGGGTGCTGCACACAAATCAAAATAAAGACAGAGGACCTTTATTCAGGTTTACAGCTCTAATGGTGCGTGTCCTATACATACCTACTGAGATTTAAGTCCAATTGAGTCCAGTGGCGATCAGTTGCAGCCCACAGGGGAGGATGGAACAGCATTGCTTATCTGACTTTCCAACACGGAGGTCATTGCCAGTAACCGAGGGAGAGGAATGAGGTGGTGAGGAGGTTGCATTGGGAGTGATGGACTTTATCTACCAATGGCACTTACGTCCAGGTTAAGTGGCCATAGGATTGCAACCCAAACTTCCAGATGCACAAAGCAAGGAGAAGGAAGAGACAGAGGATGGAGATCTGTTTGACAGAACCAGGAGAAAGAATGGCAACAGCATCAAAATTCAGCTGATGTTGGTATTGGCATCTGACCATCAGATGGTATGGTAACTTCCAAACCAACTGGAAACCAGTGTTTTGTTTTCACATAAAAAGGCTTATTTAAAAGAAACACTACAGAGCACATATAGTACAAACAGGGATAGAAGAGTGTGGCCTTTTAGTGTGCTCAGTGGTACCAATCCACACCCCAGTCCATCATCTGCTGATGACACCAAGTTGTTCAGTGTGGCAAAAACAAAAAGTGATTGCAATGAGTCAGAGCTTCAGGTTTTCTTTCATAAATAAAGTGTGTGGAATACTGGAAGACTGATGTTCGTGAATGCTGAATTTCTGCAGTAACAGAAATGTTCAAGGAATCTGAGATCGACTGCAGAATTTGCCAGTTTCCATTGACTTGCTCTTAAAATGAAAATCCCTTTAACATGCCCCACGGCCAGCACTAGGACCCAGTTGGCGTGGCACCCCCAGAGAATCCAGCTGCAGCAGTGGCCCAGGTTGGTTTCCCATATCCTTTAGACAACTTGTAATACAATCACACAGATTGGCTTCTGACACAGCTAATGCTGCCCTGCTGTTCGCATTAAGATTTATTGCTGCTTTGCAATTTCCCTGATGTACAATAGCAGCAGGCCAAAACTAACACGCATGTTAGCAGGCTTACCAAGTGTTTGGGGGAAAGCCTTTTGGAACAGTCACTGGACATTTGCCATGTTAGGCGGCCACTCGGGTTACTTTAATGTAGGGCACAGAAAGGGTATACAAACACCCCTCTTGGCTCACTTCCAAGAGAGCCGTCTGCAGATCGTGCCCTGAAGATCACGCCCTTTGACTGTACTGCACACACCTATTTAATGGAAGTTGGTTAAAGCATAACTGGCCTAGTCATCATAGCATTTTCGCCAACATTTTTAAGCTGCAAATTCAGATGCTCTGGGTGTGAAACTCCCAGTAGCAGACTTGGGTAATATGGTGCCCTGTGTGAGGCCAAAATTTGACACACATATACCCCAGCTCTTCCCTAAACTGGGTAAGAGAGGTGCAGGGCTTTGGCATGGAAGCGCGAGGCTCGGCCATGGTCATTGAGCCCTCACATCACCTTTCAAAGCTGGGAGAGTAGTAATTAGGCTTTGGGAAGAGGGAGGACTTTAGGAGCGCTTGTGCCTCCTTCGCCTCTTGGCTCAGTGCATGCGCAATGCTCACACAGCCCTAAATCTCGCCCTGCCCTGGCACTCCTATTCTCTCTCAGAGGATCACTGCACATGCAACCCACCATTCCACACAGACAAGGGCTCTTCTTCATCAGCTTTCTGCTGTATCCATTTGTGGTAGGCTCAACTGCCATGCAGGACATAGTTTTCTATGTGGCTCGAGCACATCCTTGCATCTACACTTGCACCATGTTGTTGTTGTTATTTAGTCGTTTAGTTGTGTCCGACTCTTCGTGACCCCATGGACCAGAGCATGCCAGGCACGCCTGTCTTCCACTGCCTCCCACAGTTTGGTCAAACTCATGTTACTAGCTTCAAGAACACTGTCCAGCCATCTCCTCTTCTGTCATCCCCTTCTCCTTGTGCCCTCAATCTTTCCCAGCATCCGGGTCTTTTATTCTCATGAGGTGGCCAAAGTATTGGAGCCTTAGCTTCAGGATCTGTCCTTCCAGTGAGCAATCAGGGCTGATTTCTTTCAGAATGGAGAGGTTTGATTTTCTTGCAGTCCATGAGACTCTCAAGAGTCTCCTCCGGCACCATAATTCAAAAACATCAATTCTTTGGCAATCAACCTTCTTTATGGTCCAGTTCTCACTTCCATACATCATACTGGGATCTTCTCCATGGATCACTGCCTTGTCGTGGTGAAGGGGCTTGAATAACTCAGAGAAGCTGTGAGCTATGCCGTGCAGGGCCACCCAAGACGGACAGGTCATAGTGGAGAGTTTTGACTAAACATGATCCACCTGGAGCAGGAACCGGCAAGCCACTCCAGTATCCCTGCCAAGAAAACTCCATGGACAAAAACAACTTGCACCATGCTCACACCTATAGAAGGCTAGTTTGGGACACATTCTATCTAGGGAATCCCAAAATGCATGCACGGAGAAGTGTGTCTGTGCAAAGTCTCTCTGCAAATACCTGAAATGGACTGTGAAGCCCATTCCAGGTTCCACAACCGACTGCAGAGTTTGGGCGAAGCAGAATACATCCACGTATAGTTCCAGTAAAACTTTCTAGAGTGAAACAAGGAGGTTTTCCTCATCCCTGCTCAAAGTATGATGGGTGATAGATATCCAATTTGGTCGTGTTCAGAGCAAGCCCATTGCTATCAGTGGACTTACAGTAAGTGGTCCATTTCCATTTAAGTAATCAGCTTGTTTGCTTGTTATTCTGAAAAATGAATCTAATAACTAAATACACTTCTAGGAGGAGATAGGGCTTCTGTTTGACCAATCTGAACTGTGGGATAACTAAATGTGTTTGGAACTTAAATAAACAATACAAGTCATGGGGGCATGCATCAGAGATCAAAACCAGATGTGAGCCTCAAGTTCCTCCATGGGTCAGTTCACACTAACAGCAGCTCTCAAGTAAGTGCATCTGGAGCTTGTAGACTCATATCTGAGTGGTGCTCAGACTAATCTATAAGGACAGAACTGAAAGATCTACCTGGAGTCCGTGTACTTTGTGGAAATGCAGTGCTTCCCCCAGAAGAAGATGGGTTACCAAGTTGCTCAAATCATATTCCCAATCCTTAGGTGGAAGCATGAGTTTTGATAAGTAATGCTTTCACCTGTGAGCATGGCACCCAAGCACACACAAAGCACCCTGATCCCTAGGTAAGTAAGGTTGCAAAGTCTTCTGATGTTCTAGACTCAGGTTCTAGACTCAGATAGTGTCACCTAAGAGCACAACGGGTGGCGCGGGTGGCGCTGTGGGTAAAACCTCAGCGCCTAGGACTTGCCAATCGCATGGTCGGCAGTTCGAATCCCCGCGGCAGGGTGCGCTCCTGTTGCTCGGTCCCAGCGCCTGCCAACCTAGCAGTTCGAAAGCACCCCCGGGTGCAAGTAGATAAATAGGGACCGCTTACTAGCGGGAAGGTAAACGGCGTTTCCGTGTGCTGCGCTGGCTCGCCAGAGCAGCTTCGTCACGCTGGCCACGTGACCCGGAAGTGTCTGCGGACAGCGCTGGCTCCCGGCCTCTAGAGTGAGATGAGCGCACAACCCTAGAGTCTGTCAAGACTGGCCCGTACGGGAAGGGGTACCTTTTTAAGAGCACAACATGGGTATTTGTTGGGTGGCGGAAGGCAGAACCTGATGTAACTTTGTGGGGTTTTTCCAAAGGTATCTCCATCTTATAGCCCGCTTTCTAGGAATTCTGTTATGTTTGCATTTTAATGCGGACTTCCTGGAACAATAATACAAACTGTGCACAAAAACGCTCATGCTAGTGGAAATAATATCCAAAAATGCATTCTATTAAGGAAAATTGCTTTGCAAAGATTAGGCAGAACCAGGCAGAGGGCCTTCTCGGTGGAACGCCCTCCCATCAGATGTCAAGGAAATAAACAACTATCTGACTTTTAGAAGACATCTAAAGGCAGGCCTGTTTAGGGAAGTTTTTAATGTCTGATGTTTTAGCATGTTTTTGGTATTCTATTGGGAACTGCCCAGAGTGGCTGGGGAAACCCAGCCAGATGGGTGGTGTATAAAGAATAAATTATTATTATTATTATTATTATTATTATTAGTCAAGTGTATGTATATCAGGAGAAATGCACACTAAAGTGCTGCAAAATCTGGTGAACTAAACTTCAGAATGGAAAGATGAGAAACTTAAAGAAGCCAAAATTGACAGATTCATTTATTCCTATCTCGTAGCCAGTGGTTCACAAAATAAATTATGCCCTGTTCTGGTACCTTCACCTGTGTGGTTCTCTCCCATGAAAAGAGATATAAAGACAGTGGCAAAGTGAGTAAGAGGACAAGTTTTACCATCTAGAATGGGCAAGGAGGCTGGTGGTGATTCTAGTTCCTCTGCAATTTTAACTTCATCCCTTGGAGAACTTGAGAAGGGGTCTAAAACTTTGGGACCTTGGCAACACTAGGCTCATGGGTGTGATAGTAAAGGGAGCCCTGACCATTAGGTCCAGTCGTGACCGACTCTGGGGTTGCGGCGCTCATCTCACTTTATTGGCCGAGTGAGCCGGCGTACAGCTTGCGGGTCACGTGGCCAGCATGACTAAGCCGCTTCTGGCAAACCAGAGCAGCGCACGGAAACACTGTTTACCTTCCCTCCAGAGTGGTACCTATTTATCTACTTGCACTTTGATGTGCTTTCAAACTGCCAGGTAGGCAGGAGCAGGGACCAAACAACGGGAGCTCACCCCGTCGCGGGGATTCGAACCGCCGACCTTCTGATCAGCAAGTCCTAGTCTCTGTGGTTTAACCCACAGTGCCACCCGCGTCCCTCATGGGTGTGATACTGCTCTGCAATGGATTGTCTCTTTCTGTGTTTCTAAGTGTCTTCATGGATGAACACTGTACATTCCATTTGAAGTCACCAAGAAGGTTTTATGCAATAGATCTCCCAGCAAAAACACTCAGGGTAATGAATGCATTTCAGGGCAGAAGCAGTCTTGTTTTCATTCTCAACAAAGAACTGAAATTAGTACTCATATTTGCCTTGTAATATAGTAACGCTGCTTTCCAAACAACCAAAACACAGAAGAAATTCAGCTGTGTTGGCAATACTGAAATCCTTTTATTATTGTTGGACTCGATTGTAAAAATTAGGCCAGATACGCAAATTACCAGCGCTAAACATAGTACAATGGCTGCCTGTAAAACTCTGAACAAACCACAATAGACAGTCATTTATTTGCTCAATACTCGCTGCCTTTGATGCATAATAAATTTCATAAAATATTTCCATCTTTACATAGAATTAAATGAATATGAGTTTACCACAATCAGGGGCAGATGAAAATTCATATAACATGTTTGTCTTCATCAACAGTGTGGCACATACTATTATACAATAATATCCCACACTTCTGCAAGTTGATTGTTTTATTGTATGGTTTTTTTATTGTAATGTATTGTTCCTTTTTCTGATTTTATGGTTTGCTTTATGCTCATAAAATTTGTTAGAGAATGTTTCTGTGGCAAAAGACTAATGAGCAAAATAAAAATATATTTGTAAAATGATATATATTTATATGTACTTTTTTATATATAAATAAAATTTTATATATAGCACCACTTTCCTTCACTTAAGAGTCATGCAACAGGTACTGCTATTGGAATCCCCCCCCCCAAATAATTTTTCTTGGGTTTTACATTTTTGTCACAATCACAACAAATTAAAAACAAATTAAATTGCCAGCTCCCACCACCGCCCTAACTTCCCTCAACTTACCCTTCTGGTTTTTTGCATATTGACTTTTCTTGCTATATTATGCTTTTATATTATATTCTTTGAATTAAATGTTATTATGTTTTTATCATTTTAACATCACCTTTGTAATTTCTGTATTAATTTTGTTAATTGTGTTTACTCAAAACCTGCTAGTGAGTCCATTTCTTTACATTGTTTCCGTAAATACAACATATATGGTTACCAGTCTTCTTTAAAATCTCTTATTGTCTTTCGGTTAACTTCACCATTTCAGCATATTACATCAGTTTTTCTTGCCATTGTTCTTGGAATTTGAGTTTGCTGAATTATGCTCCATGGACTGCAAGAAGATCAAACCGATCCATTCTGAAGGAAATCAGCCCTGAGTGCTCACTGGAAGGACAGATCCTGAAGCTGAGCCTCCAGTACATTGGCCACCTCGTGAGAAGAGAAGGCTCCCTGGAAAAGACCCTGAAGTTGGGAAAGATGGAGGGCACAAGGAGAAGGGGACAACAGAGGACGAGATGGTTGGACCGTGTTCTCGAAGCTACCAGCATGAGTTTGACCAAACTGCGGGAGGCAGTGGAGGACAGGAGTGCCTGGCATGCTCTGGTCCATGGGGTCACGAAGAGTCGGACACGACTAAACAACTAAACAACAACAATACCTTCTTACCTAGGAGTAATCCCCATTGAATTTATCTGAGTCCCTTCTTTGGGTGCCTCCTCCACTTAGAGGTCTGGAGATAGGCCAACACAAGAAAGGGCCTTTTCTTTGGTGGTTCTCCACTTATGGAATGCTCTCCCTAGGGAGGCTTACCTGCAACCTTCATCACATATCTTTAGGCACCAGGCAAAAACATTTCTCTTTAATCAAGTCTTTGGCTTTGGCTGATTAACATTCTATGTCCTTCTATATGTGTTTGTGGGGGTTATTGGTTTGTTTTTGTTTTTATTATGCATTTTATGTTCTCATTTTGTATGTTTATGCTGCGAACCACCCTGTGATCTTTGGATGAATTACAAATTAAATACATAAACACCAGTGGGATGTCCTTCTGAGTAGGCTTCTATAGAAATGTAATGAGTACAGTGCATGCTTAAGCAACAAAACATTTAACCACGCAACCACCATTCTCAAAGTATGATAGACCACACACAGTTCTACTGAGTTCATCTTACTGTGGGAATTTTCAGGGAGGCAGGAGAGGATATATTGTTTAATTATATCCTTCCCAACTTGTGTTAACAAGTTCTATAATTTAGCAGAGTGACATTCCCCTTTTTAAACTTGTACAGCGGATAACGTCTTTGCCAGGCTTGTTTAAGCCTCAAAAAGAAGTTTCCTGGTAATTCCCTTTTATTCCCTCATAAAAGATTAGACACAACACAGTCTTGTATAAAAGTATAAAAGAGTTTACTCACACACATTCTGTTCACAGATGGATCCCAGAAGGCAGACTTAGGTTACAAAATATATACACCTGGAATCTACCCCATAAGGAGATACAGTGGTACCTCTGATTACGTACTTAATTCATTCCGGAGGTCCGTTCTTAACCTGAAACTGTTCTTAACCTGAAGCATCACTTTAGCTAATGGGGCCTCCCACTGCTGCCACGCGATTTCTGTTCTCATCCTGAAGCAAAGTTCTTAATCCAAGGTACTATTTCTGGGTTAGCAGAGTCTGTAACCTGAAGCGTATGTAACCTGAAGCGTATGTAACCCGAGGTACCACTGTAGTTCCTTTGTCCTCTCTTTGCTGTAAGCCAAGAGAGCATCTCAGACTAAGAAGATGTTGATCTTTGAGGAATGGAGTCAGAGAGAGAGGTGGCTGCCTCCCCTGGGGTATTTTGTTACCTGCACAGGTGAGATTTACAGAATTGAAAGGGACCTTGTGGGCCAACTATTCTGACTCGATGAAGGAAATCTAGAGCAATAGCACCCCAGCTTCTGCTTTAAGACCTCTGGCACATCAAGTTATAGCACTGGTTGGTTAGAATGATGAATAAGAATAAAGAAACTTATGGTGATTACAAAAAGTATCATTCTCTGGAAGACTCTAGGCTATCATCCTAATTTAATGTTGTGAACAGCCCTGAGATCTACAAGTGAAAGGTGGTATACAAATATGATATAAATAGAAAAGATTGTAAGCTTTTTCTATATGCAGTAACAGCAGCAAGAATACTATTGGTCCAAAAATGGAAGCAAGAAGAATTACCGACGATGGAAGAATGGAGGATGAAATTAATGGACTATGCGGAACTTGACAAACTAATGGGAAGGATCCGAAACCGGCGGGACCAGAAGTTTACCGAGGACTGGAGTAAATTTACGGATTATTTGAAAAGTATTTGTGACGACCAGACGGCGTTTGTAGGTTTGCAAGAAGTTCTGTGAGGAATAATATTAGAAATATTGCAAAAATGGAGAAGGAGACGTGATATGTTAAGAATGTAAAGGCAATATTAAGTTAGGAAATGCGTAAGAAGTGATTAAGACGGAGGATTATCAGAGGTTTTGATGGAGGTCCAATAAGAATGTATTTGTGATAAATTGTGTGATATGTTTTATAATTTTGTATGTTAAAAACCAATAAAAATATTTTTTTAAAAAACAAATTTACTAAATAATAATAATAATCCCACAGAACAGGGGTCAGCAAACTTTTTCAGCAGGGGCCGGTCCACTGTCCCTCAGACCTTTTGGGGGCCGGACTATATTTTTTTGGGGAGAAATGAATGAATTCCTATGCTCCACAAATAACCCAGAGATGCATTTTAAATAAAAGCACACATTCTACTCATGTAAAAACACGCTGATTCCTGGATCGTCTGGGGGCTGGATTTAGAAGGCGATTGGGCCGGATCCAGCCCCCAGCCTTAGTTTGCCTACCCATGCCACAGAACATGCCACCAGAATACATGGAGGTTCCTCTTCTGTAACACTTGTGTCTCTGGGGTGACAGCTTTGGTATGTTCGTTTCCCGCTTCCTTCAGAACCAAGTGCCTGCAATTCTTGCACGTGGCCAATAGGAGAATCAGTCTGGCCTTGTGCCATAACTGGGCAACCTCTTGGGAGACAACTGCAGGCTAGGAAAGTGGTAGCTGGCTCCTGAACTGGGTCGTGCATATGTGTGACCCTGACTCCTACAGGATTGTCATCACCCTGCCACACTGGTGAAGAATCTGCAGCTGAAAATGAGAGGTGTTGATTTGACACCTGCAAAAAAAGAACGCCAAACGAGGGAAGGGGTTTCAGCTCAGCCTTAAGGAAAATGCAGTTTGGCTTTGAAAGGGATCTAACTTCATATGACTTTTCCGGCAAGAGAGAGAACATTATGCCTCTTCTGCCGGCGAGACCTAGACTTGACCTGTCCATACAGCTACGCAAATAGCCACCCAAATTTCCCATCCCGAGTTGAGCACACTCTTAACGGGCTGCTATTAGAGCCATCATGTCACCGAAGCAGTCAAGGGATAATCAAAGGCTGCTTGTGTTGCAGCCCGCCTGCTGCTCTGTTTCGAAGAAAATGGGCTCTTGAAAAAAGAAATGTCACACCATGGTGTGAAGAGGTATATCTTTGGAGTAGAAGGCAGAGCCTGTGGAAAGAGGGACTGTAAATGACTTTGATTCCCCCTGGTGTGATGAATCATGGAGTCGCAAATCCTTTTTAGCTAATTGCTATCAGCTTGTGAGATTCCACCCCCCACCCCCCCACCCCCTTCCATGTTCAATATCAATTTTCAGGGCCAAGGGAGATAACACCTCTCCCCGGAGTCAACTGGCGACTCACCAGTAATACATAAAGCACACATACACCCTGAACTAGCACCACTTAGCAATCGAAAGAGGGAAGTCATCTAATATGCAGCTGCCCCTGTTAACTAAAAGGAAGAATATTAGGAAGAAATACAAGACATAACCAGGCTCTCCAGCGCTAAAATGCCCATGACCTTCCTGTGAAAGCTGTCCCTTCTTTGTAAATTCATTGATAGCTCAGCCAGGAAGCACACAAAAAAGAGAGAGATGCTCGTATGCAGAAATACTGGGAAAGGTCGCTTGAAGGACAATGGTGTTGCATTTACAGCCTAATCTTATCAGACCCTCCATCAGCACATGCATATATACAGAGGGGCATGAGGACTTGAGTCACCTAAAGAACTTTGGACCTTGGCCACAGTTACGTTTCCTCCACTCTTTCCAGGCATGGTCCATACTTAAAAGCTCAGTGCCCAAGCAATTCCACCCCCCGTGTGCAAAAACCCGCTCTTTAAAGTTCAGTTGTAACAAACATCAATCCGCGGAAAAACTGCATTGATGTTTGCTGCCGTTGAACTTTAAAGAGTAGGTTTTTGCAGGGAACACAAGAACGATGCTTGGACACTGAGTTTTTGAGCATTGACTGGTGCCTGGAAAGAGCAGGGCAAAAGGTCAGTGTGCCTAAGCCCTTACACTGCCATTGGCTCCGCTCTACAATATATCAAATAATAATAATAATAATAATAATAATAATAATAATAATAATAATAATGATAATTTATATCCCGCCCTCCCCAGCCAAAGCCGGGCTCAGGGCAGCTAACAACAATAAAATAGTACAACATTCTAAAATCATTTCACTATAAAATTAATTCAAATCAAATTGATGGCAACCATTAGGCTAAAGTTCTGTGAAGATTGCCAAAGCAGGGAGTCAGGCTGTGCCCTGACCAAAGGCCTGGTAGAACAGCTCTGTCTTGCAGGCCCTGCAGAAAGATGTCAAGTCCCGCAGGGCCCTAGTCTCTTGTGACAGAGCGTTCCACTAGATCGGAGCTACAGCCAAAAAAGCCCTGGCTCTGGTTGAGGCCAGCCTAACCTCTCTGGGGCCTGGGACCTTCAGGATGTCTTTGTTTGAAGACCGTAAGTTCCTCTGTGGGACATACCAGGAGAGGTGGTCCCATAGGTACGAGGGTCCTAGGCCGTATAGGGCTTTAAAGGTTAAAACCAGCACCTTAAACCTGATCCTGTACTCCACCGGGAGCCAGTGCAGCTGGTATAGCACCGGGTGAATGTGATCTCGCAGCGAAGACCCCGTAAGGAGTCTCACTGCGGCATTCTGCACCCGCTGGAGTTTCTGGGTCAGTCTCAAGGGCAGCCCCACGTAGAGTGAGTTACAATAATCTAGTCTGGAGGTGACCGTCGTGTGGATCACAGTGGCTAGGTCAGGGCGAGAGAGAGAGGTAAGGAGCCAACTGCTTAGCCAATTGTTGAGATGTGCTGGATTTCCTGCATCTTCCTCTGTGCAATCCCGCTGCATTTTTCAGAGCAATGCATCAGGCTTGCAGTGCTTCTGAAGTGGAGCTGCTCAATGTCAGATGTAGCCCACGGGCCATGTATTGTGTTCTATACTGTCCCTCCCCCTTTGTCAGTCCAAAGCAGGAGATCCAGCGCCCGGCAGGCCACCACACAGAGATGGCAAGATGTGTTTGGTTTGGTGGGTCGCAAGATGTGCAGAGTTCATTTAGTGACTTTCCCTCTGGTGGTTGCTCTAGCTGGAGGGTGAGAAATTCATCATAGTGATGCTAATAATCTTGTCAAATATAGCATCTAGACTGGCTGTAACCTTTTGGTAAACCTGCTTAGCTACCAGCTGTTTCTGCACTTTTAAATCCATCCATTTTAAGACAATCACCACCAGCCACACAGGGCTTCCTTTTTCCAGCCACTGGCATCAGCGGAAAAGACAGTGCTGTGCCATAGCTCAGGCTGGCCATAGGCAGCTAAGTATATCAGAGTTTTGAGGTCTGGAGCTTTTACATTTATTCAGATTTGTCTTAAAAGACAGATTAAAAATGGCTCCAAGTGCCTCTCCTTTAGAGGATAATCTAGGGACAGTCACTAGCCAGTCTTGTACTAGGAACCTATCTGAGAAGGTGATTTTGGGTTGCCTTGATACAGGTTTGAAGAGTCATAGACACTTACAGTGGGAAGGCCCTTGGAGGTTACCTTGTCTAAACGCTTCACTCAGTACAGTGGTACCTCAGGTTAAGTACTTAATTCGTTCCGGAGGTCTGTACTTAACCTGAAGCACCACTTTAGCTAATGGGGCCTCCTGCTGCTGCCGTGCCGCCGGAGCACAATTTCTGTTCTCATCCTGAAGCAAAGTTCTTAACCTGAAGCAATATTTCTGGGTTAGAGGAGTCTGTAACCTGAAGTGTATGTAACCTGAAGCGTATGTAACCTGAGGTACCACTGTATAAGAATTGTACTTCCGGATGCAGATGCAGAATTCATGTCTACAGCTGGGATTTTCTGGAAATCTTGATGTTGAGTTTATCCACATGGATTTTGACAAAATTTCTCCTTGATTTCAATAAGAAGCCTGCTGTTGTTTTACCACAAACACTAAAAAATATTAACAATTTCCACACATTGTAGTCACTGTTATATGTATGCTATTTTATACAGTGCTCTATTGTTTTGGTAAAAAATTCAGTGCCAGCGCTCATATCTTGATAAAAGTGCCATGGGCAGCAAAAAAAGAGGTGCTTAAGCATTATACCTGTAGGTACTGTCACACACCAAAAAGCCCGGATTATATGTCTATTATATGCATATGGTCTCCAGGTTTCCTAAAATAAACAGCAACAATCGTACAACTGAATAAAAATGTGTATGTACTTATAGTTACAAAACTGTATTGCAGAAGTATAGTACTGCGTAGGGTGTGACTATTTCATACACATTCAAGTACTACCAACTTTACTGTATGCTTGTGAAACATGGATCACTTATAAATACCATCTCCAACTCCTTGAGAGATCCATTAACAGTGTCTCCGAAATTTTTTACACATCACTTGGGAAGACAAGCGAACTATTACCAGTACAGTGGTACCTCAGGTTACATACACTTCAGGTTACATATGCTTCAGGTTACAGAGTCTGCTAACCCAGAAATAGTACCTCGGGTTAAGAACTTTGCTTCAGGATGAGAACAGAAATCGCGTGGTGGCAGCGCAGCAGCAGCAGGAGGCCCCATTAGCTAAAGTGGTGCTTCAGGTTAAGAATAGTTTTAGGTTACGAACGGACCTCCGGAACAAATTAAGTATGTAACCAGAGGTACCACTGTATATTGGAAGAAGCAAAGATTACCAGTGTTGAAGCAATGATTCTTCAACATCAACTTCGTTGGACTGGTCATGTTGTGTGGATGCCTGATTATCATCTTTCAAAGCAATTACTCTATTCCGACCTTTAAAATGGAAAGTGTAATTCTGGTGGTCAACAAAAGAGGTTTAAAGATTCTCTCAAGACAAATCTTTTAAAAACGTAGTGTAAACACCAACAATTGGGAAACACTTGCCTGCGAGCGCTCCAATTGGAGAACAGCCTTTACCAAAGGTGTCATGGGCTTTGAAGACACTCGGACTCAGGACACAAGGGAGAAACGTGCTAAGAGGGAGGCATGCTTGGCAAATCCACACCATGATCAACTTCTGTCCAGAAACCAACGTTCCCACTGTGGAAGGACATGTGGATCCAGAATTGGCCTCCTCAGTCACTTACGGACTCATTGTTAAAACCGTGTTTATGGAAGACAACCGTACTCGGCTATGAGTGATCACCAAAAAATAATAATATTCCTTCATATAATATTGTGTATAATTTTGCATACTGTATACTGCAGTAAGTTGGGCTTTATTTAAAAACAACAGCAACTGGCCATGCATAAGTGGCTTAAACAAGAGATACAAGACATGGTCCAATGTAGGCAAGCAGTGAGAATAAAGCAGAGAGAAGGAAGATAATGCATGCCATCTTGAGCTCTTTGAAGCAAAGGTGGAATCCAAGTGTAATAGTAAAATATAATAATAATAATAATAATAATAATAATAATAATAATGATGATGATGATGATGATGATGAAACAAAATATTTGGTCTGAACCATCATAGATATTTCTTATAACCTGGGAAGGAAGGAGTCCATTAGTGGCGGCTGGTTTCTTACAAGCCTTTTATATGGCCTGGTCATTCCTCTTAAAAGGAAACACTTGCAGTTAATGCTGGAGAAATGTGAGTGGCAGCAGCTCAATGAGGAATTCTGAAATTGTGAAAATCAACAGAGAGGAAAGGGACTCTAGGAACAACTCCTGAGTTTCCGAGTAACATCATGTCCAGTGGCTCACTTGTGTTAATGTAGGACCTGCTAATGTGCCTACAGGTGTGCTAAGAGGATGTGTCAGAATAAAAGCAGCTCTTTGCTTGAGCCCAGAAAGGAAATTGGTGTTTACTCTTGTCTGGGGGGTTTTAGGCTATAAATCTGATGAGAAAGCTCTAATGTCCTGCAGAATATCTAGACACAGCCGCCTATAGAGTTCATCAGTGCACAGACCAAAAAACCATGGCATCTTTAAAAGAAATTGGGTGCAGAGCAGCAAAGAGAGTGATTCATACACATCCTGGTGCAGCCAGTGTCCAGATTTGCACAGAAGGAGAATTTCACTGTCTGCATCTCTAGTTGGATGAGGAGCCACACACGCAAATAGACACAGCTACCACCATGGTCTGCCCCACTGTCATTCTCTTCAGATGAACATCTGAATTCCATGGGGTTTATCATTGCCATTACCTGTACTGCGTGAGGCATTCACTCATTCTTATCTCTGTGGTAAGACCCTGCATCAGTTTCTGCTACCCTATTTCAACCATCAAACGTGTAAGAATAAAAAGGCCTTGGATTTCTTTCATATACTCTAAAAATAGGACCATTAACCCACTTCTTCCAGGAAATCAATCAAGATCTTGGGACTATCACCAAGAAGGCCATGCTCATCTGAGCAACCATCCCAGAACCTTTGATGGATGGGATGTTGAGCATAGCCTTATTTGAAGATTTGAATGAGAAAGTGCACGCCGGAACAGACCGTCTCTGAGACCTGGAGTCCTAGTCTATTTAGCAAGCCATTCCTTGCCTATAGGAGTATATGGGTCTTTGTAATTTAAAAGGTAGTCATACACTGGGTTACGAATGCTGTGGATTGCACATTTTCAGGTTGCGGACCACGCCGAACCCAGACGTACCGGAATGGGTTACTTCCAGGTTTTGGCACTTGTGCATGTGCAGAAGCGCCAAATTGCATCACGCGCGTGCACAGACATAGCGCTTCAGGCTGCGAACGCTGTGGGTTGCGAACATGCCTCCCGCACGGATCACGTTCGCAACCCAAGGTATGACTGTGTAGATTTGACTGTAAAAGACATAGGTAAAGGTAAAGGGACCCCTGACCATTAGGTCCAGTCGTGGCCGACTCTGGGGTTGCGGCACTCATCTCGCTTTATTAGCCGAGGGAGCCGGTGTACAGCTTCAGCCATGTAGCCAGCATGACTAAGCCGCTTCTGGCACAATGGGACACCATGACAGAAACCAGAGCACACAGAAACACTGTTTACCTTCCCACCACAGCAGTACCTATTTATCTACTTGCGCTGGTGTGCTTTCAAACTGCTAGGTTGGCAGGAGCAGGGACCGAGCAACGGGAGCTCACCCCGTCATGGGGATTCAAACCGCCGACCTTCTGATCGGCAAATCCTAGGCTCTGTGGTTTAACCCACAGCACCACCCGACAGGGGTATGCTTATTGCAGCCAAACTATCCAGAAGATGAGACACCCTGCTCACTAAGGATATTGTGAATCTGTGGTTTCCCACCTTGTCCAAAAATCAGATCTTTGTTGTAACAGATAAGGGTAACAGGTTTGATATGTCACAATGATAACCGCACATGCGATGATCAGGCCTGCCTAGAGATGTCTGTGCTTTTGAATGGGGAACAAGCTGTGCGATGAGGTCTATTGTTGCAGACAACAGGTGTGTCGTGTGCAACAGTGATTCAGATCTGTACTGCAAAACAGCATCTCCTCTTTTGCGGGTGAGTGCCCTAAAAGCACAATGCCAGCATCCAGGAAGGCAAAAATATATCTGTGGAAATAATAAAGGGACGGCTTTTGCTAATCCATGATATTTATTCCCTTAGCAGTGAATAAACTGAGCCATCAGACCCGCACACCTCACATTTATGCTGCTGTCAAGGAGCCCCTGGGGCATAGCTGTGCTGCGCAGGATCAGGCCACCAGACTGTGAATTTAATGGGAGGTTGCTAAATGAGGCTTTTTCTAAAAACAAAAACAAAATAAATGGCATTCTTTTCTTCCTCAGGGAGATCTAGAGGCAGTGGTTCTTGCCTTTGAACATCCTCAAGTCAACCATCAAGAAAAGGTGATGAAGGTTAGGGAGGCTCCCCTGACATTTGGAGCCCTGGCATCAGCCTTTGCAATTATGGGCCACCTTTCTAGCAGATGGTAATTGAAAAGTGCGACCCACATGGGCTCCAGTCAATAATGGCGTCAGCATACAAATGACACTTAGCTTCCCTCACTCACCATCCTCTGTTCTCCCTCTTCACCTTTTATCCTTCTCAGCATCGTGACTTAATCCACTCTAATGAGGTGAGCTTTATTGCTAAAAAAACAGCAGCTACCATAGCTCTCTATCCCGGCACCACGGGGTTTGCGAGGAAGTCAAAATAAAAGAAGTGACTTTGTAAGTCTTCCAGGAAGGAGGACAATGTTGGCTTTGAAAAGTTACTGCGCAGCCTTTTCAACTGTGGGTTGCTGTTTTTTCCTCCCTCCATCCCTGCCCAGGAATACTTTCAGGCTTGCTAAGATGCAGCCATCATTAAGGCAACATCAAGCCAAGGTGGTCAAGGTATTGACTTTATTGTTGCGCAGGCTTCACCTGGCTTGAAGGCCATTACTGCCAGCCACATGTCACTCTTTACGAACAGTAGGCAACAGCCGATATCAGGAACTGTGTGAATTTCATTTACTCCCCCCACCCAGGTTTCTCTGGTCCCAGTAGACTGCTTAAAGGTAGCCAAATGGCACCATTTCACACACAAACACACAGAGAAAGTATTGCATAAAGTTGAATGCTTTCAAGTAAACAATCGAAAAGGGGAGTGATGGGCATTTTAATCTTTTATTTATTTTGCTTTATTGAGGGTTCCCCCACCCAACCTTTTGGCAGTCACTCTCAATCAATATAGAAAACCCAATCTATTCACATGTATGGCAGAGTATAGCATGGCAAAGAGAGTCCATTTCACTGCTGTGCTTTTGTCATTATATTTCATTGTTGTTGTTGTTTTTTAAAGTTACTTATGCTTTTCAGGTTTATACCTTTCACTAATTTTACAATCATTTTAACATTTTGAAACATGACTTCTTTCCCCCTCTTTCTGCGGTTCCTTATATTTATTTTTAATATATTCTGTATATCCAAATCAACTTAATTTGCTCATTTATTCATCTACTTTAAATATATACTCTTATAAAACTGCAGGTTAGTACAATAATCCTGCCAATGTTCTTATCTGTTTACAATTTATCTGTAAATATTCAATAAACCATTTCCATTCTTTTATAAAAAGTTTGTTATCTTGATTTCTTATTCTTCTGGTAAGTTCCGCCATTTCTGCATATTCCATAGGTTTTTGTATCCATTCTTCCTTTGCTGGGACTTCTGCTCCTTTCCATTTTGTGGCGAGTAGCATTCTTGACGCTGTAGTAGCATACATGAATAAGTTTCTATACGGTTCAGGTAGTTCTGTCCCTATACAGTGGACCTTTGAGTTACGTACTGCTCTGGATATGTAACCTTTGGGTTGCGAACGCGGCAAACCCAGAAGTGTATACTTCCGGGCCACGCTGCACGCACATGCACAAAAGCGCTGTATCGTGCTGCATGTGTGTGCAGAAGCAGCGCCTCCAGTTACGGACTTTTCAGGTTAAATACAGACCCCTGGAACAAATTTAATTCATATCTGGAGGGTCCACAAAAGAAAAGCTTCTGGATTTTTTTTACAAACTTTATTTTAAACATCCTTTTCAATTCATTATATATCATTTCCCAGTAAGCTTTAACCTTACTACAAGACCACCACACATGATAAAAAGAACCTTTTTTCTATTTACATTTCCAGCACTTATTTGATTTAGATTTATACATCCCCCCTCCCCTTTACTCGGTGTTAGATACCATCGATATATCATTTTCATATCATTTTCTCTTAGACCACAACATGCTGCAAATTTTATATCCATATTCCACTATCATTAGTTTGTCCAAATATTTCAAGGCAGGTCTGTGCACAGATTGCGAGTTTGCATACTCAGCTGCACACTATGTGTGCCACCCTCCCACCCCACCACTGCAATTTTGAGGAGAAGAAGAAGATTTGATATCCCGCTTTATCACTACCCGAAGGAGTCTCCAAGCGGCTAACATTCTCCTTTCCCTTCCTCCCCCACAACAAACACTCTGTGAGGTGAGTGGGGCTGAGAGACTTCAAGGAAGTGTGACTGGCCCAAGGTCACCCAGCAGCTGCATGTGGAGGAGTGGAGACGCGAACCCGGTTCCCCAGATTACGAGACTACCGCTCTTAACCACTACACCACACTGGCTCTTTGAGGGTTAAAGATTGCACATTAAAAGACAACAAATGGTGCAATGGGCACATGCAAGCTGCACTTAAATCAGTAGTTGGCAACCATTTCAGAACCAGGACTTGCTTTCACTCTGGCCTGAAACATGGTTGCTATTTGACCCTCTGCCTTGTTTATTTGCATCATTTATGTTTTTCTCCTCTTCACCACTTTCCCTATATTTCCTCCTCTCTCTCCTTCTGCCTTTTCCCTCAACCTCTAGGGCAACCCACCTTAAGTGGAAGCACCACACAGTGGGCTTTTGCAGAGCAATGATTTAGATCCTATGGCAAAGGTACGTCCATGAAGGGAAGGTCTGCAGTGTAGTGGCAGCATATGTGCTTTGTGTTGGTTCCAAATTTAATCCCTGCCATCTCCAGTTTAAAGGGTCAGGGAGCAGGTAGAGAATAAAACCTGCATCAGAGCTGCAGTGTTGCCAATTACTGTGGACCAAATTGGACTCAATGGATAAATAGTCCAACCCAGTGCTTTTTGGGGGTGGATATAAAAATGTGCCGCAGGTGCCAGCACAAAATGGCTGCCAGCAAACAAAAATGCAGTGGTACCTTGGGTTACAGACACTTCAGGTTACATACGCTTCAGGTTACAGACTCCGCTAACCCAGAAATAGTACCCCGGGTTAAGAACTTTGCTTCAGGATGAGAACAGAAATTGTGCTCCGGCACGCAGCAGCAGCAGGAAGCCCCATTAGTTAAAGTGGTACCTCAGGTTAAGAACAGCTTCAGGTTAAGAACGGACCTCCAGAACAAATTAAGTTCTTAACCCGAGGTACCACTGTAAGTGGTGGTACTTTGCTGTTTTTGGCTATTTTCAAAGCTCAAACAACAACAACAACTTTGGCCAAAAAAAAAAGCACAATAAAATGGCAACTATGGGGTTGCGGTGCTCATCTCACTTTCAGGCCGAGGGAGCTGGTGTTTGTCCACAGACAGCTTTCCGGGTCATGTGGCCAGCATGACTAAACCACTTCTGGCACAATGGGACACCATGACAGAAACCAGAGCACACAGAAACACCGTTTACCTTCCTACCACAGCAGTACCTTTTATCTACTTGCAATGGTGTGCTTTCGAACTGCTAGGTTGGCAGGAGCTGGAACAGAACAATGGGAGCTCACCCCGTCGTGGGGATTTGAACCACCAAGCTTCTACTTGGCAAGCCCAAGAGGCTCAGTGCCACCCACATCTCATTGGCAACCCTATTATGGACACAAAGCACCTGAGCTATATATAGTCTAGGTAAAGGTAAAGGTAAAGGGACCCCTGACTGTTAGGTCCAGTCACCGAAACTCTGGGGTTGCGGCGCTCATCTCGCTTTACTGGCCGAGGGAGCCGGTGTACAGCTTCCGGGTCATGTGGCCAGCATGACTAAGCCACTTCTGGCGAACCAGAGCAGCGCATGGAAATGCCGTTTATCTTCCCGCCGGAGTGGTACCTATTTATCTACTTGCACTTTGATGTGCTTTCGAACTGCTAGGTTGGCAGGAGCAGGGACCGAGCAATGGGAGCTCAGCCCGTTGTGGGGATTCGAACCGCCAACCTTCTGATTGGCAAGTCCTAGGCTCTGTGGTTTAGACAACAGCACCACTCCTGTCCCATCTAGGTAAGCACTCTCAAACCTAGTGCTCTCCAGATATTTTGATACTACAACTCCCATCAACTCCAGCCATCATGGAGAGGTCCAGGTTGTTGAAGGCTGGCCTGGATAAAGCTACACAGGCAAGCCCTGGAAAATCCATCCTTTAAAACTTTATTCAGATCTGTGCAGCACTCACTGGAAAGAAAGAAATATTTATTTCAGTGCGTCTTCCCAGTGGATCATGCCTGGTAATTCTACTTAGTAGGGTTATGCTGAAACTACTCATTTTTAAAAAATATAAACATTTTTGGCAGTGCCGAAAAATGGCCTCTCCTTTTCAATAATTTATCAGCACTCTTTGAAAAATGTTCACATGCAGTATAATCCCATGCACGTTTACTAAGAAATAAGTCTCACTATGTTCAGCGGGGCTTTTTCTCAGGTAAATCATGGGCATATTTGATTGCAGCCATATTTGTTTCAATGACTATATCATTTGCTGTCTGTGATGTTGTCACAGAGCCATACTTGACTGGCTATGAGGCATTATTACATCATCCTGTTCACTGGGCAGTGATTGGTGGGATGACTCAGGTAGCTAATCTGGGGAGAAGGAAGTAGCAACAGCCAGAGGAAATAAGAGTGCTAAATGAGATAAAAGGTGAATATTCACTGGACATGTTTTAGGGAGAACCGTCCATCTCACCATCATATATCTAGTTTTGATCTTAAAAAAAACACACCAAAAAAAACACTAAAGTAGGAAATACTTGGTACAATTTGTTAGTGTTAGCATTTGTTAGTTGATAATAAATACAGAATTAGCCACTTCCATTTTCAAAGTGAAGAGAGCAAGATAAAAGTGAAAGACAATGAGAAGGCTTTCTGGGGGATTACAGAGAGTGATCTTAAGACACTGTATACACAACCAAGAAAAACAGAGAGAATCCTACCTCTTATACTCCTTGGACCTCCCTTCCTTTTCTTCAGCTCTAATCTGATTTTTGCCAGATCCTTTTGATCTCCCAGAGGCAAGCAAGCAAGGTCCACCACTACAGATGGAGTAAATATGGAGATTAGCCTCTTCTCGTACTGCATTAGCTCCTAATACCTGATTAAGTCCCCTGAATCAGGCAATTGTCTCAGCTTTGGCTATCAGAGAGGCAGAGCACAGAAGGGGGCAGGATGAAGGCCGATTTTGTAATGGATCCTTATTTTATCCCAGTGCTCTAAGAAGATTAGGCCTGGGGGTGTCACATTAGCCATGATCTCTGGGCCTCTGGTTGTCTCTTGCAGTTTTCAAACGCCTCGGCTTCAGCCTTAGAACAAACAGCCCGCTTGGACTCTGCGGCCCCATGTTGTGGCATGAATAATTGCACACAGCAAAGTGTCTCTGAAGCTCACCAAACCCTACGCAAATTCACCAGTTTCTGCCGTTGACAAAAAGAGTGACTTGCGGCAAAAAACACACCCAAATCTTTGTGCAATTTAGGATGAAATTGCATTTGTCCGTAGCACTGGACTTGGAACTGTGCACAGATTACAGTACCACTACTAACAACTTGTATTGTTCTTCTTATTATTATACCTGTTTGCACCCCCACTTTCTTACTCGTATTGTGAGCTACCTTAGGTTGAGAGTAAATGGCCAGCCTTGGCCACCTAATAAACTTTTTCTTTAATGCTTTATTAATATTAAAACAAAGAAACATACAGAAGAATTGTCCATAAAGGCAAAAAAGAAAAAAGAAAACTTACTACATTACATCACGATACGTTCTTCCTCTTAAGTTTCTATAGACTTCCCATCACACCATCAACTTCCCTATCTACCACTTGTTCTGTCTAACGCACTGTATATTTCTATTTTCTTTTGTTAAATTTCGTCAAAATTATGAAATCTCCTAATCATCCAGCATACCGCAAAAGTCATCCAAAGGCTGCCACAGACGTCATGCTAATACAATAATCCTTTAAATATTGTTGATACATATCCCATTTCTTAATAAACCTTTGATTGGTGTGACCTCTCAGTTTTTCTGTTAATGTTGCCATCTCTGCGTATTCCAACGTTTTATTTTGCCACTCCAGCTTTGTTGGTGTTTTCTCTCCTTTAATTCATAGCTATTAATACTCTTGCCACTACGGCCACCTGATAAACTTCATGGCTAGGGAAAGATTAGGACCCAGATCTTCTTAGTGGATCCACTGCACTACACTGGCCCCTAACAAAAAAAAAAGTGCTAATCTTCTATGAAACACTGGGAAAAATTGCACAGTCCCTGTGATTTTTTTTAATCCCCCTGCCCTATCACTGCCCAGAACATAGGTAAAGGTAAAGGGACCCCTGACCATTAGGTCCAGTCATGACCGACTCTGGGGTTGTGGTGCTCATCTCGCTTTATTGGCCAAGGGAGCCGGCGTACAGCTTCCGAGTCATGTGGCCAGCATGAACATGCTGAGAGGTTATTTGTGCACAATTCTGGTCAACCTGGATCAAACTTACCAAAGTCCAGCTTTCACAGCTCCAGGCACTAAACCTTCAGTGCCCAGAAATCCCCAGGACCGATCATGTGACCAGTATAAGTGATAGCACTCCATACTGAATGTAAGATAAACCATAACAAATCAGCAGTTTTCTTATAAACCTGATCTTTTTACTCACCAAATATCTGAGTTTTCACAAAATATTTACCAGATATTTAGTATTGTTATTTGCCATCCAAGGATACTTGCCCACCCAATGAAGTTTTATTTTAGTGTTTAATATCTAGTGTTTGGGTGAGCAATGTAATTAATAGGCGGAAATCTGCCATGGGGAGTGACTGGGTGATCTGGCATCAAAACTGCCTATAAAATACAGTGGTACCCCTGGTTATGAGCTTAAATTCGCTCTGGAGGTCCGTTCTTAACCTAAAACCGTTCTTAACCTGAGGTACCACTTTAGCTAATGGGGCCTCCCGCTGCCGCCAGCGCACAATTTCCGTTCTCATCCTGGGGCAAAGTTCTTAACCCAAGGTACTATTTCTGGGTTAGCGGAGACAGTAACCCAAAGTGTTTGTAACCCGAGGTACCACTGTACAACACTTCAGCTAGACTCCTGTTATAGGAAAAAGGATAGAACTAATGCACAATTATGTGCCCTTAATATAATATAAACCTAGCTATGATGCTTTGCCAGATTTCTTATAATCCGCATACTCATATGTGAATATTTGATCTATTTCTGTTGCTGGTTGGGGAGATGTACCTCTGCCTAACTATCACATCAATCTTTGTGATACTGACATTACAAGTCATTACTTAATTATTTCCAGAACCTGATTGTTCCCCAATGCAGTATGAAATGTTTCGTTATCACATTATAAAGGTAGGGGTGTGTGAGAGCGCGAGAGCGAGAGCGATCAAATGTCACCGCTTTTCAGTAACCTAATCCAGTCATTTCTAAAGCTTTTAAAATTAAAAACCCATCATAATACCAATTCATATCTAACTGATCTCCAAGGACCAATTTCTGCGCGGAGCGTCTTGCCAAGAGGCTGAGTACGCCAGTCTAAGGAATTGGCTTGAGCAGTGTGCTATGCGCATCGGTGTAGCAGAAGGCAACATCTTCTTGCTTGCCTATGTCCCAAGAAGCCCTCCCATTCCTTTCCATTGGCTGTGGCTTTGTGTTGCTCCCTGTGCCTACTATGAGGCAAGGGAGCCACAGGAGACTGGAGCAGCCCGTTTCACAAACTGAAGCCTGCATTTGTGTTATAATTCACCCCTTGTGTAACTCTTGCTCTCGCTGGCCTCCCCTTCTCTCAGCTGATTCCCCGCTGAGATTCTAAGCTCTTTGGGACAGAGAGTTACATTTTATTCCGCTTATGTTCCTCTGAAAAACCCCATATACATTGAAGACACGCTGGTGCCATCCCCATGTCACTGATTAATGCTATCAAGGAGCAAGCAACATTCATTTTTGGACTACTTTGCAAAATAAGCAATGTATTTAAAATTAACTGTTTGGTCCTAGAGAAACAAACAAAGAAAGATCTTTGGATATGCTTCAAAGTAATGTGGCGTAAGCTAGTCAAGCAAGCTAGCATAGGGAAGGGAAAGAAAGAAAAAGAAGAGATAAGATGAATATAAAGATTTCCATTTGTATTTTTACATGATTGATTATAATCAACAAAGCAATCTCATCCAGATGAAAGTCTGTTTTAATTCTTACCGTAAACTGGCATTTGTTTAGTGGGTTTTCCCCAGAATACATATAATGGCAAAGCAGAAATCTATTTTTCTTCCATAAAAGCCAAGCTGCTTGAATGAATTAATAAGTACTGATAAAACGAAAGCAAACAAACCATCCTCAGCCGACACCCTTTAAGGAATGGGTGTGCTTTGTTTTAAAATAATAAGATATTCTCAGATAGGTGGGGGGGGGGGGCGGGGGACAAATCTCCAAATCACTGACTGAGGCAAAGTGGAATGTTGTCTAGTGCCCATCACTTCCTACAGGATTTAGAACAAGTGTGCACTAAAGCATAAACAAACAATGTAAAAAAAGAAGAAAGAAGCAAAGCCAAAACAAATAGCAATATCCATCTGCAGTGCAGATAATCTGGTGCCCAAATTCAGCAGGCATCTGCATAGTTATAACCTCCTAAATTGGAAACCGTGAGTTGTCTCTGAGTACATCATGCTCCGAGGATACTCAATGAAATTAGCGAAGTTAGTCTTAAGTCCATTGATCTCAATGGATCTACTCTGAATATGATTTAGTAAGATACAACCCCGTGCGTATAAAAGGGTGCCACATCATCTGTTTCTGATATAGGATCTCTGTATCCTGAGATGCAGGGCTACATGTACTTTTCTTGGTACAGGGATGGGCCAAAATGAAATATGTAGGGCTGCATCTAAACCTCCTTTTATCTTCCTCTCTCATCAGAAGGGAAACTTGAATTCACATCTCTCAGTGCACCACGAAAGGTAAACCAAAGTAATAACTATACATTGCAAGTGATCTGTTGTCTCCCATCAAGCTCTTCCCAGTTGTTATCTGGACACTATGACATGATCCTTGTGGAAGTGGATTCTCTAAAGTGTGGACTCTTTCCATAGTTCCTTCAACAAACATTATTCCAATTTTGGGATCATAAAGGATTCAGCAGGATCAAATCATGTTGCCAAAAATTCAACCCTGCTGGATCTTTTGATGGAACTGTGCGGTGTTGAAATGAACAGGACTATCCTAAAAAATAAGTAGTTTGAAGATTAATAATTGACCTATAGTATTCTGTGACCTAAATACAGGGAATTGGGGATAAGGGATGAGGATAATGCTTTCTTTTGGATTACTGTGAATGCATATGGGGTATGTGTGTGTATATCTACATATATACATGCACATCTTCATGTCTTTTATGTACTAACATTGCCTTGACTTAAATGTTATTTGCACATAAATTAACAAAACAGAGTGAGCAGGACTGACATTATGTTAATAGATCAATATTAGTTATACCAGGGAAGAAATAGCAAAGTTTGAGAGTTGTACAAATGCACAGTAAATCTTTCTTAACACCATTATTATTTGTAAATTGCTTAAATGGATATTAGAATTTAGCAGCTGCCAAGTTAAAGATTAATATTTCCAATAAAACCCTGGTTCTACAAGAGATATTAGAGTATCTTCCACTGGTCCCCCCCCCTTCTTTTCTTCATGTGAGAAATAGAACATACATTACTCAACGGAGCAACTAAAACTTGTTTAAAGGAGAGATAAGGTAATTTCAGGGAATAATCTTGTTCACATTTTGACAGCTGCTGCAATTATTTGTCCTGCTATCATCACACTGACATTTTTATGAACTATTCTGTCCAAATTTGTTTTAATGTATGATTTAGTTCATTTGTTCAATGGAGTTGTTTAGAAGATAAAGAGAGCGCGCGAAAGAGAAATTCCTATGCAGAAGCAGACTAATACTAATGGGTATTGAAGTGCCATTAGGCAAAACTGCTCCCATAAGCAGTCCTTGATCTGTGTGAATATTGATTCTTTTAATTAAAAGAGATCACCGGGGGGGGGGGGGGTAAAAAATACTTGACAAGGCACCTTATGTAGATCTTTATGGACTGTCAATGAGCAAACCGTTTGAGATGTCAATGATTTCGGGCTGGAGCAATTCCAAATACATTTCATTTATGAAGTCTTCCAATTGGACCCTTCAGATTTTGAATGTGAAATGTTGCTCCGTTTTTCTTTCCCATGAAATCTGCGTGTGAAATTCAACAAGTTGAGTTGTTTTAGTTGCCCTGTGCACATTTGCTTCAGAGCAAGCCTTTCTGGGTACCTAAATGGGATCTCTGGTTTCCGTATCACTCCTTCTAGTGGTAAAGGTAAAGGGACCCCTGACCATTAGGTCCAGTCGTGGCCGACTCTGGGGTTGCGGCGCTCATCTCGCTTTATTGGCAGAGGGAGCCAGCGTACAGCTTCCGGGTCATGTGGCCAGCATGACTAAGCCGCTTCTGGCAAACTAGAGCAGCGCACAGAAATGCCGTTTACCTTCCCGCCGGAGCGATACCTATTTATCTACTTGCACTTTGACGTGCTTTCGAACTGCTAGGTTGGCAGGAGCAGGGATCGAGCAACGGGAGCTCACCCCGTCGCGGAGATTCGAACCACCGACCTTCTGATCGGCAAGTCCTAGGCTCTGTGGTTTAACCAACAGCGCCACCCGCGTCCCCAAATTTGGTACCCAAATGGTACCAAAAATAAGGGCCAGTAGAAAACAAGAGGGAGATGATGGCATCAGCCCAATGAGGACTGAGCGTCCTCATTGCCCACAGAAGCCACAGACTGTTGAGTGTTAATTGGAAAAGGAAAATGGAAGGGGTAGGATGAATTGGCTTGCGTGACCCCCAAAGAGCTGGTAGTATTTTTGAAGAAGGTGTGGCTGTCTGGACCATTCCTGTTTAGGGACTTGGGGGGGATATACCGTACTACAACTTTTATATACTGCCACATTTCCCACTGTTCTTGTTGACTTTCCTTGCCCTGATCCATTAGAGCTGATCCATTATATGTCCTGAATTCTTTCTCTGGGTAAACATACATAGAATTGGGATGTTTGGTTGGTTGGCATTTCTTGATTATTTTGGCAGACATCAAATATGAGCTTGTAAGCTGTCAGCTGTCAAACAGTATTATATACTAACTTCTATTGAATATCACCACTCCAATACGGCCAGGTACTGAATACAGTTGCACACCAATAATCAAATATGACATAAATGCCAGTTATCAAATATTGCCAAGTATCCCTTGTCATATCTCAAATATTGGAATAAAAGATGATAGGATATCAAACATCCTGTCAGATACTATGTGTCATTGCATGTCAGCTATACAGTGCTGCCACCCTCTAAAACCTTTGCTTGTTAGCTGTTAAATTCTGTCAAATACTGTTACATGTCAATTATCAATTAAACATGTCATATATTGAAATAAAATTTGGTGAGATGTCAAGCACATATATTGAATATTCAGTGTATGTTAAAGTAATATTCATCAACAGAATTTTAGAGAGAGTTTTAAGGATACATTTGGGGAGCAAATGAATTTCAGCTTTAATTTGGGCTTGTGGGTCATTTTGTGGCGGGGAGGGGTAATGCCTGAGATTGTAGAATTAAATGCTTAGTGGATGTTATGGCTCCAGCTTTAACAATAAAGCACGGTGATGACTTTTCGTGTAAAGGATAATGTTCAAAGCTGACAGTTTAATGCTAAAAAGCAATTTACACTCTTGAATCTGTTTAACTTTTGCCATAAAAGGAAAGATACAACATGATGCATGATTTTCTCTCTCTTTCTTGAGAAACATGGTTGCAACTTAAACAGCATCTGATCAATTCAGAGTGGGATCCAGTGGCAGGATGTATGCAATACCCCTTGTCTGCCATCCACATGTATTAGAGAAAGACTCTCCTCCCTGGAAGAGAGGGGAGTGGTTGTGGGCGGGAGCCCGAGCTCCGCCCCTGGCCGGGGGCCTTAGCCCCCGCCCCTCCTCACCTGGCTGGCGCCCACGCCCACCGGAGGCAGCCAACCAGGTGTCTCCGGGGGGCGTGTTTAGCAGCTTAATGCTGCGGCTCCAGCTCCGCCTCCTCCTCAGTCGTCGTCGTCCTGCAGCGAGTCACCCACCCTCCACTCCCATTTAGCTCAGGGTCTTGGTTTTTTGGCCTTGCTATGGACCTTTTTTGGCCTTGCTAGGGACGCGGGTGGCGCTGTGGGTAAAAGCCTCAGTGCCTAGGGCTTGCCGATCGAAAGGTCGGCGGTTCGAATCCCCGCGGCGGGGTGTGCTCCCGTTGTTCGGTCCCAGTGCCTGCCAACCTAGCAGTTCGAAAGCACTCCCGGGTGCAAGTAGATAAATCGGGACCGCTTACTAGCGGGAAGGTAAACGGCGTTTCCGTGTTCGGCTCTGGCTCGCCAGAGCAGCGATGTTATGCTGGCCACGTGACCCGGAAGTGTCTCCGGACAGCGCTGGCCCCCGGCCTCTTGAGTGAGATGGGCGCACAACCCCAGAGTCTGTCAAGACTGGCCCGTATGGGCAGGGGTACCTTTACCTTTATGGACCTTAGGTTGGTCGCCCCGGTTGTCTGGGGGGCCTGGTAGGAATTTTTCCATTTGGCATTAGGCTTTTTGGTTTTTTCGCCTACCTCGTAGCAATCGTCACAACTTTTGTGGTATTGGTGGGTAGGTTAGGCATTGGATTCATGTGTGTCAAGGGCTAGGTGTGGCCATTGCCTATGCTATCTACCGTGGGTTATTCCGTTAAAGGAATCTGGCGGTCGTGTATTCCGTCCGATGCCTGCTTGGCGGGAGGCCATGGCACGACCCTCGGTGACATCAGGGGTGAGCCTATAGTTGGATTGGCATCAACAGGCTCCACCTACTGTTGAATAAACCCACCTCCTATAGTCATCCAATGCCTAAGCCAATACCTTTTCACTGCTGTAATCAATAAAGTTGTGGCCTTTTCTTGCCCATCAATGTTATATCACGTGTCCTTGTGTGTTTATTTCACATAGCGGGGGTCGGGCCCTCGATCCACAACCAGGTCTGTGCATTTATCTACATCACTGGCAAAAACAAAAAACCTACCATTGGATCAGTTTGGAACAGTTAGGGCCAGTGATGTTTCCTGGTGCTTTTTCTTTCTATGGAAAATTTTCTGTTTTGTTTTTTTAAAAAGTCAATTAGTAACCATCAATAGATCCCAATAGCACATTCAATATTTGGGAAACTTGGCAGGTTCAGAGTGTTTAGCTTTGTGTGCTAAATACCAGCAAATTAGCCACCCAAAATTAGATGACTCACTAAAGCATCAGAAAAGTTTCCAAGGGCACAAACTGAAAAATTCCCAATGCAAATTGCCCTGTGCAAATGTCCTAATGCAAACACTAGTAAGTGTGTTTTCTTGTATTCCCGCCCCCATGATCCCCCACCCTGAAAACCCACATCACCGGTCAGTTCATATATAGATCACTCCCATTTATCCAGTTACAGATAGGTAGCCGTGTTGGTCTGCCATAGTCAAAACAAAACAAAAATTCCTTCCAGTAGCACCTTAAAGACCAACTAAGTTAGTTCTTGGTATGAGCTTTCGTGTGCATGCACACTTCTTCAGATACACTGTGTATCTGAAGAAGTGTGCATGCACACGAAAGCTCATACCAAGAACTAACTTAGTTGGTCTTTAAGGTGCTACTGGAAGGATTTTTTTTTTGTTTTTACTCCCATTTATGTTATTCTGAATGTCCATTTATGTCCATTAGTGAGTAGGCACTGCATGGACCTCACCACTGTCTCACTCCTGACACTCTACTACAACCACTAAGCAGCACTGCTGCCATGCGATCTGCTACTGCTCTGAGTTCTACTTAGGAGTGCATTCTGTGAAGGTTCAGCAACATAACTGGGCCACTTCAGACTGCTCCCTGCCAAGGACTCTGTGGAATCTAAGGGAGTTCTGCGACAGGTTATGAGATACGTGAGCATTCTAGCATGTATTGTGCAACGTTCTGGGGTTCCTGTGGTTTTAATGGCATGGTGCTGTTATTGCCTCACCCCAAGACAAGCACAGCGCCATCTAAAATGAGAAACTGAGAGAAGATGAAATTGGCATCATTGTCTGTCCTGGTGTAGTGGTTAAGAGCAGTAGACTCGTAATCTGGTGAACCGGGTTTGATTCCCCGCTCCTCCACATGCAGCTGCTGGGTGACTTGGGCTAGTCACACTTCTCTGAAGTCTCTCAGCCCCACTCACCTCACAGGGTGTTTGTTGTGCGGGAGGAAAGGAAAGGAGAATGTTAGCCACTTTGAGACTCCTTCGGGTAGTGATAAAGCGGGATATCAAATCCAAACTCTTCTCTTCTTCTTCTTCTTCTTCTTCTTCTTCTTCTTCTTCTTCTTCAGGTAGTGATAAAGAGGGATATCAAATCCAAACTCCTCCTCCTCTTCCTCCTCCTCCTCCTCTTCTTCTTCTTCCTCTTCTTCTTCTTCTGGTTGTGGAGCTTGTCAGAGGTTGTTTCAGGGTTAGAGCCTATATAGGGTGAGGAAGGTACTGGCAGAGTACAAAATATTTAAGCATTTGGGGTTGTGAAGGATATAGCTGCTCCACCACTAATTGAACATAATTATCCTTTCAATGGCATAACTGCTCTGGGGCCAGTTCCCAGTGCCAGGATGCCCTCAGTTAAGAAAAGAGATTACAAGGCTAGAAATTTTGGGAGCGTTCAGTTCCCCTTACCCACACAGGCTTTTGTTTAGAGAGCAGACCAGTTCACCACCCACTTCATAAATTAGGCAGATAAATGTGGGTGCTTCAGTCAACTTCAGACCATACCACTTTTGCATAAGTTCATCCGTAGATCCATTTCATACATGTATCTTTTTTATTTAAAAACCCATACCAAACTTGCATTTGAATATGAATTTGTGAATGCATTTTCTCTCAAAACTCCTATTTTAAAAGGCATCTCATCTATTAAAAATATTTATTTTTGTACTTGTTTTTAATCTAAGAACCACATTGCAGCACTTGAGAAAATGCAAGCTCCAAAGGATGACTGTTCTAATCCACACATTAGTCCAGGTGGTGGTGAAGTGAGCTTGTATCAGAATTGCCAAAGAACAAATTTCTCAGTCATCTTCAGAATAAGCAATTATGGCTACCCCCTGAGAACATGTGACTTGCCAGAATGCACCCACTGAGCTTCACAGGTAATTAAAGATTTGCATTGAGGATCCTCCAGTCTGCTGCCAAAAAATGAAAAAAAATGAGGGCTCATGGAAGTGAAAAGTGAGGCCAACTGTATTCAATGGGGTTTACTTCCAAGTAAGTATTCAACTTTACTTCAAGAGATCTTCTTAAAAGAAGGCTGTGATGCAATGGCATCCAGTGAAGTCAATGGTCATTTGGCTACTGAGTAAGAGAGAATATAAATTTCATCTATTGTTTCCACAATGCTATTGAGGCTTTGTCCTCCAGGCTTGGGAGATCGGTTTCAAAGATCAAGCCCTAATCTCCAGTAGGGCACTGCACTGCACTGCTTGATTACACCAAGGAATCACTCTCCTACTTAACTTATCACAGCTTTGGAAAGCCCCATTGTTTGGGAAATCCAGTACTTTTGAAGCCTCGACTTAGGTGGCAAGCGATCAGCTAATATTTGTTGGTGTTTGGGAAGCGCTGGGGATACAGCTCAGTAGAGAAGCAGCGTCGGGACATTAGCATATTGATTAAGGAGCCCAAAATGAAAAGCATGGAAAGAATGTGAAAGGAGCCAATTGGATAGGTGAGAGCAAACACAAGGCGCTGCTGCCCCGTGGGGGGAAGAAAGCATCCCATAGGAATTTTTTATTTCCAAATCATTGTATGCGTGCCAGGGAAATCCTTCCTGGTCCTATCCCTCCATTCACAATTATAACCTATAAAAAGGTGTGTGGAGCAAGCACGTCCGTGTTCGGCCTTTAGGCACCATTAAAAACAAAAAAAAAGAGGCTTCAATATTAATTAATTGCAATACATATAACATTTCAACAGGCAGGAATCGTGACCATTTATCCATGTCGTACAGCCAAACTATTGAAAACCAATACAATATGGTGAGAATAATGAACATATATTTACAGCAATTTGCTCCCCTAAACTACATGTTTTAGTCTATGTGTGGCTGAATACATATGAATACAGCCTTAGACTAGATCAGATTCTGCTCCAATATTATCTACTACTATGATCAGTGGTAGCTTTCCAAGGTATCAGGGAGGAATCTTTCCCAGAAACCATTACCTGAGATTGCAGACACCAGGGACTGAAATTTAGTAGATCCCAGAGGGGGCGCTACCACCCCCTGGAGAGCCATGGTATTGCCTAGGGGGTGCTATGGGGCAAGGGGGTAGCAGGGAGATGCTGCAGGTGTAAATGACTGCCAGTCTTTGAAAAGCTGGCCTTACTGGTTCAAGTTCATAAGTTTTATTGAATTAATTAAACTAAATAGTTTTAATTGGATTTTGTTTACATGTAACTATTATTATTATTAGAGGGATGCAGGTGGCGCTGTGGTCTAAACCCTCCCTCGGCCAATAAAGCGAGATGACCGCCGCAACCCCAGAGTCATCCGCGACTGGACCTAACGGTCAGGGGTAACTTTACCTTTACAATTTTTGTACATTTTTAATTTTATTGTGCTTATCATGTTCCTCGGTGGGTTGTGAAAACTGCTGCTCTGAACAGTCTTTTTTAGAGGATAGGGGGCAATGGGGAGGAGTTTTTGGAACCAAGCAGGGGGCAGCCCAAAAAGATTTGGGAACCGCTGAGGCAAATCATGTGCTTTTATCACTGGGTATGACTTCTTTGGGACGCAGGTGGCGCTGTGGGTAAAAGCCTCAGCGCCTAGGGCTTGCCGATCGAAAGGTCGGCGGTTCGAATCCCCGCGGTGGGGTGCGCTCCCGTTGCTCGGTCCCAGCGCCTGCCAACCTAGCAGTTCGAAAGCACCCCAGGTGCAAGTAGATAAATAGGGACCGCTTACTGGTGGGAAGGTAAACGGCGTTTCCGTGTGCTGCACTGGCTCGCCAGATGCAGCTTTGTCACGCTGGCCACGTGACCCGGAAGTGTCTCCGGACAGCGCTGACCCCTGGCCTCTTAAGTGAGATGGGCGCACAACCCTAGAGTCTGTCAAGACTAGCCCGTACGGGCAGGGGTACCTTTGCCTTTACCTTTATGACTTCTTTAATTTGAATGAAGGAATGAATGAATGAATGAATGAATGAATGAAATTTGTATACTGCCCTTCATCTGAAGATGTCAGGATGGTTCACAGCATAAAATACCGAATATAACCGCAAACTACATAATAAAAACAAGAACAAAACAAAACAATAACCCCTCCCCTCCCACACATTTAAAAGAACATGAATTGATAATCAGCCAATGGCCTGGTTTTACCTGCTGCCTAAGTATGTATAATGAAGGCACCAAATGAAACTTCCTGGGGACAGCGTTCCACAAATGAGGAGCCACTGCAGAAGAGGTCTGTTCTCGTGTTGCCACCCTCTGGTGGAGGAGGCACCCAAGGAAGGCCTTCAGGTGATGATCTCAGGTCTGAGTAGGTTCATTTGGGAATGAGTGATCCTTGAGATATTGCAGCCCTGAGCCATTCAAGGCTTTATAGGTCAAAACTAGCACTTTGAGTTGGGCCTAGAAACTGACTGCAGAACATCCAAGTCTCCCTGATTCCCAGAGACTGTGCCCTTACAGAAGCCATTCTGGTTTCCGATATGATCCTGGAATGTCCTGCTTTTCCTCAGGACGTCCCTATTTTCATCAGAGAAATGTTGGAGGGTATGGAGTTATGTGACCCCTGAGCCAAGGAGATAAGTAACTATACAACCTTTGGAAGACATCTGAAGGTAGCCATGTATAGGGAAGTTTTTAATGTTTTATTATGTTTTTATATACAGTGGTACCTCAGGTTACATACGCTTCAGGTTACATACGCTTCAGGTTAAAGACTCTGCTAACCCAGAAATAGTGCTTCAGGTTAAGAACTTTGAATCAGGATGAGAACAGAAATTGTGCTCCGGCGGCGCGGCAGCAGTGGGAGGCCCCATTAGCTAAAGTGGTGCTTCAGGTTAAGAACAGTTTCAGGTTAAGAACAGACCTCCGGAACGAATTAAGTACTTAACCCAAGGTACCACTGTATGTTGGAAGCCATCCACAGTTGCTGGGCAACCCAGTCAGATGGGCAGGGTATAAATAATAAAATTATTATTATTATGGAACAGGACATCCTTATTGTCATCAGAGAAATGTTAGAGGGTATGCTCTTCAGCATTCTTCAAAAGCTGTATAATGAGGTTTCCAGACTCACCTCTGTGGGGAAGCAGTTCCTTGCCTGCACAAGGGCATCATCACTTTCAATACACCTTGTGGAGGAACACTTCACAAAGAGCGGGGACAGATTATGGCTGGAATCCCAAACGTACCCAAAACGGAAGAAAGTCCCCATTTATGTTGATGGGACTCGTTTCTGAGAAATGTGTTTGGGCTGTAGGCGTTTGAGTCTCTGAAGGCTACACTGCAAACACCAATAATTATGACAAAGACAATCCTACGCCGTAATGAGCTCTCATTACTATCCTGACTGGAACCCATCACGGAAGGAGAGGGAAGGAAAACAGAGCTGCTCTTTGAATCCAGGTGTACCCTTCAGGGCAGGATTGAGACATGATGGCAAAGACATGGAGGGGGGGGATAAGGCAGAGGGGGCCAGGCAGAGCTTTCCCTGATGTTTGCTTGGGCTATGCTTAGGTATGTCATTCCAGTATGACTTAAGCGTGTTAGGTATATATCAAATCTTAGCAGCAAGGGAGGAGGGAATCTTCATAACGCCTTGACAGTGTCCTTTTAAGTTTCTCCAGGAAAAAAAGAAAACCACCTTCAAGAACTGCAAACCTGTCAAGGAATGGCTGACTGACTGCCTAAAAAGTTTTATGCCCTGTCCATTTGCCGTTGCTAATCTCACCCTAGGCTGGATTAATTAAACGTATCTCAAAGAGAAGGGATCTAACTAGGGGAATCGAATGGCAGAAGTGTTTAAGCCTGAGCGCCAAGTGGGTGGAAGCAAATGATAAAGGATGCAAGGTTACTGTGAGGAAGAGAAACTCAGGTTCCGCCTCCTCTCCTCTGTAATGTGAAGTGATGGAGACTTCTCTAAGGTGGCCACGTGTTCTACTTTATAGAGAACAGTTCTCTGTTTGAAGGTGTTCACTATTGGAGGGCTGACAGCATCTTAAAAAGCAGAGACATCACCTTGCCAACAAAGGTCCGTATAGTTAAAGCTATGGTTTTCCCAGTAGTGATGTATGGAAGTGAGAGCTGGACCATAAAGATGGCTGATCACCGAAGAATGGATGCTTTTGAATTATGGTGCTGGAGGAGACTCTTGAGAGTCCCATGGACTGCAAGAAGATCAAACCTATCCATTCTTAAGGAAATCAGCTCTGAGGGCTCACTGGAAGGACAGATCTTGAAGCTGAGACTCCAGTACTTTGGCCACCTAATGAGAAGAGAATTCTCACTGGAAAAGACCCAGATGTTGGGAAACATGGAGCTTGATCCATAGGATTGATAGATGGATAGCTCGATCCATGGACTGCAAGAAGATCAAACCTATTCATTCTTAAGGAAATCAGCTGTGCTGGTCCCAGGGGGAATAAGGTACTATTACCGTAGGCCAAGATCAGTCCAGAGTCTCTAGCAGGGTAGATGATCACTAGATGAGACGCGAGGTCCGAGACAGGAAGCCAGGCGGGGTAACAGGAACGATGGTAGGGCAGAAGCAGGAAGCCAGGCGAGGAACAGGAACACTGGTAGGGCAGAAGCAGGAGTCCAGGCGAGGAACAGGAACACTGGTAGGGCAGAAGCAGGAATCCAGGCGAGGAACAGGAACACCGGAGAGTCAGAAACAGGAAGCCGGGCGAGGAACAGGCACACTGGGAGTGCCGAACAAGGACTGGGTAAAACAGGTACTCCACAACGACGTTGCTCCCGCAACCTGGGACCGGGCTGCCTGACCTTTATCTTCTTCTAAGGCTGGGGGCAGTCCCAGCCCCCAGAAGCCCCGCCTCTCTTGGCCTTAAGGCGAGCACTCCTCCTGGGAGACACCAGTTCCCTTCGCCTCTCTGCCCTAAGCCTCTGTAGATCAGGAGAGGCCGAAGGGTTACTGGGCCCCGGGGGAGGCTCACCTGTAGCCACTGAGTCTTCCAGCACCTCTGGGGCTTGAATGATTTCACCTGGTGCTTCCTCTTGAGTTTCCTCAGCATCTAGGCCTTGCCCCAGTTCAGCCGGCCCTGGAGGCGGGGACTCCTGTGCCGGCTGGGATTCCTCCGGATCGCTCTCAGACTCGGAATCCCAGGCCATCACATCAGCCCTGAGTGCTCACTGGAAGGACTGATTCTGAAGCTGAGGCTCCAGTACTTTGGCCACCTCATGAGAAGAGAATTCTCCCTGGAAAAGACCCTGATGTTGGCACAAGGAGAAGGGGACAACAGAGGACGAGATGGTTGGATAGTGTTCTCAAAGCTACCAGCATGAGTTTGACCAATCTGCGGGGGGCAGTGGAAGACAGGAGTGCTGGGCGTGCTCTGGTCCATGGGGTCATGAAGAGTTGGACACGACAAAATGACTAAACTACAACAACATGATCCAGATAGAGATGCGGGTGGCGCTGTGGTCTAAACCACTGAGCCTTTCGGGCTTGCTGATCAGAAGGTCAGCAATTTGAATCTGTATGACGGGGTGAGCTCCCATTTCTCTGTCCCAGCTCCTGTCAACCTAGCAGTTCGAAAGCACGCCAGTGCAAGTAGATAAATAGGTACTGCTGCAGTGGGAAGGTAAATGGTGTTTCCGTGCGCTCTGGTTTCCATCACGGTGTTCCATTGCACCAGAAGCGGTTTAGTCATGCTGGCCACATGACCCGGGAAAGCTGTCTGTGGACAAACGCCGGCTCCCTCGGCCTGAAAGCAAGATGAGCGCCACAACCCCATGGTCGCCTTTGACTGGACTTAACCATCCAGTCAGTACTGTCAACTGTGTGCTCTTTCACGTCACTTGCTACCTGAATCTTTTTAGCGCAGATCCTGCACATTGATTCTGGGACCATTTGCATCATGCAGCATTGTTCTATAAAGACTAAGCTCTCTAAGGAAATGAGCCCTGATCTGATTCCCTTTTCCTCCTGTTTGCTGTTCTTCGCTACTCCTTTATTTTTTTATCCCTCTGTGGAATTTAGACATCTCCTGCAAGGTTGCTTCCTTACCTCGACTTGGTTAAGATTGTCTCTGGTTCCCCTGAGCATTGCTCAAGTAAAAGGCTCTAAATAAATGTGAACACAAGAATGCCTGTCCTTACAGGCGATTTTTCTGCATATGGTGTCATCATGCATGTATTCCATTGCTGGACAAATTAGTTCTCCCTGACAAATTAATACCCCCAAACATCATAAAGCTTTATGACTAGTTCATTGTTTAGTTAATTCTGTCACTTGCTAGCCATACGGTGCATTTTAAAAGGGAGAAAAAAACACCCTTATACAAACTGTCATCTTTCTGAAGCATGGGAAATTATACAACCCTAATTTCAGCACATTACTTGGCAATTACACTAAGTAATAATAATAATCTTACGAACCAAAGGATTATCAAACGCTATAACAGCCTCATATGCTCACCTGAGTGTATGTTAGAACTTAGCAAAAAATGGTGGTGGGGTCAGATCTTGCCCTTGCATTAAGCAGGCTATGGCCTCAAGCAGCTGATATTGGATATTGTGAAAGGGCAGAAAATTATTAGTTGTTTAATTTACTATTGTTGTATTTATGCTGCTGAGGTAGAGTCAGGGGAGAAGTGCTTGTGTGATGTGTACCATCATAATTTGAGTGGTCTTGCATGGGGTGAATTACAGAAAGCATGTTTTCACCATATGACATTTGACCAACAAGAATAATGCATGCAATGTATGGAAATACCTGGGGAACCATGGGTACAGATGACCATTTTACCACACTTCAGCATGGGGAAGTTCTCCTTACTCCTTGGCTGATCGATACAAACAACCAAGCTATTCCAGAGAATTCATTCTGAGGTATTTTAGTCATCTGTATGGTTTTTGGCATCAGCCAAAAACATTCCTGTCTACCGAGATCCTTAGAAAGTTGAGGTGATTTTAATCTGTTTTAGTATGTTAACTTTTATGTTTTAAAGTAGGGTTGTATTTTTTTCTTTATTTTTATCATTTGTAAACTGCTTTGCGGTTTGTTTGCTTTTTGCAATCAAGTGGTGTATAATTTTTATGAAATAAATAATACATAAAATAATACGTCCTGCTGCCTTGAATGCCTGACCAGGTCCAACCTTCTCCATGTCACTTATTGTGTTGTGTTGTGTTGTTGTATTATTCTACTATTGCCCCATCATGCCACCCAAGGGTCCTTTGGTGCCATACATAGTTCTCTCCTCCTGACTCCAGTTTCCCCCCTCACATCAACCCTGTGAGTTAGTTTAAGCTGGGAGTAAGTAGTGACTGGCCCAAGATGAGCTCAAATGCCTTGGTGGAGATTTGATGCTGGGTTACTCTAGACAGAATCTGACAATCTAGCAGGACAGTACAGATAAACAGCTCAGCAAAATGGATGAATTGTGTCAGGGATATATGCCATGAAGAAATCAAGGAGATGGGGGAGAATCCCATTGGTAACTCTGTGATGGGTCACACAACCATTAAAGAGGGTACGTTCTATCATATGTGGTGGGAATGTAAGGTTATTAAAAGACTTCTGGGAAATGATTTATAATGAACTGAAGAAAATGTTTAAAATAACTTATGTTAAAAAAACCCAGAAGTTTTCTTACTAGGATTGATAGGGACTGAATTCCCCAAAGAACAGAAGAAAATATTTATTTATGCTACAACAGCCACCCGAAAATTGTTAGCCCAAAGATGGAAGGAAGAAAAGACACTGAGGAAAGAAGAATGGCAAATCAAACTAATGGACTTTGCAGAGATGGCAAAATTAACAGCAAAGCTCAGAGACTATGACAACGAGAAATTTTAAAAAGAGTGGGAATCGTTTATTGTTTATTCGCCAAAATACTTGTAAACAAGTTGATACATTGGCAGGATTTTAAGTAAACACTTGCAACTAGCAGAAAATTAGATAAAATGAAGGGAAATAATAACTGGAAATGTATAAGTATGGAAATGCAGCAGAACTTTGTTTATATAAGGAACCAGAAGAGGGGATGGAGGAAAGTCTAGAGATTCAAAGAATCTCAAAGAGAAGGTTTGTGAAAATCTAGATCTGGTAGAACGGTGAGTTAACTTTTGTTTTTAATTGTGAAAACGTAACTGTGGAAAATTAATAAAATTTTATTCATAAAAATAAATAAAAATAAACAGGGTGGGCAGGAAAAGATGTACACACAAAGGAAGACCATGTCATGCATTGTGTCATAGGCCTGAGGGGAGTGTTGAAACATATACCCACCCCACAGATATGAAGAACCTTTTCTGGGGTACGAACCAGGTCATAGTGAATTAACTATGTAAATAATATTTGGGGTAGAGCGTTGAATCCATTTCTACCATGCCTAGAAGCGTGTTGTTGTTGTTTTGAATTATGGGGTGAAGAAATAGTTGCGTAGCTATAACAAAGCAGAGCAGTGCCCTAGCAATACTCTCAAGTTTGACTGGGCTTTACTAGTCTCTGTGTTTGAACCAAACAAGAACACAATACAACTCGTACAACTGGTCTCTGCATAATATATGCCCATACCCAAACCACTGGTGAGCAAGCAGAGAAAATAAGAATGGGGAGAAGGGGAAACCCAGCATAAAGGATGATAATTTCAGCATTCAAAGCACAAGAGAATTGCCTTGGCTGTGATAACCACAGAAAAGTGAAGAAACAGAATCTCAAAGCAATGTACTATATAGCCAGAGGTGTCAGCAGTAATATCATTTGACTCAAGCTTGACAATTTTAGTGAAGTGGCCAGTTTTCTCTCTAAACTTCCACCTTCCTACATTTTTTTCCGATGCACTGCTTATTCTGTTTTATTACATCGACCGCCAGTGCGTCTGTATGTGTCTCCTTCTCTTTAGTTACTTTTATGGTTATGATCGGAGTGTAATGCATTTTTTCCTCAATGTTCTCCACGTAATGATCCCTGTCTCCCACTGAGTCCCACAGTGTAAATGAGATGTGACAATGCTGCAGTGCGGTAGTGTTTAAATTGAAACGTCGTAAGGAAAAGCCACACGCTCCAGGCCATTGATGTTACAATGCAGTGGCTCAGAGAGTTATGTGAACGACTTACATTGTTTACTACTCAGAGATAAAGCTAATCTTCAAGTGAGTGAAAAAGTAGGAGTGAATGACTGGCTTTAAAAAGAAAATGAACCACAATAGGAAGGAAATTTCAGGTTTTACACACTGGAAGGCAATCAGTGTGTTTGTGTGCGTGCACACACATACACACAAACACACACACAGGGAGAAAATGATTTTATAAGAGTTATGACTCATTACATAGTTTGGGAAAGCAAAGATTATCTGCAGAACTTGCTATTCTTAAAGAAAAAATATCTATCTCTCCATCTGTCCATCTGTCTATCACAGGGGTAGGCAACCTAAGGCCCGGGGACTGGATGTGGCCCAATCACCTCAATCCGGCCCGTGGACGGTCCGGGAATCAGCGTGTTTTTACATGAGTAGAATGTATCCTTTTATTTAAAATGCATCTCTGGGCTATTTATGGAGCCTGCCTGGTGTTTTTATATGAGTAGAATGTGTGCTTTTATTTAAAATCCATCTCTGGGTTATTTGTGGGGCATAGGAATTTGTTCTTCTTCTTTTTTCAAAATATAGTCCGGCCCACCACATGGTCTGAGGGACGGTGGATCAGCCCACGGCTGAAAAAGGTTGCTGACCTCTGGTCTATCATCTATCTCTCTATCATCTATCTCTCATCTATCTATCTATCTATCTATCTATCTATCTATCTATCATCTATCATCTATCTATCTATCATCTATCTATCTATCATCTATCATCTATCTATCTATCTATCTATCTATCATCTCTCTCTCTCTCTCTCTCTCTCTCTATCTATCAATCATCTATCTATCTGTCTATCTATCATCTATCTATCTATCTATCTATCATCTATCTGTCTATCTATCATCTAACTATCTATCATCTATCTATCTATCTATCTATCTATCTATCTATCTATCATCTATCTATCTATCTATCTATCTATCTATCTATCATCTATATCTATATCTATCTATCATCTATCTAATCTATCTATCTATCTATCTATCTATCTATCTATCTATCTATCATCTATCTATCATCTATCTATCTATCTATCTATCTCTATCTATCATCTATCTCTATTTCTATCGCTATCTCTATCATCTATCTATTTATCATCTATCAGCCTCTCTGTATATCACTCCATCTAATAGAGAACTCAGGTATTGATGCCATGATTGTTGTCAGAATGGCACCACTGGAAATAAGATGAAAGTATCAGTATTAACACCAACATTTGCAAAAAGTGTGTTAAAAAACAATCATCACCATAAGGGACACACCTTCCAAAAAAAGCAATAATGATTCTAGTCCACTGCAACTAAGCAGTGTAGAGGAGGCGTGGAATATAGAGCGACAGTAGGCAGGAAAAGAAAAAAATAAAGGGGGAATTGTAATGGAGTGGCCTTCTTAGAAGGATAGCTGGCAGGAACCCTGAATAGAATTACTCAGTGCTTTTTTCTGGGGGTATGCAGGGATATGCATACCCCTAAACATTTTGTGAATCTAAGTTTGGCCTCACTGAGGGGCAGTATTTCAATATGAGTAGGAAAATGAGAGTACAGTGGTACCTCGGGTTAAGAACTTCATTCGTTCTGGAGGTCTGTTCTTAACCTGAAACTGTTCTTAACCTGAAGTACCACTTTAGCTAATGGGGCCTCATGTTGCTGGCCGTGCCACTGCTGTGCAATTTCTGTTCTCATCCTGAAGCAAAGTTCTTAACCCAAGGTACTATTTCTGGGTTAGTGGAGTCTGTAACCTGAAGCATCTGTAACCTGAAGTGTCTGTAACCTGAGGTACCACTGTACCCCTAAACATTTTTTTAAGGAAAAATGCACTAGAATTACTCATTTTAGGAAAGAGGATGGGCTGGAACATTTTTTCGCAGGTCCCACTTATCATTACATTTTAGCAACAAGCTTGCCATTTTGAGTGGCTCAGGCAGAGGGAAGGCCCACCCCAGCAGTTGTTTTTTAGCACTGACACATCGCAGATTGAAAACGATTTACTTAATAAATCACTGAGAGAATGAAGATCCAAGTTGCCCACTATTCGCATTGTCCCATAAGGAAACTGCAATTTGAAATATATATGTTATCCACACTACAGGCCAAGACTATTTCATTTATTCATTAAATTGCGTGGGTAGATTGAGGGGGGAGGGTTGTGTTTTATTCCCTGTCTTTATCTCTAATGTACTTTTTATTTGAGGGGCTATTTTAATGCAGGGTGTGTGTGTGTGTGAGAGAGAGAGAAAGTTCGTTCATCCTTTGAAATTCACAATTGCCCAATTTTTGCAATACAATATTCACAAGAAGGCATGCCTTGGGAGAAAGTGTGTATTGAAAATGAACGTGCTTGTGAAAATATTCACAAATTCTTGCAGAAATGTGGAGATTGGAAAGATTTAAGATTGGAAAAATGAAAATAAACGGAGAGAACTGGAGCCAACAAATTATTCCATCCATAGTATAGACAATACTGAGCTGGATGAACCATAAGTATAAAGGAGCTCATTTAGTTAGTCGGTTGCAAAATATTTCTATGCCACAGTTTCTATGTATCAGGCAGTGCCAGATTTAGGTTTGATGAGGCCCTAAGCTACTGGAGGTAATGGGGCCCTTTATATGTCCAGCTGTCCTTCGTCAATAACAAATTGTCACTGTTTTTGTGTTGAATATATGCTATATGGTAATTTATGGACCTAATAGGTCCATACACAACACAAAACACTGTTGCTGTATGTAGGCTTTATTTTATTTGTTTTTTATCTTATATTATGGAAATGTACATCCAGTTTTTTTTCCTTTACATTTTTTTGAGGGCCCCCAAGAGAGTGGGGCCCTAAGCTAAAGCTTGTTTAGCCTACTGTATATGTAAATCCAGCACTGTTATCAGGGGCAGTGTGCAACTGTGAAACATGGTTCAAAACAGTACAGAACGATCATTAAGATGTCCAGGCAGCTTCCTGTGTTTCTGTGGGAACAGGGCATCCTATGACTAAAGGTAAAGGCAAAGGGACCCCTGACCAAGTCGTGGACAACTCTGGGGTTGCGGCGCTCATCTCTCTTTACTGGCCGAGGGAGCCGGCATATAGTTTCCGGGTCATGTGGCCAGCATGACTAAGCTGCTTCTGGTGAACCAGAGCAGCGCCGACCTTCTGATTGGCAACACCTAGGCTCTGTGGTTTAGAGCACAGCGCCACCCGCGTCCCTATCCTATGACTAGCTTCCAATATATCCCCTAAAAAGCTACTTCAGAAGGTTGGGGAGATGGCCTGGAATTGTATATAATGTGATGGCCGTGGGGGCTGTGGTCAGAGAAAATGAAAATGGGAGCCCACCCACCTCATGAGCAAGTGTTCATATAAGATAACAGGTAAAGGGGACCCCTGACCATTAGGTCCAGTCGTGGCCGACTCTGGGATTGCAGCGGTCATCTAGCTTTATTGGCCGAGGGAGCCGGCATACAGCTTCCGGGTCATGTGGCCAGCATGACTAAGCAGCTTCTGGTGAATCAGAGCAGCACACGGAAATGCCGTTTACCTTCCTGCTGGAGCGGTACCTATTTATCTACTTGCACTTTGACGTGCTTTTGAACTGCTAGGTTGGCAAGAGCAGGGACCCAGCAACGGGCGCTCATCCTGTCATGGGGATTTGAACCGCCGACCTTCTGATCAGCAAATCCTAAGCTTTGTGGTTTAACCCACAGTGCCACCCACAACCCTAAGTGTTCATATAAGTGCATACATATCTATTCCAGATTTTCTGCACCATTGCGGATTTTGCCTTCCTCTTCATACGGTTCTGTATGGTTTTGTGTGGGTTTTTTTGCTTCGACACAAACAGTTATAAACACTGCATTAATAAATAAATAAAAACCCTGTTGCGCCGGCGAAAGTTTTCTATTAAAAGTTAACATGTTTAAAAAGAACGAATCTCCGTTGCGCCGGGCCATCAGTCATTTTGCTCCTTTTATCCTGCAAACCCTTGTGGGATTGGCTCTGGTGGTAGTTCATAATGATGCACTTCATAGGAGAACAGCTGCCGGTGCTCACCTGTTTTCTCGCCCAACCAGCGACTGGGAGAAATTCTTCAATTTAGCAAACAAACTTAAGCCATTATTAGAAATGACAGGGGAACCTGATGAAATTGTACTTTCAATTGGAAAACAAAATTGCAATCAGGCCGACATGATTTCCTCGTGGCCGGACCACGCTAATGCCGAGCGGCGAAACACGGGCAAATGTATTTAAAAGTCATAATGGAGTATTACCCATGCAGCCTTCTCCTTTTACTGGCCCTTATTAATATAAAAAAACTTCAATTTGCATGTAAATGTGGTCAACTTTCATATCATCAAAATACATGAGGCCCGGGAAAGTAATGAATTGAAGTTTGATGCAGCAATTACTGACGTTTATAAAGAATTTTAAAGAGGTCATTCTAGCCCGGGCTGAGAAAATGAGGAAATCAACAGGGAATAGCGTCGATATAGCAACAGTGGGGGTGGAAGTCAGTCCCAGGTGTTGCAAGGCCAGAGGATGATTAATAGAGAGGGAGTAAGAAGGCACTCACCCAGAAGAACTGGGCTGGACCTGAGGCTCAATAACAGAGCTTTCATGAAAAGGTTCTTGCTGGGTTCCCTCTCGAAATGCCTCGGAAATGTGATCCGGGGGGAATAAAAGGAGCAAGTGTTTATGAGCGAGAGCTGCGCTGAAGGTTTAATTGGGCTCCACATCCTTTCAGCTCCCTTCAGTACTTGATATGCAGTTTAACCTTTCTCCCCCTCCCCAATCCTCTCTCTCCGCTGCAGCCCCCCCCCAACCTCTCAAAGTCAGTACCCGAGCGCGGCTGGGATTTTAATAAGGCACAGTGTCCTGATGGCAGCTTGTTGGCAAAACATTGACTTGGTTGCTAAATTGAGTTAAGCCGCTGCATCGGGGCACCGTAATGGTAATTTGTAACTACTATCCGCCCTCTTCCATGCCACGCACACACGAAACCAGTCGCAGGGCTTATATCTATATAATACTTGTACAGTTAAGCATCAGACGCCCGCAAAGCTAGGTGGTCACTTGGTGATGCAAAGTCTCCGTCGCCTCCTCATTCCAGCCAATTTTCTCTCGATAGATAGGCAAGATATAGATTGACAGATATATAGATATGTAGTCATAGCAACTGTTGAGCTTTAGAATGTTCAAAGTGCTTCACATAAACGTTCTTGCAAATCTGTGCAACAATTCTGTAAGGTAGGCCACCGTTACTAACTCCATATTATGAGCGAAGAGGGGCACTGAGTTCAGGAGATACTCAAATCCTGAGTTCATGACAGAATCAAGATTTAAACAAGAGATTATCCAATTGAGAAAGTCAGCATGTGGCATCCTTGAGCACTTTATAGAGATCATTTTAATTTTCTGCCAAAGTGTTGCTCCAGATGGGGGTGTAGGAGAAATTTCCAAAGCAATACATGGACTAAAACACAACCATCCCTCAAAATCCATACTTCTCTAAATTTTGCAGCTCTCCAGTCGAATCTTATGTCTTAAGTGTGCACAACATGTGGAAAGTGCATAAATGCACTCATGAACATACAAAACGAGGGGAACTGCTTGCAAAAATATGTATATTTGTCAAAAATGCATACAAAAATGCAAATATTGGGGATTAAATTGCTAGCAAATCTTCATAATAATTTATTTTATAAAAAAAAAGTAAAATGATAAATAAATCTGGAGAACTGAACTTTAGCTTCAAAAAAAGAGAGAAATTTAAACCAAAACCAACTTCGGGAAGAAGGTGTGAGGGCACTGACAGGGTGCTAGAGTCCCCCCTCCCAAAGTTGGGCAAGCACTTGCCAGGGTTTGGGAAGGAAGTTGGAGGGCTCTAGGACCCTGCCAGAGCCCTCACAATTTCTTCCCAAAGCCCAGCACTTCTTATCTGGCTTTGGAAAGAGGGTGTCAAACTTTGGCCTCACACAGGAGTAAAAAATAAAGATCAGTAGGTAAAACATAAGTCTGATACTGAATAACATCTGCCATTTAAACTTATATTGAGTGTGCATGCTTTTGCTTGGTTGCAAGATCTGAGGAGTGGGGGACAGCATGGAGAAAGAGAAAGAGAAAGAAATGCAGAAACAAGTATTAGTGCATTTTCCAGGACATGAAAGAATGTCTGCACATGCATGAACCCAAAAGGCAGCTGGCTTTGAGCAGCTGGTCTGCTAAGGGCTGTCTGCACATGCGCAGAACCTCATTCTGTGCTGGAAAACATCTGCAGAAATGACCACTCCTCACATCCAATGGGGGGCGCCTTTCGCGTGGTCGCGCGCAGCCCCCCCCCCCGGATCCCACTAGTTTGGGCTGGCTTCATCCTCCCCAGGCTGGATACCAGGAGGTCTCCGCCTACCTCAGCCAATCGCCCAATCCCGCCTGGGGAGGAGTTGCCAGGGGATCGGCCAGGTAAGGGGAGGGACCACCCTGCCCATACAACAGAAGGTGAATCTTACCTGCGAAGCATCAGTTGGCTCAAGAGCTTCTCCCACCCTGCCCTCCCTCAGTTAAGTCTTCTTTTGCAGGTTAACTTATTTTCCACAGGTACGCAGGTGCCGCTACGTAAGGGTCACTGTTGAAGGGCCGGAAAGGAATTTCCCTGCATTGGCAGGTTTTGCCTTCCCCATAGCAAAACGTCACAACTTTGGCAGTTTCAGACCTTGGGCGGAATCCTTTAGTTTCAGACCTTGGGCGGAATCCTTTAGTCTATCTTCTTAAAGGGCGTGACCCATGCCCCCTTTGTGGTGGTGATCTCAGGGTTCCCCATTAAAGGGGTCTTGAGGGGAGGCATTGGCCATACGCCGAGAGGTTGTCATTGTTTTCCCCACCAACAGCAGCGAAATGGGGGGCGGGCTCTCTGCTTGAACATATATTCTCCAGAGCCAGCCCAACCCCCACATATTATGGATAACCCTGATGTCTCCTAGATCCCCAGCTGGGGACTGGGAAGGATAAACTCCCAATGCCTGAGCCAAGGTCTCCCTACATCTGAAATTTAATAAAGTTGTGGCCAATTTTAATCCCATAGCACATTGTCATTATTCCGCTCAGGTGTCGCCTGGGGTTGGGGGGACTCCGCCTGTCCGCGCAAATGGTACTTGCTTCATAGCACAACCCAGCCTTACAAGTTGGGCAAATTCACATGAATACTCCCTTAGAGTGTCCTTCTTGACTCCTATTCAAAATATGCTGAACAACATTAAAGCTGTATCATTTCCCAATCCACGACTCGTTTTCCAAGGGCAAATACCTGACTTCCCTCTTCCAAGCCCAGGGAATGACTTAATTCCAATATGAGATTGTTAACATCTTAAAATAATAAGTAACAAGGATCTGTTTCCAAAGATTCATTTTCCTTTTTTCATTAAGAGCGCAAACCTTAAAGAGCTAGGTTCCTTAAAACTGCTCATTCTACTCAATGATCACTGAGGTCAATCAATGTGAAAGATCAAAATTGGAGTAAATAACGGAACAGAAATCAATTCATCTGAAGAGGTAGCTAGATTAATTTGGAAGGTGATTGGGTATCCTTAATTCTTTCTGCTCCTGTTTCTTGCTTTGTTGCGGCTGCTGGTTTCTAAAACTAATTTTCTATTACTCCATTTCAAGTAAGTCTCTAGCTTAGTTAAATATTTTCAGTTACCTTAATTAAAACAAACGGATAAGCAATTGCACAGATAATTCAGCAAATTAAATCAGAAGCACGTAGAACAGTTTGGCTCAGTGGTAGCAAGTGAACAACTAGTTAGCATTCGAAAATGTTGACAGAATGTTGTTGTTGTCAGATTCCTTTATCATGGGTGTGTTTTTATGATTCAGAAAATTGTGTACCCCCTCACAGCAAGATCACGGGCAAATTGAAAGCTGAGCATCTCTGCATCTTCTGTTTCATTTCTAGCCCTACAGTTTATTTCTTCCCCTCAAGGGATGGCAAGCTAAATCAATGCTTATATTTCTCCAGCCTGTGAGACCCAGTCTAAGCATTTGCAACTTTCACTAATCGGAATGGTAAGTGATAAAAGGGCAGCTTTTCTTATGAGAGAAAAGTCTGAGTAGGGTAAGTCAAGGTTCTTTATGTGATTCTGATATTTGGCTGCGGGAGGAATTTTTCCCATGTCTGAAGAATTTTTTCCTGTGTCTGAAGAACAAATCATAATTTTCACAAATCCATAAAGAAGCACCCATCAAAATAAGAAGTGGAAATAAAGGGGATTCCACATCATTTTTCCTGGTATGATGCTGAAATTGTATTCATTTTTATTTCTTTAACAAAATTTATATACCGCTTGATTGAAAAGAAAAATGCCTCTAAGTGGTTTACAAAAAAATGCAGCAATCCTGTACACATAAATAGTGCAAGCCTATAAATGGGGCAATCCTGAATATGTCTACTCCTTGAGTTAAAGACCCCTGACCATTAGGTCCAGTCGTGACCGAGTCTGGGGTTGCGGCGCTCATCTTGCTTTATTGGCCAAGGGAGCTTCCGGGTCATGTGGCCAGCATGACTAAGTTGCTTCTGGCGAACCAGAGCAGTGCATGGAAACGCCGTTTACCTTCCCGCTGGAGTGGTACCTATTTACCTACTTGCACTTTGATGTGCTTTTAAACTGCTAGGTTGGCAGGAGCAGGGACTGAGCAACGGGAGCTCACCCCATTGCGGGGATTCAAACTGCTGACCTTCTGATCGGCAAGTCCTAGGCTCTGTGGTTTAACCCACAGCGCCACCTGCATCCCTCCTTGAGTTAAAAGTATACTATTATAATTATTTTATATTTATTGGGTCATATCCAAATGGTGTTTGCCATTGACAGAAGACTGACCCAGCAGAGACTTCATAAACAGAAAGGAGATTGAGGCAATCTTCCACAATTCCTCCTTCCCCTGTAAGCCCCTGCTTCCCCAACCTCCTTTGGAGGGATGAGGAAGCCTTTGGAACTGTGTGATAAGTACTGGGAAGGGGGCTGCAAGGAGGAGGCATCATCAAACATCACCCTGAACCCTACCCTGCCAGTGGAAGGATCCACACGATCAGAAAGCCTTCCAGCAGTGGACAGACAGCAGTTGCATACAATGCATCCCTTATGTCAGCCTAAGACTTTGAAGGTGGCCAACAGCATTGCAAAAAAGACAAAAACATCACAAAGCAGGAAGCTAAATAATAAAATATTGAAGCTGTCTTACAGGTAAGGGGAAGGGTCACAGCTGAGTGATGGTGCATCTGCATTGCATGCAGGATGTCCTGAATTCAATCCCTGGATCTCCAGATGGAACTAGGAGAAGCTCCTGTCTGGATCCCTGGAGAGAGGCTGCTGATATGTGTTTCTTTCAGGAGCTGGAGCTGGAATCAGGCGTTGGTCAGCAATAAAACAATACAGCACCTGATGTCAGTGAACTTGGCGGTTTATTCAAAGCACCAAAACAGCTCAGTCCTAGTGGTCACAGCAGTCTTTCCCAGTAGAACTTGCCCCAGTGAGGCAACTGTGGAGGCTGAAGGTCCTCATCTTTCCACCACTCTCTAAGTCTCCTCCCCATGGTCATTCCCCAGCAGCCTAAGGCTCTGTTGTCTTGTCTCTCTTTGCTCCATCCTCTTCATTTCTCTGCATGTTCTGGGAGACCAGTGGGGAAGGGAGCTGCTCGCAGCAGGAGGGGCAGACTCCCTGGATTCTTCATCAGCTTGCTTCATCTTTGTCTCCTGGTCCTCCTCCTCTCCTGCCTCTGAGTCTGGACTGCCCTCTGACAGCTTCTTCTTGCTCACTAAACCCTGTTACCTTTTCAGCTTCTGACACCTCCTCCTCCCAGCCTTCTCCTTCTCCCTCTGACCACTCACCATCGTCCCACCACAACCCCCTGGCCCTGAGCCTTCTTCTCCTGCAGGTTTCCTTGGGAGTTCTCCAACTAGTGCCTCCCACAACTTCTCTGCATCCAGCTAGTCCATGACAGTGAGCAATACTGAGTGAGATGGACGAATGGGCTGGCTTAATAGTTAGTCCCCATCCAGCAGGAAAAGAACAGAATCAACTACATTAAAATCTAGAAAAAATATATATGTATTTAGCAGTCATCTAAATGAAGCAGGTGATGAATCCCAGGGACAAGGAGTTCCAAAGACTCACAACTAAGAAGAACAGTAATTTAACTAAAATATAGGGATGCGAGTGGCACTGTGGGTTAAACCCCAGAGCCTAGGACTTGCTGATCAGAAGGTCAGCGGTTCGAATTCCCGTGACGGGGTGAGCTCCCATTGCTCAGTCCCTGCTCCTGCCAACCTAGCAGTTCGAAAGCACATCAAAGTGCAAGTAGATAAATAGGTACAGCTCTGGCAGGAAGGTAAACGGCATTTCTGTGCGTTGCTCTGGTTCCCCAGAAGTGGCTTAGCTTAGTCATGCTGGCCACATGACCCGGAAGCTGTACGCCGGCTCCCTCGGCCAATAAAGCGAGATGAGCGCCGCAACCCCAGAGTCGGTCATGACTGGACCTGATGTCAGGGGTCCCTTTACCTTTACTATAGGGGTTGTTCAATATATACCTTGGCACCTGCAGTGTGTGAAATACTTGGCCATGCATTACTAGTCATGTGCATGCAGGTAAAGACAAACTACATCCACGGTACATACCGAGAGAGAAGGGTGGGGTGGAGAGGGGAGGTGATGTAACTTCTAGAGATCTTGAGGAGGGAGCAGAACCCTGGATAATCAGAGACAACTTTAGGGACTGCATGCGAACATCATTCTAAAAAGGCACTCCCCAAACATCAACAGGGTCATAGGCATCTAATTGGCCACTGTCAGAACAGTGGACCTTTGGCCTGATCCAGCAGGGCTATTCTTTCAGTGCCTTTGGTAGCCCTGACATTCATAATGCGTTTTTGCTGGCTTTGGGGCCACTTATGGGATTATATGATGCATCAGCATAAGTATGTTCAACAGGTGTAAATTTTAAACTTTTAAAACTGGCCGAACTTGACTGCTAATAAATCCAGGGAGAGCTAATATATTTCACTCAACAGAGGCAAAATGGTTTATTTTGGCTTTCTGTGTGAGAGCAACACCTGGCTAAGAGTTTTCAATAAGATTTATACTTGGCACTAGACCCGGTTCAGACAGTCAGAAGGCTCCATGCAATCATCTGCGAGAATGTCCTGGGTCACTGGCAGGCTCACAAACCAGCAGGGATTTTCCAGAATATCTAAGGCTGGTCCTGCCCTTAAGTATGGGTGAAAATGTGCATCTTGAATTGTGTGCAGGAGATGAAAAAAAAATCAAAGTAGGATCATAATGCAGTGAACTTTGAACAGGCAGAATAAGGTAGACAGGTAGCTAAAGCCTTGTCTGCCATTTTTCTTCTTTTAGGATTAAACATTTGGCTTTCTCCACACAAGTGAAGAATTATGGATGAACTGTAATTATGAATAAGACTCATTCTTGGGGGAATTAAAAATAACCGAACACAAAACTACACAAAGGACAGATTACCTTTCTAGTTTCCAAGGCATTTTGCTTTCTTAAAAAGATGATTGCAGCATGTTTTAACATATCTGTTCACAGTCATCAAACGTACACCAAAAGCTTCTGTATACCAAATTTTGAGCTCCCCAACACATAATTAAAGGGTTTCCCCCATTAATTACTTGCTTTGTATTTCAAACTAGGTGCATGCATATAAACAAATGTTCCAAAGCCTGTGAAGCAAAATATTAGGGGGCCACACCTCAAATAATAAATTCTTTCATGCTCCGAATACCTGTTTCCAAAATTATCTGCTGTGTTTAGTTGTATAACTCCCAAACATTTCAGTGAGTGTGTACAGGAAAACTTACTAGAACTCAGGGTCACCCATTGGAATTTATTGGCAGTAGCCAATAAACTGCATGTTAACATATCCAATTAACCACCTTGAGATGTGATGCCCACTGGCTTAGGATAGACCTGTTGACTGAGTACAGTGGTACCTCAGTTTAAGAACAGTCCGGTTTAAGGACGATTTGGTTTACAAACTCCGCAAAACCGGAAATAGTGTCTTGGTTTGAGAACTTTACCTAGGCCTAAGAATGGAATCTGAACGGTGGAAGGGCACCAGCGGTGGGAGGCCTCATTAGGGAAAGCACACCTCGGTTTAGGAACGGTTTTGGTTTAAGAACGGACTTCCAGAATGGATTAAGTTTGTAAACTGAGGTACCACTGTACATGTCTCTCAATGTTGTTGTTGTTTAGTCGTGTCCGACTCTTCGTGACCCCATGGACCAGAGCACGCCAGGCACTCCTGTCTTCCACTGCCTCCCCCAGCTTGGTCAAACTCATGTTAGTAGCTTCAAGAACACTGTCCAACCATCTTGTCCTACATCGCCCCCTTCTCCTTGTGCCATCCATCTTTCCCAACATCAGGGTATTTTCCAGGGAGTCTTCTCTTCTCAGGAGGTGGCCAAAGTATTGGAGCCTCAGCTTCATGATCTGTCCTTCCAGTGAGCACTCAGGGCTGATTTCCTTAAGAATGGATACGTTTGATCTTCTTGCAGTCCATGGGACTCTCAAGAGTCTCCTCCAGCACCATAATTCAAAAGCATCAATTCTTTGGCGATCAGCCTTCTTTATGGTCCAGCTCTCACTTCCATACATCACTACTGGGAAAACCATAGCTTTAACTATACGGACCTTTGTCGGCAAGGTGATGTCTCTGCTTTTTAAGATGCTGTCTAGGTTTGTCATTGCTTTTCTCCCAATATGCCTCTCAATAGCTGACAACAAAGATAATGTCACGGAATATCCATGTCTAGAGCCAGGGCAGTGCACTGGTTAGAGTGCCAGACTAGGAGCCAGGAGACCAGGGCTAAATCCCAATTTAGCCATGAAGCTTCGACCTTGGGTCACTCACTGCTCCTCTGCCTAACCTACCTCACAGCGTTGTTTGGGGGATTAAATGAGGAAGGGGAGAACAAATGTAAACCACCTTGAGTTTCTTGGAGAAAAGGTAGGGTATCAATGCAACAAAGAAATGATAAATGATCAAGGCAGTGTGCTTCTGAATACCCTTGCTAAAATGTGGTTGGTACACAGAGCATCTTTTGCCTTCATGCCCTGCTTGTGGACTTCCTGAAGGCATCAGACTGAGCACTTCTGATGCTGGTAGAGGCAACAAAGAGAGACAGCAGAGCAAAGGGATATCCAATCTGTTATGAAGCTACACAGATTTAAGTACATACAGTGGTACCTCAGGTTACATACGCTTCAGGTTACATACGCTTCAGGTTACAGACTCTGCTAACCCAGAAATAGTGCTTCAGGTTAAGACCTTTGCTTCAGGATGAGAACAGAAATCGGGCTCCGGTGGCGTGGCGGCAGTGGGAAACCCCTTTAGCTAAAGTGGTGCTTCAGGTTAAGAACAGTTTCAGGTTAAGTATGGACCTCCAGAACGAATTAAGTACTTAACCCGAGGTACCACTGTATAACTATGTTGCTGAGGGCACTGCAAATGCGCAAATTAACGTTTTCACAAAGGGCTACCAAATATCGTTCCAAAGAGAGGGCATTCCTAAGCACGATCACAAAGAGTTGTTTCAGATCAGTTGCAGAATAAATGTATCTGGGATTCCACCCTCAGACATACACAATAAGTAGTTGAACAGGTCAATTTCAAGGGCTGCTGTGCTCAGGCTATCCTATTGCACTCCCAACCATTTGTCACTCTGCTCACAGCATCAAAACAAAGGCAAAATTGGTGTCCCTGGACTAGGGTCTGACCGGCAGCTCCGCCGGCCACCCACGATTCACCCGTCTTTGAATAGGCTCGTGCTGCCACTTCAGCGGCGCACTTCATTGCTGCAAAAGATGATCCATGGGATCAGGTTGCCAGACATATTAATGACAAATGTTGGACATGGCTAACTTAAAAGAAGAGAGTCTCCTCTCAGAGCTTAACCTTAACCAGTCTTGACATCAGTCAATTCTTTTTCTTCCCCCTTTTTGAAAAAAGCAAGATGTAGCTGACCTTGCAGGTCTGTATCAGTTCATCGCTGTTGGCATCTACATTTTACAGCTCTTGACAACTTGCAGGTCTCACAAGGCCACTTTTTAACATTTCGTCCACCTTCTAGAAGCTGACTAGTGCTCCCCGGTCACACAGCTACTGAAATACATTGCTAGGCATGCATGCCAGCCACACCACGTGGTGCTCTTTGGCATCCAGCTTTCACATTTGCTCCAAATATGCGTTTGATTCTTTGTGCAGGCAGCTCGGAGTCCAAAAGACCATTCCAAAAGTGATAAAGGATTGGTAAGGCTTCGTAAGAGGCATTAATGCTGGCTAAGTTCTGCCTCCACAGCTGGAGCCAGCAATGTTTCCAAATACCAGTTGCTGGAGACCATAGGAGGGGAGAGGGCTCTTGTGCCCAAATCCTGCTTACGGGATTCCCACAGGCCACTGTGAGAGCAGGATGCTGGACTACATGGGTCATTGGCCTGATCCAGCAGGTTCTTCTTATGCTCACATTTCCCATAGAATTGGGGTTTGTTTTGTTTTGCTTTTTGACAGTAATATTTATTAATTTTCAATCAAAGAAAATATGCAACAACACAATAGAGAAGTGAAAAAGAATAAAAAAGAATAACGAACTTAAAATACCTAAACAGAAAAAAGGAAACTCAATTAATTAATTAAAATCCATTTTCATAAACATTTTAGTTGACTTCCTCTAATCTCCTCCATCTGAATTTCCTCTTAATTTGAATGTAGCAGTTTCCAATATCATTATTTCATAAAACAATATTACAGTCGTATTCCAATTTCTTTACCTTTCTCATAGTACGTTTTCTTATTTATATATTGAAGTCTAATTTAATCCTAGGCCTGATTGGTTCTTTCAAGTGGTTACATATCTTTAATATTAGAATATTTGTTCAAATAGTCTTTAAGTTCATAGAATCATAGAATCATAGAATCATAGAGTTGGAAGAGACCACAAGGGCCATCGAGTCCAACCCCCTGCCAAGCAGGAAACACAATCAGAGCACTCCTGACATATGGTTGTCAAGCCTCTGATTAAAGACCTCCAAAGAAGGAGACTCCACCACACTCCTTGGCAGCAAATTCCACTGTCGAACAGCTCTTACTGTCAGGAAGTTCTTCCTAATGTTTAGGTGGAATCTTCTTTCTTGTAGTTTGGATCCATTGCTCCGTGTCCGCTTCTCTGGAGCAGCAGAAAACAACCTTTCTCCCTCCTCTATGTGACATCCTTTTATATATTTGAACATGGCTATCATATCACCCCTTAACCTCCTCTTCTCCAGGCTAAACATGCCCAGCTCCCTTAGCCGTTCCTCATAAGGCATCATTTCCAGGCCTTTGACCATTTTGGTTGCCCTCCTCTGGACACGTTCCAGTTTGTCAGTGTCCTTCTTGAACTGTGGTGCCCAGAACTGGACACAGTACTCCAGGTGAGGTCTGACCAGAGCAGAATACAGTGGCACTATTACTTCCCTTGATCTAGATGCTATACTCCTATTGATGAGGCCCAGAATTGCATTGGCTTTTTTAGCTGCCGCGTCACACTGTTGGCTCATGTCAAGTTTGTGGTCAACCAAGACTCCTAGATCCTTTTCACATGTACTGCTCTCAAGCCAGGTGTCACCCATCTTGTATTTGTGCCTCTCATTTTTTTTGCCCAAGTGCAATACTTTACATTTCTCCCTGTTAAAATTCATCTTGTTTGTTTTGGCCCAGTTCTCTAATCTGTCAAGGTCGTTTTGAAGTGTGATCCTGTCCTCTGGGGTGTTAGCCACCCCTCCCAGTTTGGTGTCATCTGCAAATTTGATCAGGATGCCCTTGAGTCCATCATCCAAGTCGTTGATAAAGATGTTGAATAAGACCGGGCCCAAGACAGAACCCTGTGGCACCCCACTAGTCACTCTTCTCCAGGATGAAGAGGAACCATTGATGAGCACCCTTTGGGTTCGGTCAGTCAGCCAGTTACAAATCCACTGAGTGGTAGCATAGTCAAGACCGCATTTTACCAGTTTCTTCCAGTCTTCTTGGTAATCCTCTTCTTTCTGGTCGCGGATTCTCCCGGTGAGATCAGCCAGCTCCATAAATTCCATCATCTTCATCTGCCATTCTTCTACCGTTGGTAATTCTTGTGTTTTCCATTTTCCGGCTAGTAGAATCCTAGCAGCTGTTGTGGCATACAAAAATACTTTCACGTCTTTTGGGGGCAGTTCAGTACCTACTATCCCAAGGAGAAAGGCCTCTGGTTTCTTAATAAATGTATATTTCATCTTTTTTTAAAAATTCATTATAATTTTTTCCCCAGAAGTCCTTTACCTTGGAACAATAGAATTGTAGAGTTGGAAGGGACCCTGAGGGTCGCCTAGTTCAACCATCTCAACTAAAGCAGATGGACATCCAACCTCTGCTTAAAAGCCTCCAAAGAAGGAGAGTCCTCCACCTTCCAAGCAAGTCCATTCCACTGTCCAACAGCTCTTACCACCAGAATGTTATTCCTGATGTTTAATAATAATAATAATAAATTGTATTTATACCCCGCCCTCCCCAGCCAAGACTGGGCTCAGGGCGGCTAACACCAAATATAAAAACAATTGATTGAAATACAACTTAAAAAACAAGGTTAAACATTAAAACAGTGCATTAAAATGCAGCCTCATTTCAGTGGAAACTTAAATCAAAAACTTTTGGGGGGATGAAAACGTCAAGTCTTCACCAAGGCTAACTATCCAGACTGGTCCTACATGGGCCAGTAAAAAGCCAGGGAAGTCCCCAAATAGGAGTTGGGTATGTTTAGTGGGGACGCGGGTGGCGCTGTGGGTAAAACCTCAGCACCTAGGGCTTGCCAATCGCATGGTCGGCGGTTCGAATCCCCGCGGTGGGGTGAGCTCCCGTCTTTCGGTCCCAGCTCCTGCCGACCTAGCAGTTCAAAAGCACCCCTAAGTGCAAGTAGATAAATAGGTACCGCCTTATAGCGGGAAGGTAAACGGCGTTTCTGTGTGCTGCGCTGGTGCCGGCTCGCCAGAGCAACTTCGTCACGCTGGCCACGTGACCCGGAAGTGTCTCCGGACAGCACTGGCCCCTGGCCTCTTGAGTGAGATGGGCGCACAATCCTAGAGTCGGACATGACTGGCCCGTACGGGCAGCGGTACCTTTACCTTTTATGTTTAGTGGGAACCTCCTTTCTTATAACTTGAAGCCATTGCTTTGGGTCCTACCCTCTGGGGCGGGAGAATACAAGCTTGCTCCTTCTTCCATGTGACAGTGCTTTGGATATTTGAAGGTGGCTGTTGTATATCCTCTCAGTCTTTTCTTTTCTGGGCTAAACATACCCAACTCCCTCAACTATTCCTTATAAGTCTTGGTTCCCAGACCCTTACAAACACTCATCGTTGCAACACCTGCAACACAAATTTCTCTGAGTAGCTTATAAAAAAATAAGTGGAAGGTTACTGAATGAAAAGATAAACATAAAATAATTAAAGGGGGGGGCACATAAGTACATCATCAGAACTTGCTTCACTCCCTTAATTTAAAAAATAATAATTAAACAACAGAAACCCGGGTTACTTCAGTTATTTAAACAGCCTGGGTGAACAGAAAAGTCTTTATGTAGCACTAGGAAGACCACAGAGAAGATGCTAGGTGAGTCTCCTGAGAAGCCTTATCTGTAATCTGAATGCCACAATGAGGAAGGCCCTCTTCCTGGAGGTTGTCCACCTCACTTTATTTGGAATGAGGGAGGTGGGACACAGCAAGGTTTTGTGATCTTCTCTTGTCTCACTTTTGGCCGAACAGGTTTTGCAGGTACTGAAGCACCATAAAAGTCTTCAAACATCTGGGCACAGATGGTTGGCCACAACAAAACCTAAATCACGTCACACTGACAAAATCTATTTGTGGCTCCAGTGAGTACTTTGTTAAAAAGCTAAAACAGTCCATAGAGCATCTGAGGATCATGGGTTCAAGTTGGACTAAATGACCCTGATGGTCCCTTCCAGTTCTATAATTCTATGATTCTATGAATTCTAGCCAAATGCGATGAGTTGGTGACCAACCAACAGTGTTTGAATACAAAACTGATTGAATGAACCTCAGGGTTCTCCCATCCAAGTACTAACCAGGCCTGACCCTGCTTAGCTTCCGAGATCAGAGATCAGGCGTGTTCAGGGAGAGCCAGTGTGGTGTAGTGGTTAAGAGCGGTAGTCTCGTAATCTGGGGAACCGGGTTTGCGTCTCCGCTCCTCCACATGCAGCTGCTGGGTGACCTTGGGCCAGTCACACGTCTCTGAAGTCTCTCAGCCCCACTCACCTCACAGAGTGTTTGTTGTGGGGGAGGAAGGGAAAGGAGAATGTTAGCCGCTTTGAGACTCCTTAAAGGGAGTGAAAGGCGGGATATCAAATCCAAACTCTTCTTCTTCTTCTTCTTCAGGGTAGTATGGCCGTAGACTAAGCCTACGGCATCTGGTATTCCCAGGCGGTCTCCCTCAGACAGGATTGATGGAAGTCAAAAATCTGAATAAGATGTAAAAGTATGTTTAATTACTGTTGGAAATGATATGTTACTTTGCAGTCGCCCCGAGACGCATCCCCACGGAAAACATCATATGCGGAGTCGAAGCTAGCCTAACCAAAATCAACCCAGATGAAGCCAATAAAATCAGACTTGAAGTCACCAACATCCTCTGCTCCAGCAAACCACCCAGAAGCAATTTACACAAAGAAGAACAGAAAGCACTCACCAACCTGAGGAAAGACAACAACATAATCATTCTCCCAGCAGACAAAGGTAATGCCACTGTTGTGATGAACACATCGGACTACCAAGCAAAACTATCAAATCTACTCCAAGACCCTACCTACCAACCTATAAAAACAGATCCCACCACCTATCTGGAAAAAACCACCAAATCCAAAATAAAAGCCTCTCCTATCAGTGAAGAAATCCAGCTAAGAATCATCCCCAGAGAAAAATCATCCAGATGCCCCAAACTCTACGGCCTCCCCAAGATACACAAAGAAGTCCCATCACTCTGTACTGTACCATTACCAATGCTGGCTGGGACATTTAGAGGGTGACATGTTCCCCACCTCTTATTTCCACATGCATGGTCAATAAAGAACTTTCATATCTCAACGTAGCATGTTCATGTCTCCTTATAGCACTTATAGCTTTATGGAAGTGAGCCAATGGCAACTTACAGGTGTCAGGAGCAATGCTTCAACACCTTTTACATGGGCTGGATCAGAAAGATTTTGGGTATTTCATGGCAGGACAGAGTTTCAAACAAAGATTTGGTCTCTCAGTCCAATCTGGGACTGCCTTAACTTCCTTCAGCCCAATCCCGGGTTTACCCAAATCAGTCTGATTCAGTTAGGGATCAGAGATTTGAGCAGAGCCAGTGTACAACCTTAGTATTTTTAAACTGCTTTCTGGCTGGACCTCACAAAGTGCTTTAAATTAAATTATTCCATCCATAGGCGTTATTTTTTAAAAAAATGTTTACATGTGTGAACCAGCATGTCCTATTGGATTCAATAGATTTAGCAATTTTTAAAAAGTATGATAGAAGAATAGAGAATAAGAAAAAGCATAAAATAAATGTATGGTGGGAGAGGGGGAGCATTCACAGACAAACCTTCTTCGTTGCTCCTGTCTCTCATTCTTTGATTTAGTACCACAGAAGTTCAGCCATTGATGCGACAACTCTTCTTTTGATTAGCTGAGCCAGCAATGCACTGCACTGTCATTCTGCCTATGGAGAATTAAATTTGAGCTCACGAGAACAGGTTTGTTTTGTTCTAAATTAGTTTTTGTTTTGTCTCCTATACACATACTCACCTCGTTGCTGTGCTGATGACATCAAGTGGAATTATGGTGGAATTCAAAGGTGCTTCACAGCCTCTGACAGTAGCAGTGGTGGCGGTTGCTTAATTTTTAATCTGATGAGCGGTGTGCTACTAATGTAATGTGCTTGTACGTCTTCGAGTGTTTGTGTATCATTGCAAAAAATACTGCAGAACTCTGAAGGTGGAAAAAGAGAAATAGATCAAAAGCAGAACCAGAAATCACGATGAACACGCCTTCATCTAATGAACCTTCTTTAAGAAACAGTTGAAGCTGTGGTTGTGTTTCTGCAACCACAACCAACTCTGACCAGTTGGAACCAAGCCAGATAATCATCAAAATGACCAGAAGAGAAGAGAAATATCAAGAAGAGTGGAAGAAATTTAAAGACTATTTGAATAAATACTGTAACATTAAAAATTAGAAATTACTTGAAAGTACTAAATAGGTCTAGGATGAAATTAAGAGTTAGTAAAATAATTGAGATTTAGAACCTTAAGAAAAGTTAAGAAATTTTATTTTAATTGGAATATTGTGTTTTAATATTGATATTAGAAAACTGCTACATTTAAATACAAGGAAATTCAGATGGGAGGAAGTCAAAACCATGTTTATGACGTTAGAAGTTTAAATAACCAATTAATTTGTATTGTCTGGGTGTTTCTTGACATGTTTTTTTTTCCTATTTTCTTTTTTGTTTATATTTGTGATTTTTTGTTGTTGCAGTATGTGTTATATTTCTAAGAAACTTAATTATTGTTGTTGTTGTTGTTGTTGTTGTTGTTGTTGTTGTTTAGTCGTTTAGTCGTGTCCGACTCTTCGTGACCCCATGGACCAGAGCATGCCAAGCACTTCTGTCTTCCCCTGCCTCCCGCAGTTTGGTCAAACTCATGCTGGTAGCTTCGAGAACACTATCCAACCATCTTGTCCTCTGTCGTCCCCTTCTCCTTGTGCCCTCCATCTTTCCCAACATCAGGGTCTTTTCCAGGGAGTCTTCTCTTCTCAGGAGGTGGCCAAAGTACTGGAGTCTCAGCTTCACGATCTGTCCTTCCAGTGAGCACTCAGGGCTGATTTCCTTCAGAATGGATAGGTTTGATCTTCTTGCAGTCCATGGGACTCTCAAGAGTCTCCTCCAGCACCATAATTCAGAAGCATCCATTCTTCGGCGATCCGCCTTCTTTATGGTCCAGCTCTCACTTCCATACATCACTACTGGGAAAACCATGGCTTTAACTATACGGACCTTTGTTGGCAAGGCGATGTCTCTGCTTTTTAAGATGCTGTCTAGGTTTGTCATTGCTTTTCTCCCAAAAATAAAAACTATTTAAAAAAAAGATAATCATCAAAATGATAATCTCTTCTGACAGTGAAAACCAAATTGTAATGTTATTAATCCTAGGTGACTGTGAAAGGTCATGTACATGTTGGAATTAAGAGCTAACTACGATGGCTGCACTGGGATTCTAACTCACGAAATTCTAACTCATGTCTGGACAGAGGAACTTCATCATGAAGAAGATTATACATACCATATCTCTTTGCATGAAGATAATGGATTCTCTGAATTCACTTGGCTCATAGCTATTTTATGATGGACTGAGAGAAAAGGGCATCATCCCCCAGGTGAAGAAGCAGGATTGGTCTATAGAAGTTACAAGATAAAATCCTGCCCATTCACACTCCCATTTCTGTACTGACAAAAACAATAACATTGTTCACTTATACAGGTTACCATATCAGAGTCTTCCTCAGATGGCGTACCTGAATCCATTGATTTGGGTCCTATCCTCCAGAGAAGGAGAAAGCAATCTTGTTCCATCTTCCATGTGACAGTCCTTAAGATACAATAGGGGCTGTTGTCGTAACTGTGGGAGTAGAATTCCATGTTACAGAGCTGGGTCTTGGGAAATGAAAAGTGGGAATAAAAATTATATCTTCTATCAGATATTCAACAGGATTGAATGGATATACTTTTAATGATGCACATATGCATTGGCTATGATAATATCATCTGTGCTTCAGAACAGTAAAAATATGGGAGAATAATCTCAGAATGTGTTAATTAGATTCTGTTGCATGTTTTATTTTTCCTGTTCCCGCCAACTATTTTTGTAATTTGGAAAAATTGAATAACAATATTTTTTAGAAAAGAATTAGAATCTGTTGTTTGGATGGAGATTTATAGGGATCTAAGCTTTCCCCCTTCTATGTTGCTATCAACAATTGGACTCTTTTCTTTTTTTCCATATAATCTACTTGGTGGAGTCAACAAAATATTGTAAATCTGTCCTGTCTTGCAGCATGGGAATGGTAATGGAGTAACTTCACTCTCCTCCCCCACCCCGATTAAGTACAAATACGACTGCAATGAAAGGACTACCCTGATGCTTGTTATCTTGATCTGGCCAATTATGGGTCTTCTCACACCTTGATTATTTTAACGTTGTTACCTGCTTTTGTGGGGAGAGCAGTAGGTTATAGATCAACATCATTAGATAATCTGTAGAATTATGTGAAATGGAACCAGAAGTGAGGCTCTTTGAATCCAAAGGTGTATCTACACTTCAGACACCTTCAACCAGAGTCAATATTTGCTCACGCTCCCCAGGAATCCCTGATAACTGTCATCTGTGCAACAGATCGCCAGCAAAAGCTCTCAGTGCTCATGCTAAACTACAGTTCCCAAACCCCTTTGGAAAAAGCTAGAACTGAACTAGTATATTTTTGTAGTAATATTTACTCTTTGAGGCATTCCCATATGACGTCAGTTGAAGTATTACTGTCTGGAAATGTTCCCCTACTAGGTCCATCAGTTTCTGTGTTTACATTATTACTTATATCCACACTACAAACACATTTTAGAAAGCCTGTAGAATACGAAATAGAAGCTTAGGTTTTCAAGTTGAAATTGAATTTTTAAATTTTATTTTAAGCAGCAAAATAATATATTTTCTCTCTCTTTGAGAATATAATTGCTATTCATTTCTTTAAGTAGAACTCCACCTTCAATTTATGAAACCTGGATGTTAACATTTAAGGCTACCAATGAGGTAAGCTGGATTTTCTTGTCAAGTTCAGAGCGCACACACATCAATTTTCCTCCTTTTCAAGTAAAATGTGTGCCACACTATGCAGGATGATATATTAGCACAGTATGTTTAATTGGTAAGAAATGATAAGTGGAACACTGGCCCTTCAGGGATCGTCCAAATCATACTAGAATCAAAAGGGGTGAGAGATGACTGCATTTGTGTGACAAAATGGAGCATTCTGGGCCCTCCTGACAAAGAACCAACTGTAATGTGCCAAGGGATTCAAAATGGGGATTTATTCTGCAGAACCCATGCGCTTTCTGCCATAAAGTACCAAAACAGCTTCCATGTACTGGAGGGGTACTGGCTTCATCTTTCCCCACAACGCAGCTCTACCTATATAATAAAAAAGACGGTATGGCAGCTCATTAGCCCAGGCAGAACTAGTGCTTAGCCAAAATATTCAGCTCAACTATTGGGAGGCTTTTGTGCAGCTGGACAAAAATCCCATCGAAGACTGATTTGCGGGGAGGGGGTCTTAACCCTAATTGTGAAGTAGCTGCATATTTTCCTTACTTTTACTTTTTTACTTTTTTACTTTTTTACTTTTTTACTTTTACTTTTGTTGTTGTTGTTGTTTAGTCGTTTAGTCGTGTCCGACTCTTCGTGACCCCATGGACCAGAGCACGCCAGGCACCTCTGTCCTCCACTACCTCCCGCAGTTTGGTCAAACTCATGCTGGTAACCTCGAAAACACTATCCAACCATCTCGTCCTCTGTCGCCCCCTTCTCCTTGTGCCCTCCATCTTTCCCAGCATCAGTGTCTTTTCCAGGGAGTTTTCTCTTCTCATGAGGTGGCCAAAGTACTGGAGCCTCAGCTTCACGATCTGTCCTTCCAGTGAGCACTCAGGGCTGATTTACTTTTACTTTTGCTTTTGCTTTCTTTTTAAACTTACCACTACTTGGTAATCCCTCTACTTTGCCCATCTCTGACTGTGATTCCCTGAATATCCCACACAAATGGTCCCACAAAAGTGGTGTAACTGGCACACCTTTAGCGCAAACAGGTGAGACGAGGAACCATCTCTGGCCTGTGCAATTGTGGAGCCCTCAGTCTGAAGCATTTGTCCAGCTCTGGAGTCATGCAGACTGCATGGCTTAATCTTGCCTCCCTTACCTGCTTGAGCTGGAACCTGCCTGGCTGCCAGCCCAGTTTCAAGAATATATTTTGCCCCTTGCCCATGGGGATTTGATCTTCCTGTGCCAGATCTAGACCCCTAGCTGTGTCTTGTCATGGAGAGTTTTAAAACCTACACCAAATTAGGCTGCCCACATGTTCCTATTGCACTCATAGAAACAGATCTTCTAATAGGCTGAACTGGTTAATGGCGAAGCCTCATTAACATCACTGAGGTTATTGGGGCTCTACTTTTGATTGAAATGTGGTGGAAAATAAAAATATAAACTCCTGATGTCACCAGAGAACCCAAATAATATGATGGTTGTTTTGTTGTTATCATTTTTTTATTACAAAGTTATTTTTATGGCTCTGGTTTTGTATCATAAGCTTGTAGGGATTTTTAGAAGGGTTCTTGCTGGGTTTTTGCCATCTAAAGCTCCAGAAAAGATTTTAAATGAATGAATGGATAAGTACATTGTTGATGTTCATATGTAAAGTAAAAAAAATCCTTGCAGTAGCACCTTAGAGACCAACTAAGTTTGTTATTGGTATGAGCTTTCGTGTGCATGCACACTTCTTCAGATACCATGCACATGAAAGCTCATACCAGTAACAAACTTAGTTGGTCTCTAAGGTGCTACTGGATGGAATTTTTTTTATTTTGTTTTGACTACGGCAGACCTACACGGCTACCTACCTATAAATAGGTAAAGTAGCCACTCTAGTAAAATGTTGTCTCCTTGAAGCTGACCCAGAAACTCCAGCCGGTGTAGAAGGCTGCGGTGATGCTCCTTGCGAGGTCCTTGCTGCGGGACCACATTCATCCAGTGCTATACCAGTTGCACTGGCTCCTGATGGAGTACAGGGTCAGGTTTAAGGTGCTGGCTTTGACCTTTAAAGCCCTATGTGGTCTAGGACCCTTGTACCTACGGGACCTCCTCTCCTGGTATGCCCCACGGAGGACCTTACAATCCACAAATAATAATATCTTGGAAGTCCCGGGCTTCAAGGAGGTTAAACTGGCCTCAACCAGGGCCAAGGCCTTTTCGCCTTTGGCCCCAGCCTGGTGGAATGCTCTATCGCAGGAGACCAGGGTCCTGCGGGACTTGATATCCTTCCACAGGGCCTGCAAGACAGAACTGTTCTGCCTGGCCTTCGGTCTGGGCCCAGTTCTCTATGGGACCCTGTAAGTTACCTCTTCGGCTCGTTTATCAGCTCATATGGATAGCTGGCCCTGATGAATACTTGAGGTTCCCGACCCCTGTGGTTGTAATTTCATGGGCAGTCATTTAATTTTATCCTGATTCTAATTCTTAAGCTGTGTTTTAATCAATTGTTTGATTGTGTTTTCATGTACAGTGGTGCCTCTGGTTACGTACTTAATTCGCTCCGGAGGTCCGTTCTTAACCTGAAACTGTTCTTAACCTGAAGCACCACTTTAGCTAATGGGACCTTCTGCTGCTGCTGCGCCACCGGAGCATGATTTCTGTTCTCATCCTGAAGCAAAGTTCTTAACTCGAGGTACTATTTCTGGGTTAGTGGAGTCTGTAACCTGAAGCGTATGTTACCCGAGGTACCACTGTATTTGACATTTGATGTTAGCCACCCTGAGCCCGGTCTTGGCCGCGGAGGGTGGGGTATAAATAAAAATTTACTTACTTACTTACTTACTTACTTACTTACTTACTTACTTACTTTTTGATGTTTGTGGTTTCCAAAATATTCAGGATTCTTTGCTATCCACAAGGAAAGTGTTGTTGTTTTTTTAATAAACTGCATTGGAAATTTCCATATTTTGAATATCCTGCAGGAATAATTGTCCCTGTCTAGGTATGGGCTGGCAATGCATGGAAACAGCTTCCCACAAGCATATCTCTTACAAATGCTCATGTAAACAGGTGGGAAATGCTCCCCGTCTCGCAAACCTGAGAAAGAACAAAATCCCTGCCAACAGGCCATGGACTTCCCACAAATCTAGCTTGCAGAAGCTCCAAGCATAGACAGGCTAGAAGAAAATTTATGTGTGATCAGCTGTTTGGGAGGGGGAGCTGAATTCTGTCCCCCTCTCGCCTCCCTTCCAAACAGCTCTTTGGCATAACTGATGCTTTCTAAAAGTACTCCTCATGTGCACTCCTGGCAATTGCACAGTTGTGTTACTGGATTAGGACTAATGTACTTTGGTATAATTACAGCATACCCATGTGTGTGCTTACCCCTTGTGTTCCATGATGCTTACTCCCAGATAAAGTCTGCATAGGATTTCAGCTGTAGTCCATTTTCATATTTAATAAAGAACTTTATTTTTCAATTAAATCCATGTGGTTTTTGTAGCCTCCAAGGCTTTTTCTGATATGTCCCTTTCGAACCTTTCTTGCCCATATAAAAATCTCCCTACAATATTTACTGCTGTTTCTATGAGTGCTTTGGCATCAGGTGTGCTGAACTGAAAATATTGTAATAGATTGGGCTGACGTTATACGATTTAAGGTCCCAGTACTTCAGCAGAATTGCTGCCCAACTTTCCATATTCAGAAAATATATCTACATTTTATCTTCTGGGTTTATTGTATCCATTTCAGTACTTTAACCTTTGTCATTTGACTCCATTAAACTCCATGGATTCTTCAGCTGTTTCTGAGGGAAGAGATTTCTTACCTAGGACGCTGAACATTTTATAGTGTTCTGTAATTGTAGCATTTTATTTAAGGGTATTATAAGCAACACATAAGCCTGCCATAACTGAGGCTTTTTCAGCTGTTTGAATTAATGCAAATTCTGTTACCATTATATTTTATAAACAGGGCATAAAAGAGTGTTCCAAGTGAAACAGAAGCGGAGAGCTCTGCGATCATGCAATTTCTTCAGATTTATTGCCTGTGAGTCTCTGTGTAAATCCTAGCAATTTCACAAATTGGAAATGGCTCCACCACATTGTCTTCTGTATTTATAAAGGGGTTCATAATTACCAACATTCTTTTTCAGAGCCCTTTAGATATAGGCAGCTCTTATTTATTACATGCTTGCTTTTTAAAATACATTTTGCACTGAATATGTATCAGTTTGCCTTAGTCAATGTTAAGATTCATTTTGCCATGTGTCAGTGTGATTATCCAGCAGATAAACAGTATTGTGAATAAAAGCCTTTATATACTCCCCGTTCCTCTCAAATTGAGCTCATTGAAGCTGGTCTTCAGAAACAGGAAAAGAGGGGGAAATCAAAACATCACATGGTTGGATAGCCTGTTTAAGAGGTTTTGCTGAGATGGAAACTAAGGGTGCATTGAATATTTGTGCATTTCATTATGGGGAGCAGGACAAACATTTGGGGGTATTCCCAGAGTTCTCCCTCCCTGCTCATCTTGTTCACTGTCTGGATTGCCTTCTGATCTGCAACATCTTTGCCCAATAGACTTCTATTTAGTGGCATTTATATATTTTTCTTTCTACGGAGGCGATGTCAAGATGATATCTCAAAGGGAGTTAACCCACTCTGGCCTGTCTCTCTCACAAGTTCCTCTCTTCTACCCATCATCTCTCTATATGTATCTTCATTTATCCAAAATTTATCTTCGGAAATCAAAACATATGTATAAAGTTGATAGAGTACAATAAAAAAATTAACAGTCATAAAGAAAGCAAAGGAGGAAGGAAATTAAAAGAAAAGAGAGGTTTTCGCTTTTCTATCTGCCAATTATTTGTATATCAATTATTCAAAATATTTAACCTTTACACTCCAAAAATATCCAGCTTTCCCCCATTCTGCTAGATGGTAATCCCAGATTTTCTTCCCGGGCACCCAGAATTCACAAACACATTCTTTATCATGGTCCAAAGACCCGCAAAAATAATTTCAAGAGCAAAGAACAACAGAAATATGGAAAAGTTGTTTACTAGGCAGTCACTCAGAATTCATCTTTTCTCACTCAGGAAGTCCAATTCATTTATGTACTGTTATCTTCAAGTGTCTAAAATAACCTTTTTCCAGTTCCTTGTGGCAAAACTTCCGACACATTCCATGATGGAACTTCCGACTGATTCCATGTTTTTCGGGTACTCTGGACTCCTTGCTATAGAATTGCCCCTTATTTATTGAGGGAGGACAAAGTGAAAATTTGGCTGGGAAGGGTAGAGGGAAGCAGACGACACAACAGATAAGTCATATGTAGTGCCTGCTCATCTTGTAGTCATTGAAAGTGCAGGTTAACAGCAGGAGCTCAAGGAAAGATAGGTGCTTTAGAGAACTATCACAATTGTTATGATATCAGGAGCCTTTATGCCAACCCCACTCTCAACTCAAATCTACTTGCATGCTAAGAAAGCAAGGGATCCCACGTAATATAATGAACATTTTACTAGTCTAGTGTTGATATCTAAATTCTCTCTCTTGCTCTCTTGTTTGTTTGTTGTGTGTGTGTGTGTGTTTTCTGTACTGCCTTTCCCCCCAAAATCACAGGGCAGTTTACAATACAAAAGCACAAAAATGAATTTCGTAATAACAAACAAAAACAATACCCGCCCCCTCCCAGTTTAAGAAGCCACAGGTTGTTTAATTAGCCGAAAGCCTGAGAACTACTTTTGCTTGGCACCCAAAGATATGTAATGAAAGCACCAGGCAAGCCTCATTGCGGAGAGCATTCCACAAATGGGGAGCCACTGCAGAAAAGGCCCCTCCTCATGTTCTCATCCTCTGGATCTCTCATGAAGGACATACACAAAGAAGGGACTCGGTCGCTGATCGCAGGGTCCCTTAACCTCTTTGTTGCTGAGCTGGAGGTAGCCATTCTTGATCAAAGCAGCTCAAAAAAGAAACTCCAATGTAAAACTGTCAAATTACAACTAGGGCCAGCCCAAACGTTAGGCAGAATGGGAGACCACATCAGGCACTAGCACTGCTAGGAATTTAATCTTCTTCTTAGAATGAATTATTGCCGTTGTGAATGGTCATTTATTTATTTGCATAAATCTAAGCTTAAACCTAGTTGTCATACATCGTACTTTGGGCAGTTCAGTTCCATCAGATCTCACAGTTGACAGTTTTTCTCTCTGTGCAGGCATTTATAAACACTTCTGCAACATCTGATGGAGACTCTAGGCGATGAAACCTTACATCATAATACATTTTCAGGCACCATAAGACTATTGTTGCCACAGTCTAGCTTCTTCCCCGTTTGGGCTCTTCTATGTGCAGTAAAGACTTCAGTTGCTAATGACGTTCTGTTCACACTCAATGTATTCTGATTATTTCTCCCTCTGTGAATTCTTTTGTGTGAAGCAAGTTTGCTGCTCCCACTGCAGCTCTTTTCCATGGTGTGGGTCCTCTGTATAAGCTGTAATTGCAAAACGGAAACCTCTTCTCATTCACAATAAATATTTCTTATACAGTGGTACCTCGCAAGACGAATGCCTCGCAAGACGAAAAACTCGCAAGACGAAAGGGTTTTTGGTTTTTTGAGTTGCTTCGCAAGACGAATTTCCCTATGGGCTTGCTTCGCAAGACGAAAACATCTTGCAAGTTTGTTTCCTTTTTCTTAAAACCGTTAATACCCAGGGTGCATTGCTTCGCAAGACGAAAAATCCGCAAGACGAGAAAACTCGCAGAATGAATTAATTTCGTCTTGCGAGGCACCACTGTACTTAAGGTGAAATTCAGTTGATCACCAGTACAGATCGCAAAAATGTATAAAACCGGGTCAAATATATGTTGGAAATGTAAAGAAAAATAAGGAACTTTTTATCATATGTGGTGGGAAAGTAGAGAAATTTTAAAAAATTGGGAAATGATATACAATGAATTGAAAAAAATGTTTAAAATGACATTTGTAAAAAAAACCCTGAAGCATTTTTGTTAGGGATTGTAGGACTAGAGCTGCCAAGAAAAACAAAGAATTTATTTATGTATGCTACAACAGCGGCAAGAGTCTTGATAGCACAAGGATGGAAGAATGAGGAAATCCCAACAAAAGAACAGTGGCAAGAAAAATTGATGAGTTATGCAGAGTTGGCTAAATTGACATACAAATTGTGGGACAAGGACAACTGTGGCTTTAAGGAAGAATGGGAGCTTTTTACAAATTATCTAAAAAGACAACAAAATGAACTGGACTCCATGAATATACACAAATTTGAATATACACAAATTTATTGGTTGATAACATGTTAGATAGATAATGTGAGGATATGTAAAATTTTATAACATACAGAGAATAATATGTGCTGAGAAATCAGAGAGAGGAGCTGAGGGAAGTCTTTGGTGGGGGAGGGGAGGGATGGATGGAAGAGAGGGGGGAAAGGGGAAAAATAATGTATGGTTATATGGTTTGATAATTTGTTATGTTGAAATTGCTAATAAAAATATTTTTTTGAAAAAACTGGAAGATCTAAAAAAATAATATTCAGCTGATCAAATTCAGCATTTGTCCTGGAAATTTTTCTTCTCCCCATCTGCCACTGCCACCTTATTCTTCAAAGATCTCCCAGATTCAGCATAACATATTGGTATTCCTCAATAAGCAAGTAGGATTGAAAACATTAATCCTTATCTCTGGATCTGCTGCAGGTGTTGTGCAGGGAGAGTCCCAGAGTGGCAGGAACAGGTTCTTAAATAGGGAGAAATAAAGACTCACTTGACTTGCAAAAATAAAAAAGGAGTATATAGGCACCAGCCTGTCACTCAAGGAAAACTACAAGACATGGGGAACTAGGCTTGCAGGATGTGTTTTAAATAAGCAGCTAAGTTCTGTGCTTTTAGGGCATTGAAATCTCTTCAGAGTTTCCGTGAAAGTAAGAAACAGTTTGACTGACTTTAGCTGAAGTCTTGGTATTGCTTGCTTGGAATAGCAATGAAACATGTCAAAGGCCAGTCATTCCTAGAGCTCGAGCTACTATGCTATTCTTGCACACAGATTTCCAAGCTGCACTTTGAAACCTATATGGAAGCCAGCAACCTTGATCCATTTGAGGAGCCATTGTTGTACAGACCCTGGAGGCTGAAGGGAAGATCATTACACATATTGCTCGTCTGCTGACTTAAGCAGAATGAAATTATCTGGTCTTTCAAGGCAACAAGAGCTCCATTTTGTAGTCAAGGCCTGAGGCACCGTGATCCACAAACCTCCTTTCTCTAAACCTGAGTTATTATCAATGCCAATAGTAAATGCATAGCAACGCCACCTTTTTAAAATGCTCTAATAACAATTAATAATTATTATAATAATTCTAAAAATA